>NC_066396.1:26233021-26564687 GCF_013377495.2 Cygnus atratus | reverse complement strand
AACAGCATCCACTTTAGAGAATCCCATTTGTCCAGCTGAGCAGATTATTCATTTATGGACACTGTAATTGCATGGAAGTCTCTGGTATTAAGAAGCTAATTTCCTTAGCTATATATTCAATTATTAATATTTCTAAGCTGTCTTAGTTCAGTCCTAATGTGTCTCTTCCACAGTGTAAAGAACAACAAAAAAAATGTATTTTTGAGCTTAATAAAATAACATTTAAGAAGAGACAGAAGAAATATTTATAACATGTAATTGCATTTGGGAGCATCTCTCTTGTTAACTGGATCCATCATTCTCCACAAAAAGAGTAATTCCCGTGGGCAGTCTCCCTAGATCCTGTTAATTATTTCCTCCCATTACATTTATTTCTATCTGACACATTTTTTTACTGAGGGAACTAGTTAGACAAATAGGGACATAGAAGCCTGACAAGATTTAAAAGGATTTTTCAAAAGGATTTTTTTTTTTAAAGTTGGTAATGGTGGTGTTTCAGACTTGCTCCCACTTGTTTTAAAACCAGGGCCATTCAATCCATGTCCCCTGAAATTCAGCAGGGATCCTGGACACTCAGCCTACTTTAGCAAGCAGCTGGCTGGCACTGGTGTAACCCTTCAGCATGTCAGACCCTAGAGGTAGAAGAGACACAAAGAGGGCATTTCCAGACAGAAAATACAGTGTGCACCAGCCATTTTGATTTGTACCCTAAAATGAGGCTGTGAGAATACCTCTGAAAGGCAGGAAATGAATGGCTGCATTGTTCCTCTCTCCTCCCCTGCCAGCCACCTGCACCACATCCTGTCGTCCCCGTCACAGGCTGGCAAACGCGACAGCAAGGGCACGTGCCAGGCACCATGGGACGGGTCTGTAGCTGATGCTTCTCCACTGGCAGCAGTGGAGGTCTGCAAGCACAGACCTCTGTGCTCTCCCTTACCAGGGCACAGAGCCCTGGAGCACACACAGCACACCCAGTCCTCCTCCTGTATGCGTTGCTCTCCTTTTATTTCTCCACTGTTCAGGTTCCCTAATTTTCTTTCCCACTTTGATATGTGCATGAAAAGTCAGCAGTGGTTCTGATAATGGTATCCTAATGCAGAATCCAGGCCGGCCTTGCCTACTTGTGTTTTAAGCTGCTTCACACATTTCATATATGTTCTATGTATTTTCAGATATGTTGAAAATACTCTTCCTTGACTTTACTGTTACTGTATGCTCTGGTAATCCATCAGCCGATGGTGACTCTGAATTTCTGTACCTCTAGTCTCAGTATACTGTATTTGAAAGAAATACATAGATCTTAGTTTCCTAAAACATCTCTGGAAAATTACAATTGAGTAATATAAAGTCAGAGAGAAAGATTCTCTTGAGGGTGACACTAGTATATCCATTCTCATTCATCACAGCATCCTTGCTGCTAGGTGATTGTTGTGGTTTAGCCCGGCTGGCAGCCAAACACCACACAGCCGTTCGCTCACCCTCCCCCCTCTCTCTCCAGGATGGGGGAGAGAAACAGGAAAGTGAAGTCTGTGAGTTGAGATAAAGACAGTTTATTAAGACAGGGAAAAGAATAACAATAATAATAATAATAATAATAATAATATTAATAGTAATAATGTGTACGAAATAAGTGATGCACAATGCAATTGCTCACCACCCGTTGACCGATGCCCAGCCTATCCCCGAGCAGCCAGCCCCCCCCTCCACCCCAGCTAGCCACCCCTATATATTGTTCAGCATGACGTCAGATGGTATGGAATACCCCTTTGGCCAGTTTGGGTCAGCTGTCCTGGGTCTGTCCCCTCCCAGCTCCTGCTGCATCCCTAGCCTGCTCGCTAGCAGGACAGAGAGAGGCTGAAAAGTCCTTGGCTTGGTGTAAGCACTGCTCTACAACAATTAAAACATCAGCATGTTATCAGCGCTCTTCTCATCCTAATCCAAAACATAGCACCCTGCCAGCTACTAGGAGGAAAATTAACTCTGTCCTAACTGAAACCAGGACAGAGATAAATAAGGAGAAAACATTAAAATAGATTATGACACACAATTCCCTCCCCTTGGCACTTTCATGCAGTCTTCGAAGAAAGTTAAAAAGAAATAATAACAAAGTTTTTACATGCCTGTAACAACTATAACTGTCTCTCTGAAATACAATGCTTGCTGAAAACTTGCATGGGAAAAGATCCAACACACACTTTCTACAGGTAATACGCTTCCGAGTTGTATGCCTTGCCTACATTTATTTAGCTGGCTTATGATCACAGTTTTGTTAGGATACATGCTACTGCCTCAGGACTGCCTGGAGACATCCCTGAAACACATCCCAAGAATTTCCATACGGGGTGGGGAGGTGTTGTTGGACTTTGTACACTCTATGGTGATAGACACTTTGTGTATATAAATATGCATATATATATATTTTATATATATGTGTGTGTATGTATGTATATATGTAAGTATTTGTGTACCGGGAGACACCGTGATTGCAGGTTCAAAATTCTGAGCTCCAAGGTCTTATAGAGGTCCCTTATGGATGAGGTTTTAAAGCTCTTCAGGAAATCCATTATGTGGGTAGTAAAATTTTGCTAATTTCAGGATAGTAATTCCATCTCAGATCTGTTAGCAGGAGACAGTGAGATGCCCAGTCTGACCTGCACAGTTATCTACACAGAACACAAAAGAGCTACAGGAATGGTGGAACAAATCCTTTAGTGTTTTTTTTTGTTTGTTTGTTTGTTTGTTTTTCTTTTTGGCTGTGTGCTGAGAGAGCCTGGAAGTTACAGAAGTTAAGATTATTAGCTCAGATGAAGGAAGGCTTGGTAGAAGAGACACAGGAGCCATCACTGTCGCCCTCCCTCCCCTCCCAGCCTCCACTGGTTTTTCCTCATTCCTCTTCTTCAGCCATAGTCCCCCGTACTTCTTCTCAACCTTCACTTTGCTTCTTCCCACAAATGGCCCAGTCATTACCACCACAAAAGAATTTTGCTCTTCCAAAGACAGGGAAGAGAGAAGACTTGCTCGCTCCATTGCTGGAAGCTAATGGTATTCTGAGCCTAGTTAAAAGGCTTAGACCCAGTGGTCCCTGGTTGAGGCCATGAACAGCTGGGATAAATCCAAGAGCTGCCTTGGAGTTGCTTTTGTTTATTTCAAGGTCTAATCTGTCTCTGGCCAGCAGCACCAGAGAACAAGTATGATTTACAACCACCTTTTCTAGCATAGCCAAAGACTATTCTTTCTTCCAAGCCAGAGATATTTATTCTGTCCCCCAAACAATCTAATTTTTCTACAATGTATTTTTTTGCCTCTGATATTTGACGTCAATGCCAAAACTCCCATTAATTTCACCAAGTGTAGGACTTGTCAATGTAAGATAAAGGGAAACCCAGCAGGCTCCAGGTTTAATATGCACAGGCAGTGCATATTAAACCAAACCAGTCTCCGTTTTTCCCAACCAAACCCAGTGTTACAGCAGCCACAGTGCTTTGTGTCCCCTCTGGGAGCAGCGAGACATTCATTCAGTATAAACCAACTTTAGAGAGACAAGGACCATCAGTTTTTGACAATAGCAGACCTCCCATCATCCTGCATTGAAATCTCACTGGCAGGCTGAGCTTCCCAGAGCAGTGACCTGGCAATGACAGACTCATGTACAAGGGGACTCAGGCTGCTGCTCCTTCAAGGCCTCCCTGTCACCATCCCAAAAAGAACACCGGAGAAATCCAGATATCTGGTTTTACCAGATAATTAGCACTATCTTTTCAGACTGAGACTGGAGAGGTAGAAAAGCAGTCCAGGTGAGTCCTGACCTTCTGTATCAAAGAGCTGAAAAGTGTTTTCTGAGTAACCAGGCCATTTCACTGTTAACAAGCTATAGACTTCTATCTATTCTAGTTATGCAGACATGAATTTCACTCCCAGACCAAAATAAATAAATAAATAAATAAAGGTCTCCCAATTATTTCTCATAAGCAACCTGCAGTAGGTGTTGAATAGTGAATTCCTGGATTGCATAAAGGCGAGCTAAAACATAACTTTTTCCCATGACTAGTGGCACTTATTTCATATTACAGTAGGTAGACTATTATAACATAGAACACCACACATAAAGAAATTAACTATTTTCTTGGCCTACAAGCTGGAGAAAAAGATAAGACAGAGCTTTGATTGCTCATAACCCAGATTTGTTTTCCATTTGAGTATGCTTTGGAATGTGAAGCTATAAGTAGAATCAACAGGTTTATACCATATCATGTCAGATAACAGAGAAGAGATGACAGAAGGGATCTATCAACAGCACAGATAATTTCTAAAACAAAACAAGTTTCTACATTATAACAATCTTTTTGCTTTTTTCCTACATTGTTTATTTGATGGCATGGCAATTTGCATGTTATTTCAGGTGTGAACTCTCCGCTACAAGTACCTAAATTCAGCTCTGCAAACAGTTTCCTCCCTGGTTGCTTTGGTAACAGGATGAGTATGAAGCTCAGCAAAATATGAGTTGTCCAGGGGTCACAACAATGGTATACTGTGACAGGCATGGAAAGATATAATCATCAGTCAAAATGACAGGAAAAACAAGCATAAACAAGCTCTTTCCAGCTACATTTATATCAACAATTCAGATAAAAACATGCCCCCATGAAACTAGGACATATTTACAAGCAACTGAGGCCCAATCCTGTGGTAGCTATTAAGTCCACTAGATCGGTGCTCCTGACATTTTATTTCCAGAAGCTAGATGTTGCTGGAACATCGTTACTCCCAGGACCAAGGCATGTTATAAGACTTCACAGTGCTTCATACCAGCACAATAAATGAGTTAAAAAGGACAAACTCACTAAAGAGAAGCTGCAATTCTAACTGGAACAGTCATAAGTTAATAACAACTTGGCATGCTGTCTGGCTCCTGAAGGCTTTTTTATGACATTCTTGTGTCCTAATGTAACCCAATAAGAAACCTCTACTTCTCCACTCACAAGAATAAACTCTAGCTTTTACAATACTGCTTGTGTCTGGTGATGACAAAAGGGGATTAGGTGTTGGAACAGCACATGTTGGACCTCAGTGCAGTGACTGTACTGTAAGGCCTTTCAGATGTCCAGCTTAAATCTGCAATGTCTGTTCCAGGTTAGCATATGTTACTGTGCCAAACTCCAGGACGGCCTGGGCTCCAGGGGATGCTGCCACAGGGCTCTCCTCCTCCCAACAGGGCTCTGAAGGGAGACACTCTCTCCACCCAGGTAGGTACTAAACTGCAACTAGAGACAGAGGTGGGATCTCCAAACCACTGCCTTAACACAGCAGGTATCAAATCAGTAAACATAATTCTCAGTGGCAGCAGAGTTAGGCCAGTGAGATTCATGGGAAAATGAAAATAACAATGCCTGTCTATGCAGGACAGTCCTCAGGATACACAACAGTTCCTGATTAGCTTTTGTCACTGCTTTGCATTGACAAGTTTGCATATTTTCTTTGAGTAAATGTCAGATCCTCACTGTTCATGCAAGATGCCAGAGGCCAATTACTTACTACTGTTTATATAGTTTGTTGGCTCCATACAGGTTCATTGAAAAAGTGATCCTGCAGAAAGACCTTTGAAGTATAAATGAATATAAATTAAATATAAAGCCATTTTGTTCCCCCTTCACATCTCTTGGAAACTTTTTCTGGGTGGCTGCTTTGCTAGACAAAGATTTAACAGCTGGAACATGATGCCTGCCATAGGAACTGAAGCACACCAGGAAAAGGAGAGATGGGAAGTAGTTCCACGCTTTTTCCTTTTCTTTTTCTTATACTTTCTTTCATTTTCCTTTCCATACACACAATTGTACAAAAATGTGATCAAGTGAGAATTCTGCTTAAGGCGTGGATCTACTCTGAAAAAAACCATGTATTACATGCTCAATTTTTGCTTCACTTCAATGGTCCTGTATTAAATACACTCCCTTCTAACTACCAGCCAAACATATCTTGACATTCAAAGTTAAAATCTTTTGAAAGGGAAGAAAAGTCTTTCCTTGTGTTGGATCAACAGCAACAAAAGCTCCAAAGCTCTGTAAAATAAATGAGCCCTGCCACATCTTCATTAACCCAGAGCAGCAGCTTCTTCTTCCATAACAACGTACATCTCAAGGATGACCTCCCTACCAATGAAACTCTACCACTGTAAAATCATCATGTGCAGAAGTAATCTTCCCCATCATTTGAAGCAGCTCTCCATGCCAAAGGGGCAAGCTCAGATGACATTGTACTAGACCCCTAGCAGCAGACTGGGGCTGGAGCATGCCTGCAAAGAGCCTGCAAGAAGATACATAATTCAGCTCACTGCCATCTGCTGTGACTTGTAAGAAAGCAGGAAAGACTTGGTGCAGAAATTCCTAGCCTTGACTCCTAGCAGACAGAAGCAGGTCAGTAGAATAAAAAAATGAGCATTTTTAGAACTATATCTTCATGGTTTTCTGCCACATTTCAAATATTTTCTGACCTTGGATATTTGCCCAGGTTTTCTGCAACCCTAATTTGCAGAGTTCTAATAGTTTTATTGTTGTTGATTTTTCAACCATGAAAATATAAGTATCAAACTACTTGCTATGTTCTGATCAAGAAAAAAAAAATCCTGTGTTTCAGTAAACATAAAATGGCTCCAGCAGAGATTGTCACTGGTGGCTATAGCCCCCATTATTCATATAAAACACACTGTTGCCGCTGATCATTATTCCTAATAGCAGTAATCCTCCCTAAATGGGTTTATTAAAGAGTCCTCAGCATCACTGTGGGCTGTTAATGATCTGCTAGTAACAGCCCATTCTGCTGTGCTTACTGCTCAACTCAAATCTATTTCTGCTGCCCCCCCTCCCTCCTATTAATCATCCACTGAAAGCATTTTTCATATTCCCTCCTGCAGCACAGCCAGAGAAAGCTTTCTGGTAGCAATCCTGAGTCTGCTCATTCTGGATCTTCTGCACAAAGTATGTTTATAGTTGTAAAATCAGCAGCTCCGTGTAAAATCAGCAGCTCCATGTACCCCTGCCCAGAAACAACCGTCCTGATTCAGAAACAACCGCAGTGACCCCTCCCAGCTGTGTTGAGGGGGGACAGCATCCTGCCTGCCTTCCCTCACAGAGGCTCTCCCCTCCCAGATACACCACAGCCCATCACAGGACCCTGCCTCCCTAGCTCTGCAGAGAAGGGTCCCTTTGGACCACACCAGGCTGCTGCTTGAGGCACCTCCATAGCCTGCTCTGGGACCTAGACAGTGTGGTTGGGGGGAGAAGGGTGAGGATGCGTGCTGGTATATAAAGGGTCTGCTGCATGTACCCTGCTGCATACTGAGACCCTGCTGGGAAAAGACCTTAGCATAAAAATGGGCTCAGGCACATGGAAATAATCTTATCTTCTCAAGTCCACATAAAACCCCAGAGTCCCACCCACAATGTATAACATAGTACAGTTCACTGTTTATTTTCCTTCATTTCATCTTCATCTGACTTTTCTATTTTGCAAAACGTATCAATCATCCCAGCCAGTCAGACTGGCAATGTGCTTGGACCTCCTCATATGGCAAAACAAGTTTGAAAGTCCCAATTTTGTAATCCTTGGCTTTCATCTTGTTTCCCTCTTGCAGCAGTATATAGGCTTGGTAGGTATACAATCTGTTTTAACTGATAAAGAGAAAAAAAATCATTTAAAACCAACTCAGAATAGACCTTCTCTTCAGTATTGCAGAAGAGGTAGCTTTGAAAGGGATACTATCTGTTTGAGACAAGTGACAGTAAAAAGAGGTATCATTTAACCTATCCTGGGTGTCAACTCAACAGCCAGTTTCAATTTACTACCCTGCAACTGTTCAGCACGTATCTTACTTTGTCCTTAAGTACAATTGTTATTCAGAAGCTTGGAAAACAGATTAAATCAATGCTGGAGAACATCTGGGGAAGTGAATTGGCTATGAACAACTTCGACAGAGATCCCCAGGTACAAGAGTTGTTTTTGCCTTGTCTAGCTGTTTCTGGTGTTCTTGGACTTGTTTGGTTATGGACTTGTGCCATCATCTTGTTAGTTCTCTAGGTCAAAAGTAATAGAGAGAAAGGAGATTTCAAGATGTGTCTGGAATACATAAAATTCTCTTTTAGTCAATCAAATTACAATATAAATAGATACATCATCATCCCCAGGTAGTTGGCTGTTCAAGAATACAGCTTTTCTTCCAATAACAACAGATTTTAAAAATATATTGAAAAAGCCATCAACTTCTACAAGGGACTCTAAAAGAATAATGTGCATGAAATAGAAATATATACATTTAAAAGTCAAGACCCCAGACCAAAACTGAAGTCTCTGAACATTCCCCTGAAACATGAAATTTGGAGTTTGATCTCAATCCAAATATCACAGTATCTATGCTGTATTAAATAGTTAAGCTGTAACTGACTCTATGTTCCAAGGCATTTTAGAGTTGTTATGTTAAACTCGCATTATAAAAACAGACTGAAAATTTAGTTCCCTCTCTTCCCCGGCATTTTCATTTGTGCTGGAAGCTGTCAGTTTGAAACACGGTTGTATTTTAAAACTTTCAACTAAATCCCAGCACAGAGACAGAATGGAAATAAAATAAAAATATATCCACAGCCATTTAGAGAAGGCTGCATTGTACTCAGCTCAAAAGGATGGCTTTTACCTTTCACAAATACACATTTTAGTCACGGATAAGGTATATGCTTTTAATCTGCTTAAGATAAGCAAAGCAGTAATTTGAAACATGGATAAGAACCATCCAGCGCATATTAATAAGTCAGATTCCCATAAGCAGGGACATTAAGAATTTTGGGGGGATCTATCATAAGAAAGAGCAAATGATGCTTTAGGCTATCACACCTCCATTCACTGTCATTATTGAGCAAGAGCAGTGACATTCCATAAAATAAAGCTATAGTTTCATTTATGGGCTTCTCAGTCAATAGCTCCAACTTGCTTCATTAGCACAAGACCTTGAGGCCACAGAAAAAGCCACTTACCCAGCAAAGTAAAGTTTTACTCAGTATTAAAAGAGATGAATAAATACTTTTGACTAATTTTGGTAAATCCCCAAATTGCACAGGGTTTTGATTTTTTTTTGTTTTTGTTTGTTTGTTCATTTTTTGTTGTTGTTTTGTCAAAAGGTGTTAATATCCTGTAGCATTAGAAGTGCCAGGTTTTGTTTTCCTGAGGGGAGTAAGGAATACTATAGGGGTGACAAGGTTTCCCAGGCTCTTAGGGAAGTACTGCCTGCATTATTTTAGAAAGACTCATCTGTGGTTTCACGTGGTGCTCTGAAAGGCTCCATTGACATGAATTTTCAGAGTATAGTCATGTTTATCTAGTTATTTGTCCTTTTTGTTGGTCTTTCCATAAGTGGTTTTGCATTTATACCTCTCACTATGAAGGGAAGCCTGTTTTTAACTCAGTAATGCTGGTGATAAGTTGCTGAGGCATGGACGGAAAGCTGGGCATTGATGAGAGTCTCTCTCCAGACCACCCTCAGTATTTAAAAGCCGTGCTGTGCTGCACACACCCTCAGTACTGTTTTCTATAACCACACAACCACCTGGTCTCCTTTAAGAGGAAGGCTGGGGACTTCCCTTTAATTCTCTGCTCTTCTTACATGATCTTCAGCAAGTCAAAAGCTTATGCCCAAGAAAAACTTCCATCCTCATGATGACTTTAAGAGCCAAGCATGCCATTTAAAAAGGATAGCTATGCATGCAATAGTAAATGACTTTATATACTGAGAGAAACAGTGGGAAGCAATAGATGAACTAGCATCTTGATATTTCAGACAGTGTTGCTTAGTCCATTACACGGGTTTATTGCCAATCTTTATGGGGCTTACAGAGATCTCACCACTAATGTAATAACCGTCATTAAGCCAAGGCTTATGCAGTAAGAAGTTAAGTGGAAGATATTTCTTGTAGCAAATACAGCAGCTACAATCCATGTTAGAATTTCTGCTTTATTGTGATGCCAGCAGCAAAGCTAGAATGCACTTACATGTTTAGAAAATTTCTTCTGGACAAATGACAGCAGGAGAAACTGCATCACAGCTTTTGACTTTGCTTTCCTTTATTGCATATTATCTTGTGCCATGTTGATCATCCCAGATTTCACAGGCAGGATGGCTAGAGCACTAGCCCAGGACTCAAGGTCTGAGTTCAAATCTATGGCCTCTCAGAGACTCGTTCTGTGGCCTCCGGCTACTCTTCACTGTAAGCTGTAGATGGCCAGACCCCATTACCTCTGTTTCAAAAGGAAAACACCATCACGTACCTGGATGTTTTGAAAATATTAGTAGATACAGAGAGATAGAAGTGGATTTTGTATGCCACTGCCACATAATCTGGGACTTCAATGCCCTTGTGCAGATTTATGGTGTTTCACTGTCCAGTTTGATGACATATGAAGCCTATCCACTCCTCCAGGCCAGGGGCCACAAGACCTGCAGTGGGGCAGCTGCACAATTTTTAGTCTCTGAAAGTCCTGTTGGTCTGTGAAGAGGCATTGAGCAAAATGAATGTTTGTAAATAAAAGAAGTGACTAAAACTGCTCCAGACAGTTGCTATAGGAGATAGCAGGTGGTGAACCTACTCAGAGGCCCCAAGAAACATTAATATTTAAAAGGTCTTGCATTTCACCAACCTCAGATAAATGTGCAGCACTATCTGTTGCCTTAAGGGAGTGTGAGGCATAGAAATCAGAATGAATGAATTAGAAAAGGGCCTTCTCTTCTTCATAAAAGAAATGGTTTTGTTATGGCACATCCCCAGACCTGTTTTCCGTTGTCCCCATCTCATCAATATACCAGGTTGACACAGCCTACCAGGCTCTTGGGAACCTTCCCCACCAACAGCATTTGTCCAGGTCACAGCAAGACAGATAAATTCAGGTAAGTTCTCCAGAACATTAAAAAATAGAAAGATAAATAAATAAATGAAGTAAGCCTCAAATCTGTCAGGGCTGCTTCTGTTGCATGAGGCTAGCATGATAATTTTGGGAGTTCGCTGTCATCTTGTCACAGCAGTTTCAGTGGTGACACAGTTTCACAGACTGCTGCTTTCACAGGACTATGTATCTAGCCATCACCATGTTTTGCAGTTTGACCATGTGCCAACCAATTCTTTGTCCCGTTCTGGGCATTGTTTATAACCAGGGAGTGTGATCCTACACTGTGAAACCCACATAAGCTCTACTGTCAAGACAAGCTTTGGCAATTAAAAAAATAAAATTAAATTAAAAAAAAAAAAATCAAGTTTGCCTTTTTACCAATTAGCATTGCTATCTTTAGAAATAAATACACATCTCCACCCAGTTTGGGTAAAAGCTCATACAATGGTATTTTAATATTAAATCTTCCAGTATTCTAGGTTTACATACTGGTCTTTTGTCTTTTTTGGCAGGAAAAGAAGAGAGACATTGTTGTTCGGCTTCTTTTCTTTTTTCTTTTTTTTTTTTGCCTTTACTGTTGGAGCTAGTCAGGTGCTGCACTGATGGGAATAATGTTTATTAACCTGCCACTCAAAAAGACGTTGAAAGATTAATTATGAAGTTTTGTTCAGCGTATTATGAATCACCGTGTTTAAAAATCAGACTTGTTGCACAAGTATGTCATTCTAGAGAGACACTCAGCATTTAAGATTAAACAGCTTTTTTAGAAAAAATATATCTTCCTCAGGAAAAGCACTAGTAAGTTTCAGTGTTTCCTATCTTAAAGGCTTTAAATCTTATTCAGCAGTAGAAAATGGCATTTTTATAATATGGAAAATTATTTTCTTTTTTATTATTAGAACAATTAGTTCTAGTTATGCTTGCACTTATGTCTTACACAAGAGTATGCCATAAATTGTATGGTATTTTGTATGATATATGAACACTAAAATAAAAAAAATAAAAAAATAAAAAGACAAAAACCTGTGGCATGAGCTTGAAATGACATCAGCAATTATGAGAATACTACTGATGAGCTAAGCTAAGTTTGAGAAAACTGTATTTGTACCAGGTTCTATACCCTTTTAACTGCTAAGTCACTGTCTTAAAGAACACAAGAAAACGCTGTCTGTAAAATTAACTAACATTTTTTCTAGAATGCAAATTCCTGTAATCTTATATGATGCTAATTTCTGATTGGCCACCAGTGCTTAATAATCACCAGGACTTTTTCCTTTTTTTTTTTTTTAATAACCTCAGTTCAAGCAGGATTTATTCTGATGCATTTAAACACTTGGACATGGCACCACCTTTCTCTAAGAGATTCTCTAAGACATTTTAAAGTTACATCAAAACTATCCTGACCTATAGTCTGTACAGAAAAAACATCTTGTCACAAAATCGGTCTAACATCTTAATACAGTCTATAGATAGAGGCTATGTTCCTGTCTCCCTGAAGATCATATCCGTCCAAGAGTGTAAATATACAGCTTTTGTCCTTGTAGATAAATAAATAAGTAGGCTAAAATATTGCTCATCATAGAATCATAGAATGGCTTGGGTTGGAAGGGATCTTAAAGATCATCCAGCTCCAACCCTCCCCCGCCATGGGCAGGGACACCTCCCACCAGACCAGGTTGCCCAAAGCCCCATCCAGCCTGGCCTTGAACACCTCCAGGGATGGGGCATTCACAGCTTCTCTGAGCATCCTGGCAGTGCAATCTAGCATGTGAGGGGAAAAAAAAAAAAAAAAGAAAAAAAAAAAAGAGAGATCTTGAGCATAGATTTCAATGTGCATTCACTGTGAGAATTCTGTTAGAAGTCTGAAAGGTTGGTTGAAGCCATCAGAGGCCTCTCAGATATGAGCATAGTTGGTCTGTTATGACTGCAATTTTTATTGCAGTTACAGCTGCACATTGCATATACAGGTGGGACTCAGCTGCCCAGGCTAAGTGTGAAACCATATTTTCAGCTGATATTTACCTTGATTTCAACTGTGAATTGCTGGAGTTCAGCCCAATAGACATAGGTAGATTCCATTCAGGGCAGGGCAGGGATTCAATCTGCTGCACAAAATTATCACCTTGGGGAAAGACTGAAAAGAGAGGAATGAGCCAGAAACTCCAGAGAAAAGGAGCAGCTGCAGAAGCCACAGGCCTTTCTGCTTCAGGTCTCTTCTTGTCAAATTTTGGCTTCTCAGTCAAGTCTGATCTTCAAGCACCTCCAGGGTTAGGCAGCATCCTTTGCTAGGTGAATGCCAGTCACTTTACCAGGGGTAATTCTGAATCTTCAGAATCAACTCAAAAGTTCTCCAGTCCAGAGCATGCTATGGATTATGCCAAAAACACACACATACACACACAAAGAGTGCCTGCAATAGCCTGGGAGGACACAGTCATTACCTTATGCCTAGTGTCATAGTTGCAAGAATTCATGTTTGGATAGAACACTGACTAAATCACCATTTGAGGGGATGAATTAAAGCTACCCTTCCCTCTTCTGCCCTGAGAAGCTTCAGCCAATTGCCCAAGACATGTACAAGTTATGGCCAGCTAATCTGCACATGCCCAGCTTCAATCAGCAGTAAAATATACCAGTACTTGTACAGACCACCATGAGGGTACCTGGGAAGACACTGGGGTGGGGGAATGAGGTGGCAGAGAGTAACAGACCACCATGAGGGTACCTGGGAAGACACTGGGGTGGGGGAATGGGGTGGCAGAGAGTAACATCAAGGCCATGGAAAGAAGCTGAGGTGATACAAAGAGAAGGTGAGTAGCATTTAGGTCATACACAGCATAAATCCTTTGAGAAATCAGGCTTCATTTGTTTCAAGGATTATGGTAGGACCTGTTGAATTATGCTGCACACATAAGCATAGACAGTGGGAAGGGACTCATAATACATACATGCTTTGTGGTACACTGATGCAATAGAAACACATTTAAATTTGTGCCATATTAAAAAGAAGTGACACTATGAATACTGATCAAAGCACAAAATCATGCCATCCTATGGAAATAGTGTTGGTCTAGACAGTCTGAGCAGACTCGGCTCATTAAAGAAGACACCACCCTCAGCCAAGAATTTAATGAGGACTTTCACAACACCCAGGCAAACATCCTAACTGGAACATATAAATGTCTGCATTGATAGTGAACAGTGCTCTGTTCTCTGCAACTGGAAGTGGATTTTATCTTCAAAATTAGCAAGAACTCAGGGTCTCTGGAGCATGATTTTTTATTAAATTTTTCTACCGGACTGTGAGCTCCCAATCACTGTACTTTTGTTGACTAGAGAAGACATATATTGAACGCCAAGTGAGCAGAACCACTGACCTCAATCAAAGTAGAAGCCAGCCAGTTATTTTTTTAATCAAAGTTTGCTTATCCAGAAGCCAACCATTAAATCAGACAAGCATCAGCAGCCTACTGTTGTCCCCCAACAGACTGCTACGAAATTGAGGATCTCCACCAAGGATACAGTACACAATGTCATGTCATTTGCAAACAAAGTTTACACATGGTCTGGATGTAGATCAGAGTCCATTATTTCAGCAACCTTATCCTAGAGAGATTTGAGAAGAGCTTTAGTATATAAAAGAGTTAAAAGTTTGGCACCTCATCCGTATCATCTAACACTGCCAAACTTTCATATGTCACTTAAGATTTAAAGGACTACTCCTTCTTCCCCCTCCCTTAAGGTGCCTTTAAATAACTTATTCAAGAGAACTTTATATTTTTCTATTTCAAGCTGTTTAATTTGAGGAGTATGTAACTAGTGTCAAAAAATATCAGGCAAACAATGGTTAAGATGCTAAAATTTTATGAAATTCCAAATGTTCATATAGCTCTACTAAAACTAAGCTCTGTGAAGCTTGCTGCTTCTTCTTGGCATATTGACATAATTCAAAATATTATTGTTTCCTGAAATCTGGACAAACTCTTATCTATATAATTTTTGCCTTTTCTGTAGTAAAACAGTGGACCTGGCAACTTTGGAAAAGCTCTTTCTGAATACAAATTTTGCATCCAACTTCAATTTTCAAAGGAGAGCCATCATCCCAAGCAGGTTTCCCTGACAATGGTTTGGCTTGATAGTTCAATGTTTCAAACAAAGCAGATGGTTGTGTGTTTTTTGGCTCTTTTCCTTTCCTTTTCTTTCCTTTCCTTTCCCTCTCCTCTCCTTTTCCTCTTCCTCTCCTTTCCTTTCCCTTTTCCTCTCCTTTCCCTCTCCTCTCCCTCTCCTGGAATACCCATGCCTTTAGTCAAATCCTAAATTATATTCAGCAACAACGTAAAGCTGTCCTGTAGCATTATGGAAACATACTGTTAAAAATCCAAGCAGTCTTCATTAAAGAAAACCTTTATACTTTTGCATTCTGCAATCAGCTCTTCATTTGTCACTGTGGGCAATGGCTTTCCAGAATATTTTTTACTCATGATTAGACATTCAACAACCAAGTTTTTTCTTGCCTGCTCACTATAAACAACGACCTGTAATAACACAAATAATAGAATTAAGTCATAGCACAGTCTATAGAGGCAAAATGCAACCTAATACATATAGGTAGGCCAAATGACAGAGCTGAGTACCTGGCTTATACCCCAAATAATGTAATGCAAGTATCATGGAAAGTGAGAGGAGAAATATCTTATTCCACTGTTCACAATGAGCAATTCCAATTTTCTCTATTGCATAGAGGGATCTCTTTCCATAGCCAAATTTCTGATTCTGAGAACTGTTTCTAGCACCTTGTCCATTGGGCCTAATGTGAATAGGATTAAAAAATTAAAAGGACTGGTTCAGAGCATGAAAAGGAGTAGGTATTCTCTTGCTTATACTATAAACTCAACATGGTGAAATCTAGCTGATCTGAGTTATTGTTGGCAGCTAAAAGCAGCAGTAAATGTGAAAGCTGTTCAGTGATATGTGGATCTGCCTAGGACTTGAAAAACATGGATTCACAATGTTACACCACTGAGGATGACACTGGGCAAATCACTTACTCTTTGACCCTAGTGTTCTTACCTGCTACATGGGAAAAATAAGCATTGTGCTACCCTACTGAAACATAAAAACAGGCTGATTGGGAATTTTATGTCTATTTAAGAGACTTTTCCCTATGAAATCTTTGATAGTTAAGGTGCCAATAGAGAACCCAGAAAAGCAAGATGAAATATATCCCTATATAATACAAACATAATTCAGTTAAAAGTATAAGGTATGCAAGACAGCATCTCAGTAAAGCCAAGACAACCTGAACTATGTACAAAGGCCATTTGAGCTCCAACAAGTTGTTCTGGTCTCTCTCTTACAGACGTCCTTCCCAGGATGAAGAATTCTGGGAGGTGTCACTCAGATTGCCTTTGGCTGACACCAAGTTGAGCTGGGCTCTACAAGAGTATGTAAACAGATTAGGGAAATTAAGATGGCTTGCAACTTACATGTGTGCTGTTCCGTAAACATTCCCTATAAAACCATCCCACCCATTATTTTACTGATGGATGTATTTCTTTGTCCTAACCAGCAATTTCATGCACATCACATTTTTGGCATCTTCCTTCCTGAGACAGACTGACCCTCTGCTGCCTGTGTCTCATCTGTGCATCGCAGGGAGACATGCCAACCTCTGGCTTCCAACACTGTCAGGCTGTGTCAGCCAATAAAACTTCATAAACTCAAGAGTGGTTTTCTCAGCTGGAAATAGTTGTATTGATAAACTACAGCTTTTAAACTTAGAAACAAATACACACAGGAGCCAATGTCATTCAGAGTGTATTCCTGGTATTCTCTGACTTGCAAGCTGAGAAGATTTCTAATGGTTCAAAATATACAAAAATGCATCTATACTGCAGTCCAGCTAAGCCCCTGAACTAAGAAATATTGCAATCTGTTCACTTCTTTCTCATACAGTGAACAAAATAAAGCATAGCATGGCGCTCCTGAGAAAAGCAACTTTCCCTACAGCAACAAGATTGGTCTTCATTTTCACAGTTCTGTCATGGTGGTCTGTCTGTTTAGAACTAGCAGCTTCTTGATAGACAACTTGCGGCAAATCAGCTTCCCCTAGCTCAAACCAAATATTAGGGGAATATGTATTTTTAGTCTCTTAAAGAAATCAATAAGAAGGTTGCATATTCCATGATATTTAGCGTTGTGGCCATTTACCCCCAGTAAATAACTTCCTAAACTATGGTGTATTTGAGTTTAGACTAAAACAAGATCACAGCCTGCTTTACTCAAGGGTTTGTTTTTGTTTTGTGTTTTTTTTCCAGCCTGCTGAGTATTTTCTTTTTCTTTTCTTTTGCAAAATAAATTTTAAACCTAATAAGACTAAGCTCATAGAAAGACTATCTCATTAAAACATTTGAGACTACTACGCTAATTTTCCTCAGACTTGGATTTTCTCAATTAAAGCTCAATGAAACACTGTCAGCCAGCTGCCTGCTCTGCAAGATCATGAACCAGTTGCACAGAGGCTGCTATACAAAGTGAAGAAAGCTTTTAATAAAACTCTGCAATGCACAGCTCTTTCAGCATCAGTAGGCGAGTAATCCCTCAGCTGGACCAGCTGAGAGCAAGATTTGTAAGCTGTACACCCAGCGGTATTGTTTGTTTGTACTGCAATAACACTTAGAAGTACCAGCTAGGGAATAGGAGCTGTTTTTCTAAATGCTGTATTTTCTCATGCATGAGGAAGAGAGGTAGGTCTTTTAAGAAACAGCAGAAATTTATAGCCACACATCTTAATGTAGAAGAAACTAGAAGCAGAGATCCATAAATAAGAAGATTCTCACACCTCTTCTAAGTTGTCTATGTAGTTGCCTAACATCAAAAGCAATTGCAGAATTAAAACTGAAACAGAACGACAATATACCACTAATTAGAAGGTTCCTTTTCCCAAGTAAGTTATTTTACTCAGAAAATCCCAATGGACTCTTTCAGTTTCCTCCTCCTCTCTCTAGCGTAACATACTACCATCAGCATACACATCATAGGTCCCACTTTGTTCACTGACTGTCATCAGAGGGCTGAGCTGTAGCTTGTCAACATCTGTTGCAACCAGCACTGAAGCCTACTACCAAAAGGCTAAATGAGAATGTGATGGTCAGATTTATGATGCTGTTTGGTTAAGGTTCCTCTTGATTCACAGCTTATAAATGACTACAATCAACGCAGGAAGTGAATGCTAATTGCACAACTACTAGTAAAATGCTACAATACAAGTTGAGAATAGGACACCACAGGGAACATGTACAATAAAATGAGTTAAATCCGATGACTCTAAACGTTTAACATGACAGGGGAAAAAAAAAAAAAAAAAAAAAAACTAAGGACACCTCCTAGCACACCTTGATTTATGCTTGACTTAATGAGATGGCCTCATTATCCAGATGCTTTTCACAATAAATTTCCAGTGAGTGAATTTGTCAAGATCTGGAACCCTGTTAACATAGAAATCCAAACTCTACCAAATTCATCCCTTCCACAGAACTCGAGGTTTTATTTCAGAAGTACACCATGTAGCTGCAATTTTGTGCCTCCCTTTTGTATTTTCATGATTTTTACCTACATAGCTGCCAATTCCACAATTAGTATGATTCTTACTGTCCTACTGATACACATATGAGGCATCAGACTGCAGGCTGAAAATAAAGGGCAGAGCAAGCCAGCCCATTTATTGACAAATAGACATAAAAGGAGCTGCACAGCGCTGTGTTAAAACTTCTCAGATGAGAGCCACTTTGTAGCCCAGAGAAAGGTTCATAAACATCCTAAACCACTGCCCACCAATGCATTTCCCATAACCCACCTTATTACTTCTCACATTCAGCAAGCTTTAGAAGTTAGGTCCATATAATTAATCCCATTTAAAGACCAGTCTAGTCAATTAATGAAACTAGGCTTCATGGGAACACCTCTGACTAAGGCAGGATTACAGCCCTGGGTTCCCCACTCCTCTATGTTGAGTCACACAACAGCTCTTCTACCCATACCCAGTAAGGTTTCTGTTGGGCAAGGACAGGGTTCCAGAAATGAGTCAGGCATCTGCCAGTGAGTACATTTAACATAAACGTGAATCAAAAAACAAACCAAACAACAACAACCATAACAAAAACAGGTTGGTCATTGGAATGAACAGAACGAAAGCTTTGGGTGCTTGATTTAGAGATCCTTAAAAAAAATAATAAATAAAATAAAATACGCTGTCTCAAAATCTGAACATTTTAAATACTTTCAAGGTATTGAAAGTATACACAAATCATCGAAAGTATAACACAAATCATCAAAAGCTTTAAAAAACAGGTCTCATGAAAATGCATAGACTGTTATATGTCAGGCTGACAAGGGCTGCCTGTGCTTTTCAGTTCTTTTGTAATCAGCTTTCCACTTCAGCTTTCCTTGGGCCTTGTTGGTTTTACCTGAATCAAAGCAATGCTTGAATTCAAGCCATTCATCTTTTTTTTTTATACATTTGCCCCCATACTTTGATATCATAACAGACACTTAAGTTTAGTTCTAAACATATGCTATTGCATAGAATGTCAAGCTAAAGAAATAGTGTATTAATACACAGTTTGGATGATTTGATATGAAAACTGGATAGTATGATGCAAACATGATAATCTAATTATACAAGATTTCCTTTGCATTTTGCAGGGAAAAGAAAAAAAAAGACTTCAGTAATGTATTTCATTTAACATTTCATTTAACTGTATCTTGTCACATTTTGGTCTGAATATTTGTTCTATATGATGTTTAAGCTGCATAGAAATTATGTATTAAAAAGAAGAGAAATCTTAACAGTTTGTTAGCCAATATTCAAGATAAATTAAATCTCTTTCCACTTTCAGCACTAAGCTTATCAGATCACTACTGGCTAAACACTTGCAATACGGAGGGCCTCCGGCTACAAAGCAAAGTGTTTCCTGAAGTGATTAATGTCAGCCCGAGAGGAGAGAAAACAGTGTAACACTTAAAATTAGAATAGAAAATAACAAAATGAAACTCAGTTAGTTGCACTAATGCCAATGATGATGTATTTATGAGATACCCTGAAGACATCAATAGCATGTCATACTACAAAACAAAACAAACAAAAAAAAAAAAGCCTACACACACAAAAAGCTAACCATTTGTACCAAGATGATAGGCAGATTATATCAATGTATTCTTGTGCTGCTCTTTTAGACAAAAAATACATTAAGGATCACATTGAAATTAATGATCCAAATGTATCTGTTGTACATGTAGTTAAGTCCAGAGAGCTATAACCAAGAAAGAACAGCCTACATAAAGACTGTAGTAACTTCAAAAAGGCTTGTGTGATCCCTTCTTTTCCTTCCTTGAGAACCTCAAAAAGAAAATCAATACTTGCTTTTATTGAAAATAAATAGGGTTCTTCTACTGAAACTCCTTGACCAGCAGATCCCTTCTGACTCCTGGTTCATTAGTCAGCTCACACTGTGATCCAAATCATGGCAGAACATCCCACTGTATTCCAGCAAGAATTGTGTAATTATATCACTATAAAATACTGCTCAGTAAAAAGGCAGTTCCTCTGGATTCTTAAGACAATTCACCAACTTTGCTGGAGACTTCAGAGAAGTTCCTTCAGGGCTGTATTTCTGTTCCTTATATTTAAACTCCATCCTGACTCCTCTCAGTGAAGCCTATCTTTTGGGAGCCAAGTCTGGAGACCTTTTCATATGTTGTCGGTTACCACGTACTACAACAAATCCCAAATGTTGCCTGAAGTTTTGCAGGAGCAAATGTTAATCCTCCATAGCCACGACTGACATACTTTGCAAAACAGATCTAGGGCTCCTGACTGTCTCTAAAACAAGACATTGTAATGCATCAGAAAAAGAAAGTAATTTTAACTATATTTATTGATGTTAATTTCCAAAGTAACATCATCAAGAAGCTACATTAGCAATTTAGTGTGCACAAGACACATGTCAGAAACAAATCTTCTGATAGTCCCCACCAACAGTACTTTGATTTGCACTTCAGGTGGTCTCACAGCATGAGAACTGGATCCCTTTTGATGAAACTAAACTAGAGGCTACACTCTGAGAGCATACCCAGTACTCTTTAAGCAAAAATGGGCTTTCAGCTCGCAGGACCAGAGTGGATCTTCTCAGAAGTGTAATATAAACAGACAAATAGTTGATAAATGGATAGATAGTAGATACATAGATAGATAATACAAAATGCACATAGTGTAGATGCTGATCTTCAGCACCAGTTATTTCAGTACACTCTATACAATTCACCACGACACTTTCTAAAATACTCATTAGAAGAGGCCCTATATGCACATTTAAAAATATTTGAAAAAGTTATTCAGCTATATTTACTGCTTAAATAAGAGGAAGAGTAGGATTTTTAAAAAGTTAACATTCTATACAGAAGAAGGCTTCAGCCACATACAAGGGCCTCACCAGAACCAATAAATTCATCTCTTGGAGAGTTAAGACCTACATCAAGCATCTGGTAAGAGAGCTCAGGCACCTATACACAAGTTCAGCCTCTACAAAGTCCCATGGTAATTCGACATCTTTAGTCACCTTACCTCAATTTTTCTCCCACACAGCCATCAGCAACCATGTCCATGGATGCAAATCTCTGGCTGAGAACTTCAATGCCAACATCTGAAATAACTGAAACACAACTAAAATCAGAGTTGGACTGTCTTCTTTTGTTCAGCATCTATATTTGTCCTACTGCACTCATCGGGACTCTCAAATAGGTATTAGAGCATACTGAGACTCCGAACCACCTGTCACCCCCACTTTCTTTCTCCTTCCTTCTCTCATCCTGCTTTTGTCCACTAGTTTCCACTTCCCTGGCACTTTGTTAGAGTCCCTCCCGAGTTGATTCAGATTGCTAACCCAGTGGAGAGCTGTTTACTTTTTTTCTTTCTGGAGTACGTGAGGGATGACTAAGTTAATGTTCTACAGGATGAGTGCACTAAACTGGCTCTCAGGGACAAAAACGAAACAAGAACAGAAAGTATGTAGCCATGAGGGAGACAAAGAGGAAGAAAGTCTTCCTCCTTCCAGACACAAGTAGCTCTCACATTGAGTCACCTGTAACACTCAGCTTGAGTTACATCAATATCTCACAGTACCAACATGCAAGGTAGAGCAAGCAAGATTCTTTCTCTCGTTGACTACATTGTCACAGAAAGGCGCTGGTAAGTCACAAGTTGCCTCCACTTCTCAACCAATACCTGTTCCTCCCAGCAGAAGCCATTTCAATTAGCCCTCAGCTGAGCAGCATTCCCACCTCAATTATGTGCTTTCACTAACTCTTCCCCGTCCAGCACCAGTTTTGTATACACTGTTCAGATGCTACAACCCTTCTATCATCTACACTTTATAATCGTTCCCCTATGACACCACAGGGACCAAACCTACATACTCCATTTAATGGATTAATTGACATTACAAAGTACAGGAGCTGAAGCAATTATCAGTAGGATATTTCTAGTACTAAGGAATCTTCACACACAGAGTGGTGAGGCAATTGCTGTCAAGTCAGCAGAGGATTTTTTGTGTTTCCTCCAATTACAAAATTAATATTTTCTTGTATTTCTCCCAATTTGAAATATTAAGAAAATAGAACGATGAACTTATTATCAGCTCTGATGATCATTTTCCAGAAGCTTTTGTACAATTCAGTTGGCTTGTTAACACTGGAAATACTTATCAATATAAACTGAATTTGAATACAGACAGATGCAGTCTCCTCCTGGACAGTCCAATTCTCATATGAACATCTTTCTTCTCATTTTAGTTTGTGTAATTTTGGAAACATAACATCCTTCCAGTAACATCAATAATGGTTAGAACTAGGGAAAGTATTCCTTAAACCCTTATGACTACAGCAATTTAACAACCAAAGTGTGATTAGTAAGATGCACACAAAGTGCATGCAAAGCCTAAGCTGCCCTAGCAAATTTCTCCTCTGGTACCATTCTGGAGTGGGACCAGTGCAGCAGAACCCCACATCATCTCCTCAACACACTCTTCTGATGCATCCAGCCCCACAGCTCCCATATGCAATAGCCCTGCGGACAGCCTCAAGGTCAGAGTGAACCCACGATCTGACCCCACATGTCCATGTTGCCATTACAGATAGTTCTTGACTGACTAGGATGCCCTGCATACCAGGAACTATACAGGTTTGTCATAAACTGACAGAACAAGGAAAACAAACAAACAAACAAACAAACCTGCAAGAGGAAAACAAAGACAGAGACACAGAGAGATGAAGCTGTGAACTGTGTATTGAGCAGTTCTACAGTGTTCTGCTTGAATGTGCACCCCATAACAATTTCTTTTGCTTGTTTCAAAGCTTTTCCAACTCTTGGCTCTTGGTTTGGACACAAATTTCACATTACCTACACATTTTGAAGTAGAAACCCTAGGTGAACATGCCTGAACCCTAAAGAAAATTAGACTAATAAGGCTGTTATTTTTTTTCCTATTCAAAATCAACAGCACTTTGCAATCACATAAGCCTTTTGTGCAGAGGTATCTCGGTATCCTGGTTAATTTAATACTATTGTAAATTGTGAATGTACAATTTTTACTTTTTTATTACTCACCCTTTTACTTTTTTATTTACTCACCCTAATTGGGTGAGTAAATAAAGTTTTACAAAATTTCCTTGTGTATGAAGCACTGCCAGTAGCAATACCCTGGAATACTGTGCAGCGTTCAGCTATCTCTGTTTGAAAGGGACATTGGAAAACTGAAGAAGAAGCTGGAAAGAATCACAAATCTGTTTAAAAAATACAGCTGTGAAAGGTTCTGATACAGTCTGAGCACTGCTGGATGCTAAAGCACTTTTTAGCTGGTTGGATAAAGCACTGCAAGAAACAATAGCTAAAAGGTGAAGCCAGATACTCTTAAAGAAGATATGTATAAAAAAGGTGGGCTGTCAAATTCTCCAACAAGCTATCAGAGGACAAGTAGATCCTCCTCTCTCTCTGCTTTTAAGTCAAGCCCAAAAGCCTTTCTGAAGAAACGCTGGAAGACATTCACCTCAGCCAAATGCCAGTTTGCGAGTAAAATGTAGTGGCCTGAGTAACACTCGGGGTTAGTTTAGAAATCCAGAGATCTGTCCCAGACTCTGCAGGACTATGACTGACACCAGCTAAATTAGAACTAGGATCAGGCTGCGTAAGTTCATTAACTTAGTGAAAAGAGACCTAATGAATAAGTAACTCCGCAAACACCCAGCACAATGATTTCTATTTGCACACTCAAAGGCCCCTCACTCCAGCTGCTTGTCAGGCAGCCGAAGCCTGTCATTCACCCCTTTGTACATCTACCCATTGTTCAAAAACCCTTTTCTTCTGCGGAGCAACCCCTGATTTTGTTCTTACGGAAAAACCTTTAAGAGCTGCGAGAGAGAAAGGGAACCTTTAGCTCAAAACAAAGGGGGATAGAGCTTCTGCCAGCAGGAGGCTAACAAGCAAATGACAATTTCTATCTCCAGGGTCTGAGCACAATCTCTCCAGGCAGCGTCAAGACCTGTGTCAGCTCGCTGCCCTGCCAGGCTTCCACAATGCCTCGGGATGCCTCTTTGGGAGAACAAAACCCTCCATCTCTTGGGAAATTGGCCCAGCCAGCTCCCAGGCCCAGCGCTGCCTCACACAGGGCCTGCGGCATGGTGCCCCCCACACCACTGGGCCCAGATAAAGACAAGCTGCTGCTGCGTGCGAGCACCGATAACAGCAGAAGCAGAGACATGGGGGCTCCATCGACCATTCTGTGTCCTGCAATAACAGTCACTATATTGTAAAATACCGTGAAATAATCTGTGCCAGATGAAAACATGACTCGAATTTGTGCGGCGCATAACAAGCCCTGAGAAGAAAGGCCAGGGAGCTGGATGACTGTGCTGAGGCAGGTCACTTAGCACTGGGAAACTGAGCCAGCTGCAGAGGGCTCTTTCACTACGCTTTTTAGGCAAGAGCTTCATATTAACTGGGAAATAGGGGAGAAATCACTTCTCTGCAAAGCATCTCCATTATAACTACCTCAGCAAAGAGCAGAAGAGTTCTTCTCCAGCTGTAAACAGATATAGATAAAAAGCAAAACAAAACAAAAAAAAAAAACAACACCTAGTTCAATCACAAGGTGGAGGAACTGCACAGGAAGCACTTCTTACACACGCACGTGCCCTATGGATGCATCACAGGAGAAAAAAAGATCATACAGAAGTGAATGCACTGCACTTGATATAGCATGCCAGGACCTGGCTCAGAAGCGCAGGGAAAGGTCACAGTGCCTGTGACTCAGCACCCATGGCATTCAGCACTCTTTCTGAGAAACCATAATTCAGAGTCATTCCGAGTTGTCTTCTTCCAGACTTTTTCTGATGACATATAAATTTTTTTCTGCCTGCTCCCTTTAATTTTTCAAATTCCTAGACAACCACATTCATAACTACAGAGAATTGTTCTAGAATGAGTAATGAAGTGAGACCGTTTCACTGACTACATAAACGTTGTTCTAGATGAAGCTTGAGTTCTGTGATAATACACTGTTGGGAAATCATCTCCTGTGAGTAATGTTACTGGCTTCAAGGGAAGCATGAATTTTGCACAACTCATGTGAGAATGAGTCTCCTGTTAACTGCCAAGGGGATTGCAGGCTTTTATATTCAGACCTCAAACAGAGGGGAAAAAGAGACATCAAGAGATGCTATGGTCAGATTCATCAAAGTGAACCAAGCAAGAGTTTCTCCTTTACATGTTCTAACAACTGTACTCTTTATTTCCAAATGGTCTTTCAAGACATTCTTCACAATTGCTTTGATACAAATAATTTCCTTTCTGATTCTGCAAGACAGCAAGTAAAATAATAGCCTTTTCTTTCTTTTTTTTTTTGTGATAAGAGCATCTAAGAGGGTAAAAACTATTCTTTTTAGTGAAACTGACCTCTTAATGAGTAAAAACAAAAAGATCACATATTGTAAGTGATCCTCTGCCAACAGCCCCCATGCCTGTTACCAATTTCAAACACTTTATGTTCCCCCTCCAGAAAGGCTTTGTAGTGTTTCCCACTCATTAGAAGATGGCTATTGTAAATACCACTTCCAACATTAATATTAAATACAGAAAGAAATACGTTCAAACCAGGTTATGGCTGTAAGGCAAACTGACAAAAGCCAGGAAATTCGTAAGTTAAATTCAGTCCCTAGCTCAGGCTGTTGTGAAAACAAACACGGTGGAGTTAGCAAGGTGCCCAGGGTTAGTGCAAAGTGCTCGTTTCCTGGCTTTTGTCAGCCGGTGTCAAAACATCAGACTTACCTAAACACCAGATTTGCTGGTTTTAGAAAAGGCCTTGCAGTCGGAGACGAGGGAAAGAAGCAGGAAACCTCTGCTCACTGCTGGTGCCAACTAGCCGCTGGGAAGCTCTTCACTCACCCCAGTCAGCTGTGTCCCCATGGTGGGGCTGGAGGCTCCGCAGCGAGGTCGTGTGATGCTGGGCACAGGGAGGCTGGGCCTTCACCTCATGAACATCACAAGCATTTTTGGTTGGGTCTATACGCTAGTTTTTAAGGACGATGCTATGTCCTCGCCAGAGTGGCCATGGGACAAGAGGCTTGACAAGGTGGAAGGGGTGCTGCGGCTGGCCTCAGCACACAGCGTCACACTCTCCTTTCACTTTCATTTTTAGATGGCAGAGGGAAGAAGGCATGCCTGTTTTTCCCTAGGAGGGACTTGGGCACATGCCATCCCCCACACTCAGGTGCTGTCCTTCCCTCAGCAGCATCCCCCAGGCAAGCGGCACCCGCATAACCCCAGGGACACACCAGCAGCTCAAGGAGAGAAATGAAGAAAATAGAGAAAAATGTTCATTTCATTCTAATAATAAAATCATTCTGATGAATGCTAACTTTACAGTCAGTATTGTAGTTACAGTTTTCCAGTCGGAAAAAAAGAATTTGGGGAGGGAGGGGAGGTATTTGTCTCTTGACGAAGAAGGTGGCAGTTAATCCCTGTGTTGCCCGTGGGAGGGGAAGAAAAATAGCTAGGCCTAGATCCTTTTCTTTTAAACAATGCATTGGGAAAATGTAGCAACATCTTTACTAGTGTACTATTCAAATAGCTTCAAACCTCTGGCATTAAAAGTGCACTGTATGTAGTAGTATTTATACTGATGCCTGGCAATTTAAGTTAAATTGATGAGAGGTTGAACTGAGCTGCAAGAAGGCTGTCAGTGCAGCTTTTTGGCCCAGTTCAGCTAACACACACCTTTTTCTAAATCAGTGCAGATTTCACTCAGAATACCCTCAGGACACAATAAATATTTAATTGTATGACAAATATTTTATCTGCCTGAGGAGCTGACATGAATACAGGGGGTCAGCTGAATGCAAGCTGAGAGAAAACAGGTGAGTCAATGCCATACTGAAATGTTAACTTATTATTCCATGACGCCCAGCCTTTGAAGGAATACATCTTTTATAACCTAAGAGAATAAGGAGGAGGCTGCTTATGGAATTACAGGTTCCTAGCTTCTAATTAGAAGGAGAGTAATTGCAGTGTCATTTATAGAGGTCTTAATAATTTATTTCATTTTCAGGACAGGTACATTTATGCTGTGTAATTTTCACTCATACACATAAAAATTCAAAATATTTATCCTTCCACTACACATTTCCCTCCACTTTAACCCTTTACTTTAAAGGTAGATTTTGGCACCCTTCAAGCTGGAAAAAATAAATAACACAGAAATAGTAAGCTTTGAAAGTGATAGAATAGAAAATCTGAGCTTCCCTGAAATTTTGCTTTTTTTTTTTCCTTATATAACCCATAATTCTTTGAGGCTATAATAACTTGAGCTGACTTCTTCAGCTGTCACTTACCCATTTCATTGCTGTTTTTCAGCAAAATTCAATAAATAAATAAAACAATGACTCATTCAGAAAACCACTAAAACAGCATAACTGTTTACTTATGGCCTGGAGGCTTGAGGTTTTTTTTTTCCCGTATTTTAGGTGAAAAAAATAGAAATTCCCCTCTACTTTAGGCCCAGAGTCTAAATTGAGAGACAGTATCATCTAGACACATAGTACATCAAAGCTGAGACTTCAATTAATTCCAGAGGTATTTATTTAAATACAAGTTTCTCATTGGCAAACCACCACTGAAAGGCCTCAAGAGGAACATAGAGGCAATGAGGGGAATTCCATTATTCCCACCCTCCAACCTCCCCTCCTGGGCATAGGACCAACATCAAGAAAATAAAACAGTCACCAAATATAGCACAATGGGTTTTTTCCTTCTTAATTACCTTTAAAATTCCCAGCCGAAGAAAGAGACCCCACACAGACTTTCTATGCCACGTATTAGCACTGGTTCATCTGAGTGATGAACCTCCGAAAATAAAGCTTCATAATGGAACTGCTGACACAGCAAAGAGCAGCCCCGTACAACGAAATGGTTTCAGACCAGCCGATTCACTCCATCATTTTGAGGGGAGGCGTTTTCCCTTTGAAAGCCTCCCTTTTGTATTGCTCACACTCCTACACGCTGCTCCCTGCCAGACTATTTGCTATTCTTTGGAGGCTTCTGCAGCTTCCTACATCAGATGGAATTTACCTTCATGTAATTATTTGTTCTGGGAGCTTTGATCTCTACTTCCCTTATAACTGCAATGTAGTCACACTTTGAACTACAAGAAAGTACCAATTTAAGGCTCTTGCAGCAAACATCATAATGGTTAATCCTAACAAAAAGGTGTTAATTGGTCTCCTGGTGATTCTAAGCCGCAGTCACAATAGGTTCTTATATTTGTTTACCACTGCTGTATTTCCTCCTTATCCCAGTAAAAGTGCATTAGATCTGATAACCTTTTAGGCGGGCTTCTCATTTTTCGGCTGATGTTACAATTTAAAGTAAAAATAAACATATATCCATACCGGTGGAACAATTCTGGCCTGACCCGTTCTGATTACAGACTTCCAGCTTCAAAACGAGCTGTTTGAGGCTATGTACTCATGGGTAAGAAGTAAAAATTTAGATGACTCCAAAACTCTTTCTGAAGCACAATAGAGCTTCTGTACTAGATGAAAGCTGTTTTTTCATATAATACATTCACTCAAACCTTTGGCCCCGACAGAGATTTCGTAGAGCTGGAGAGAAGCGTTATTCTGTTTCATTTTTGGATCCATCTCCTACTCAGCAGTCCAAGAAGTTTATACTGAAGAAAATGCTTAAGCTCAAACTAATGAAAATTGCTCATCATTTTGGACTGTGTTGTTGAGTTTTCAAGAGCTTTTTATTGTTAAATTGGCTGGTGTTATAATGCAGCCAGGATAGAAAACACCTGCCCAGCATAAAACCAAGCTATGGTCTCTACTCCTTCAGGCAGGGCCATGTATTTTATTTGTCTGTATGGAACACAATGTGCTTTTAAGCACTCACTGTGCAAACACATTTATGGCATTACCCAATGGAAAATTAGGCTTGTTTGCTTTTTGTCTTACACAAATATAGTCCCTACTTTTAATATAAGCACTGAATTCTGGTCACAATCAAATATACTATATCCATCTAAAAAAAAAAAAAAAAAAAAGGACAGAAAAGGAGAAATTATATAACTGAGTATTTGAGAAAAGACACTGGAACCAATTTTGTCAGGCCCTTGGGCTATCTCTCAGTGCGATGACAAAAGGACCAGACAGAACTGTAATTTTGTTGCTCAGCTTACATATTCCTGGAGTGCAGAGGATCCGGCAGTTCAACAAAAGATTACTCACGAGACAAACATGAAAATGGTGCAGGACACCAAGATCCCATCACACTCTTCTGACCTCCTAGGGACATTCAGCAGTCTCAATGAGCATGGAACTGCCAGCTCTCCCTCCCACTTTCCCGCTCAGACAATTAGAGCATTTTTGTTTACTTTTGTTAAGCCAGCCCTTCCCTCTGACCAGTTCTCCTGAGAGGAGGTTTCCTGTTGTCCTGTTCCTGTGATTAGAGCACTTCAGAGTCATACACTTCAAAATCCTGTTGAAAATGCCAGGAGAACCCTGGCTGACTGAGGACAACTCTTGAACTTTAACTGAACTCCTGATTTCTCTGGGTGAACCCAGCAGTTAATTTACTGCAGCATGATCACTGTCAAGGTCCATGCCTGCAAAGAGCACTCCTGGGAGTCTGTGGAGACCTGCACCGTCTATTCTACCCATCCAAACATAAGTGGTGGGGCCACTCTCCCCAGCAACAATCTTCCCCAAGCCCAGGGCTCCTCTTCTCTCTCCCTGAGAGAATAAAGCTAAATCTTTATTCTCTGAACTGTCTCTGTAGACAGCCCATACTACACAATGCCTCCCCAGTGCACTCAAAATACCTCTAAGTCTGTTGAAGAGCAGACAAAATTCCATGCACAAATTGTTGTGCATGAGTTATGTTTTCATCTGGCACAGATTATTTTATGATATTTTACAATATCTTGACATGCTTCAAAATGGCATGTAAGCATGGGGAATCAGAAAAGGAATATCAGTTATAGGAGAGGAAGAGATGTCCCGGATGGAACTGAGGAAGCTTGAAGGGAATGGGGTGACCAGTGTAGAGGAGCCAGTCTGGGAGAAATGCAACATTTTTTCTTCCTCAGCTGCAAGCAGGGAGTTTGCTTAAGCAGCACTCTACACAACCAGCCCAAGAACATTTACTGGTGCTTGTCTATCAGCAAAGGCTTTAGCAAGTTGCTGCACACATGTGCACACATTTGATTGCAAGTTCATATCCAGGGTTATAGCAAGACGGCAGCACTGAAATGAAAACACTGCTATGATGGGTAACACTGGAAAAAACATTTGTTTTACGTTTTCACGTTTGTTTTGCATGACTTCCTACAATCTCTTGAATATAATCCAGACCTTCAGCAGCTGCAAACCATGATATGAGGTGTTGATAAATTTATTTTGTAAAGCATACACATTATTCTCATTTTATCACAATGCCCCCTGTGAGTAAGGGGAAGGGGCAAAAGATTCATTTGAGTTCCCAGCAATGTTACAGTTTAGAGTCCATGCATTTTGCATCTAGGAAGATGACAGTCTCTCTGAAAGCTTTTTGTTCTCACAGTTAAAACTTGAATCTGTGCCTTCTTTTTCTGACTCATACAGGCTGTTTTGTGCTTAACTTTCTTTTCTCTTTTGTTGTTGTTTTTTGTTTGGAGGCTGTGTGTGTATGTGTGTGTGTGTTTTTATCTACTGACATTAGATAACTAAACTTTACATGGGATTTGTTTGTGTGACAGTTTTTTTTTGTTGTTGTTGTTTGCTTTTTGTGTGTGTGTGTGTTATTCCTTCTAATTGTCTTTGAAATGAAAAAGCTTTTAGAATAAACTATGCAATGTCATCCCAGTTATCCTATTCCCAGGATATTTACGGCCCTACCTTCACTGGAAAACAAAGGGTTTTAAAAGAGCAACTTGATACAATAATTTAATCATAATCATAAATCACATTTAAAATTTACTTTTCAGGATTATGTAGGTTTAGCAATGTCTCTGGTGTTAAAAAAGAGTAAGATCTTGCTAAGACAGATGACAAGCCAAGGTTTAACACCTTTGATTTCAAAGCGCAATTCTTTGCTAGGAAAACAGGTTGCTACTGTATCTTACATAAACACCCCCTTGCAAGCTAAGTGTCTACAAAAAGTCAGTTACAGCATTTTTTTCTTACCTGGGCACTTCAAGCTATGTGCTTGAAGTCTGCAGCTCATATTACAGCTTGAACGTGCAGGAGGGGCATTAAAACTATGTGATTATTTGGACTAGAGTGGAAGAGACTGAGACAGGTCCTCAATTTTTATTACTCTATCAAAATCGAAGTTAACACAGAATTTCATTTGTGTCTGGGGCTTGGGACCAAAGGGTTTTCTTTGCTGAAGAATAGAACTTCTGATAGCAATGCTCCATCCTCAGTCTGTTTGCTTGATTTACTCTAATTGATTAAAAAAAAAAAAAAAAAAAAGTAATCCAAGGGACTCATATATTATATGGCTGCCTGTAACATAATAAAGAACTTTGCCATCTTTAATATGGACAAAGATAGAAATTTGAAGCAGGAAACTAAGCCCCAAAGAGTGTAAACAATAGTTTAGTGTCACTTTGTCACAAAGACTGTGGGAAAGCAGTCCTTATACAAAATATGCTTGGGATCAAACATACACTTGAATCAGACTCACCATTCTTTGCAGGTCTAGTTTTACCAGCACTGATGTTTCTTTGCAGCAAAGCATTTTTTTCTAACCTTATTTTTACTAATTGAAGCTCAGTATTCTAAGCCAATCCAGAGCAAAACTGCTGATCAGAGTCAGCATTAAACCAGGGCATAACCAGTTATGAAGGTGGTGGCAGCGCATTCAAATTCCTAGCAGTGCTGGTGCACTACATGTCACTTAGAAACAGCAACGACAGGCACAGCAAATATCTCAGGAAACAGAGCACTGCCTGTTATCCCCCCCACACCTCTGTTATCTTCCTCAAATGAAGAAACAACTCTTTCAAGCCACCCTTTCATTGCAATGTTCTTGGGGTGTCCCTCTCTTTTCACTGATTCTTCCCACACTATACTATACGTCTCAAATACAGGCTGTGCTTGACTGCAGTACTGCAGTAGACCCATCCCACCTCTACCACCAGTACAGCATGTCGGGGTCCCCCAACAGCCCACCCACTTCACTCCATCACCCACTCAGTTCCTCTCCTGCCTCCCTCAGCTATCCCTCTCTCTCCCGGGCTCCCTACAACATCTTTAAGGTCCTTCCCCACTGTCCTAAAACCTTATCTCCCTTCTCCAGTGCCACAAGAAGCACTTATGTGCCATAGCTAGCGTGGAGGCACCCAGGCACAAGCTGCTCTGCACACGGCAGTAGGCCCGACCACCCAGGAATTTTGGAATGGGAGTGAGGTGTATACTAAGGAGCCTGCCAGCTGCTGCTTCCTGCCTCTCAGGCAAGCAGACGGACTCTCTCCCTACCAGATGCCTGGCAGGTCCAACAAATGGCTTCAAGGATGGCATCTGGTCCCCAGGCCTCTGCTGCTCCCACTGGGCACTGCTCAGCTCACTAGGAGTTTTGCCACCTGTTTGCATGATAGCGGGATCAGATCCTGAAGAGCAGTGTAGGTGCCAGCAACCCTCTCCTATGATGCCTCTTCCCAGGCTCTGACCACAGTTTTATCACCACCTCATTCCCACTCTTCCCTGGTAACCCTCACACTTAGAAGACACCCCATACACAGCTGCAGAGCTCCCTCTTCTTTCTCATTGAAAAAGTCTTGCTTGACAAGATGAAAACAGAAGTCTCAACCCAAGGGTTAGTATGTGCAGAGGCCAAGTTCCCTGTCTCATTCTGAGCATGCTTCCACAAGATGTCTGTTGTCCTCACTTGTACCTTTACATGTGTCTGCTGTCTAATACTTGGAGTGCATGCTTTATGGGGACAGGCATTGCCTTTTCATTCTGTTCTTCTAAAGCATCAAACACAGTGAGATCATGATCTCTTGCTCAGTATCACAGCCATCAAAATAGTTTAGTAAACAATCCAGTAAAGTCTTGCCAGACATTCAGTCTACAAACATATGAGTCCTTGAAATTAGAAAGCTGAAACTTTGCCGTTGTACACTCAACTTGGATTTACACTTCCTTTGAGTGAATTGCTTATAGGGAAGAAAGATCATGCAGTGAGAATGGTCAGTGAGCTCTCTTCACAATTGTTAAGAAACTTTAATTCAGAACTTTCCATAAAGCATGTGGGAAAACCCCCCGTCTCCTCAGAGGTGAATGCATGCACTGCCCTTGTCAAAATGCGGTGGCTTTTTTGATTTCCTGTTATCATCTTCTGCATTTCTAAATCCCAAAGAACAGTCTGCAGGCACATTCCAAAGGGAATATTGAATATTTTATTGACAGGCAAGTACTAAAGCACTGGTTCCCATAGCTGCTATCTGTAAAAGACTTATTCTCGGGGTTCACACAAGGGGGGAGGATCGTGTCCCTTCCTATACCATCCCTACTGAGAACAATGCCAGGGAAACCAACCACTTTCATGGAGGCTCATAAATCTCTCTGTTGATCTCCAACAATTTTGCTTGCCTCAAAGAAGGAACAAATACACATTCTTGAGAAGAGCATTCCTAACTCATTAATGGGCCTGTAGAAGTGTGCCAGTTGCATTATCTAAAAATAGCTCTGGTACTCATGAGAAAGAAGTTACCTGCCAAACCCTGAGTAAGCTGGAGAGGCTATTGCCCAATATGCATCTAAGAGCTAGATGGAAAGAAAGCACTCTCACACCTCCAATGTTTGAGCTCCCTGAAAAGGAGACATTTACAGTGAATACCATAAAGTTTTTGTTACTGGGATAGCATCAGTGTGCAATCCTCTTCACGTTTTTCATCTTCAAGGCTCTGTGTGGCCCAACACATCTGCACTAGAACTTCTGCTTCAATGGGCAAGTATTTCAGGATCGTGATGATCTTCTGCACAGCCCAGGTCATATAACAACTCCCATTTGGAATAGTTAATGATGCCAACTGACCTCAACAATTCATTGACTCCTTTCAGTCTCTCTGCCATGATTCTCTACATATAGAAAAGACACCAGACACGTCTTTCTAATGAATCAAATCCCTTACAAGTACTCTTTTTTTTTTCACAAAAAAAAAATTCCAAGTCCTAGCCCACAACAGCCAAACAGATAACTAGTCAAAGTTCTGCTTTGCCATCTTCTCCAAGTCTACATGCAACTTGCTTCACTTTCCTTATCCTCTCAAAACATCTCTCTTGTACACAGTGTGCTTATTGGGCAAAATCTATCTTTTTCGTGGCTCTTGCAGCCAATTACCCATGGAAATGGTTGTGTAAGCAGTGATGAAGGATGTAGTTCATAACATATTTTCTCTTTGGAAAAGGTTGTTTTGAAACTCTCACTTGCCCCTCCCAAGAGCTGCTCATTTCTCTGCCATTCCACAGTCTTGCATGCCCTCAGTAATGCTGTACAGGAATGCATGGAGCCATTTCAGTGACCTGGTTTGCAGCATAACCCATGAGCAGTTCCATCATCACCATTATAAGGGTGGTGTCTGCGGAGTAGGGTGGGCAAGAATGAATGAATGAATGAATGAATGAATGAGGAGGAAAAGAGATTTCTCATGCTGACTTTGTTGTTGAAGAAAACATGGAATGACTTGCTCAGATAGGAAATATTTTTCTTATCCGCTCTCCCGCCAATTATCACCCCTCCCATATCCATAACATGAGCCAGCACCGCTACACAAACATGTAGGAGATCGCAGAATAATCATTTTAACTACAGCTAGAGGCCTCGGATCAGATTTGTTCTCAGGAAATCTGTTTGATAAGAGGAGAGATTATACAGTTCTTGCAAGGCTACCATTGCCAAGGATCCAGCTTGAACACTGTCTGACTTTTTATGTCAAAGGGCTTTTATATCTACCTTCAAGCTGTACCCCACTGGCACAAAGACTCAGGTGATACACCAGCTGTATTCCGTGCAAAGAAATTACACCAACACAGCAAAAACCACTCAGATAGTATCACCAGATCAATGCAGAATTGGCTAATGGCAGACTAGAACTGACTGAACACCGGGCACAGTGCTTCTGTCCAAAACCCCTGCATGCCCCTCAGCCTTGCCAGAATGGTAGGTCTCACTCAGCCAGAGTCCTGAAATCCCACAAAAAAAAGTCCATTTTGTATGTGTGTAAAGAATAGTATAGAGTATACAAGAGTATAGGAAAAGAAAACATGGCTGAAAATCATGATTATTGAACAGATAAGCAATTTACAGGAAGCATTTCAGAACATCCTTGTGGCAGCTTCAGAATACTCCATAGATTAAAAATTGCAAAGTCCATGATAGATGAAGGGTGAAGGGAAATAGGGGGAGCAAAATGCCTTAAAACAAACACAACAAAATTTTTTTGCTCTACCTTAGCTATTTCAAGGCACTTTGAAATGATAAAGTATTCTAACAAGAAAAACAAAGATCATCAGAGTGATTTTTGACAAATGGAAGAGATTTTAATCATTTGTTTCAATATGCTCATGAAGCAACTTATGGGCAAATTTTAGCATAATGAATACCATTAAACAAAACTCCAATTCCACTCTGACTAGCCCAAGAATACCATCTCTGCATCTGAGAAAACAATCTCTCCAATGCCCATTTCTGCATCTGTATACCCATATTAAGAGAGAGACCCCTCTCACAGGAAAGCATTCAGGGAAGCCAGATAGCTACTAATATGAGCAATACACTCCTGGAGCACTTCTTTTGTAGCCCAGGAGAGAGAAGGAAGCCCAGCCTGACTCACCATGGGTCACTAAAAGTCAGAGGACAGGCAGAGAGCATTGGTGTGAGATATTCCTCTCCAGGATTACCCTGATGAGCTGCAGTAATTAGAGTCCATCTGAGCTTAGGAAAATATCACCCCTCTAGCTCTGTATTTTAGAATGATCCTTTCTCATTGTGTCATCTGATGACTCCAGATTTATGCATCTTCCTCAGGTTTTGTTCCCATCATGCACTAAGGAAATCTGCAGGGCCGACCCTGCTACAGTCATCTGGCAGCTCTCCCCCATCCATCTCCCATTGTGAACAAAGCCAGACAGCAGCCAAGAACAATCTATGCCTTGTATGATCACTCACTTCCACAGCACTCAAGCTGTGACACAACAAGCCTTTCCAGCAGTCCTCAGGCTGCGTTCTCTGAAATTGAGATGGTTTCCTGCTGCTTTCTACTAGTAAAAAGTTATCTGAACTTTCTCCAAAATGATGCACAAACAAATCTGAAGAGAACAAATAAAAATTCTGGCAATCTACAGGACACGTTCTTCCAGAGAGTAGGTTTCTTTTTTGAAGACAGGATGATCCCAATTGCAATGAGGTAATGGTGAATGGTTGCCTCACAAGCTATTTCACTGGGAGCAAACAGGGTATCTCTGTGATACAAAAAAAATGATGGGTCTCTCTGGTGAAATTACTTCAATTCACATTCTCTGATTTCTCCTTGTTGGTGCTCATGAAGGGCAGAAGGCTACTTGCCCAGAACTTGGCCTGCAACTAATTGAAATATGTGCCCTGTATTCATTTCATTCTTAACATATAGCTGAAAAAAAAAAAAAAAAAAGACCTGGGATAATTGATACGATGATAGTGTTAGAGAAAGTCATATTACAACTTAAAGCATAACAGATTTCACTTGGCACTATTCAGTGGGAAATTGAAATCAAATACAGTAGCAGAGCAATCTGTCAAAGAAAACTTGTTTCTCTGAGCAGCAGAAGCCACTTAAAAGTACATAACTCAGTAGCATATGAAACAAATGACATTTTCATTTCTTTCATTCCTCACGTCTAAAGGATATAGGATCTAATGGATAAAATCCATTATTATAAATCAGAGAAACTATGAGTAAGGAGCAACGGCTACAGGTTACTCTGTGCATTTAAGGTTGTTCATATTGCAACTTTACCTTCTTCCCCAAGGCTTATCTCTCAGCCACATCTGTCTTAGTAAGAATGACATAATGGGAAATTGTTACAGGTTTGAAGAATTTGTAAAAGAACAACTGGCTAAAGGATTAGGCATTGTGTTTCCTGCATTCCACAGATAATGACAAGTTACTAAACTCATCACTAAAAATAAACTGTGTCAGATAATTTGGAAGAATGTGCACCCTGTGTAATATACTGGATTTTTACAAGAACAACTGAAATAGTTTGTCATTTAACATCACTTCTGGTTACTCTATAGTACATGTCCAGAAGGCAAGTGAGTCTGTAAGTAACATGGGTTGGAATTTCTCAAATTTACCTGCAGAGAATAAAAGAAACAGTTTCGGAGTCGGGTAGAGCTCCATTTTGCCAATTTTGATTACTCAAAGTCATGAGGAAAACTATAGAATTTTATGCTTTTTTGTTTAGAAACAGGGTAGTTTATTTTTTGGCTGCCTGAAGACATACAGAAATTTAACTTGCATTTCCTGCTGATTTTAATGGCAGTAGTTGAGATGGGTTAAAATCCCCTCTGTCTGCAAGTCCTCACTCAAAAGTTATTCCTTTAGAAGGGGCAGAAGATCACACACAGTCTGCCTGACAACCTGCCCAAGTGGACAGTGGCTTTAAATTAGTAGTCAGGATCGTGAAATGTGGTTCCCTTTGACAAGCAATGTGGCTAGAGGTGTGGAACATTAATCTCTTCACCTACTACAATTAAATTGGACAGGAACCATGGCTCAGAGACCTAAGCAAGCAATTTCCTTTTTTTCCTAATTCACGTCATCCTATTTCATGGATATTCTATTTCCACTCTCATTTGAACACAATTTAGCCAATAGCATTTGTGGGACTTAATCTGGGGTTAAATTTCTAACCTGGTCATATTAAACTCTCAAAATGCCCGACCCAAGCATCAGTTCTCCTGATCCTGTACTAAGTCCCACCGACTGCAGACCTGAAATTCTCTGGAAAGTCATCTACATGGTGTGAACATATGTACCACACACAAGCTCTCTCACACAAGAATGTGCGTTTCTCATGGCTTTTCTTGTATTGCTGAGCCTGTGTTTTCCTCATGACACTTTACCTGTCATTTTATGTTAAACCTGAGTATTACATTTCTGAAGTGAAGGAGAAGTCTCCTGGGCAACAAAAAGTATTTTGTCAAGAATAGAAACATGCAGAAACATGCCAAGGATATCTTTGACTGTTACCATCCCCATTACAATTTTTACTGTATTATTTGATATCAGAAAAAAAAATGCACTTGGGGACTGTACATCATCACATGTAGGTCCATTGATATTGTGTTTCAAGGTGTCACTATAAGGCTAGCTAGAAATCAAACACATATTGATCCATGCTGTTGTGTGATTAGCAACACATCACTTTTCAGATCTGCACTCTAAACTGCTTTACTGCTGCTGAATACACATCAGATTTTCATGCAAATTGATAACATATATATATATATAAATATAGTTCTATTTAGGATAGAAAAAGGTATATCTTTGTTCTTGTTGTGTCCTGCAGTTACATAAAATGTAGCACAAACATCTTAACAAGGATCATATATACTGAAGGATATCAGATAATTAGGCTGTCATAATAAAAAGACACGGCTGTAATTTCAGATACATTCTTTGTTCCAAAAGCTTTTGTTTCTTGTCTTCACACCTGGCATATGTCACCAGGCCAGTGAAATGTCTTCCCTGACCCTGTGGAGAAGGGACCAAAGTCTGAGATGGGAAGCAAAGAGCTCAGTGGGCCAGCACCAGAGTAGCAGGTAGCTACAGAAGTGCACTCACCTCACAGCTTGGGAGAGAATCTGAGATTTTTCAGTCTTAGTATGTTCCCACTTATCAAATAGCTATGCAGCTCATTTGCCCAAACTGTTGTTTTTTTTTTTGTACCTAGGTAGGTCACACTGCTGCACTGCCTTTGTATCAAAGGCGCTAATAGTCACTTTTGATATGGTACCACCACACCCAAAAGCAATGAGGAAGAATCTTATCTGATGATCTGATGAGAAGAGTAAAGAGGGAGAAGTGAAGACAGCACTGCTGTACAATGCTCCCTGCCACCAGAGTAGGAAAGATACCACTGACTGACAACCAGACAGCATGTGACAGCAGAGGTGAAACAAGCCCAGAGCTAGCCACAGCATGCAAATTCTGCTTCCTGGGAAACTGCATGGGTTTGGAAAATATTTTCTTTTAAAAGCAGAACAAGCATTTGATGAAAAGCCAGAGCTGCACACTGCCATTGACACTCTTCAGGGCACTCACAGACTGCATCTTTTATTATACCTGATCTGAGGCCGGACTCAGGACCTCCAAGTGAGAGCCCTTACCACTGAGCTACTGGCTGGCTTGAGCATGCACAAATTCTCTCTCTTCCTGTTACCTTGCAATGAGGAGTTATGCAAAGAAAGGCATCATCACACACATACTCTGTTCTTAAAGTCTTTCTGTGGGTATCTAGTTCCAACCACTGGCAGAAAATAAGATCTTCGGTCTGGTCCAGTAAAGCCAGATTTATGGTCTCCCCCATTCCATCCTCCACCTTTCTCTGTCACCCTCTTGTGAAGTCTCAGGCCTCATGAGAAACCTTTCCCAGCTATACATCCAAGACAGCTGATAAGTTTCTTAGAAAAAAAATCTTTTTCAGCAAATCAGTGTTTTACAATAATGTTTCTCATGACAGGAAAATTTTCCAACTCAGCTTAGTAAGAAACTCCTCTGAGAAAGGCAGAAGTTTATCCTTACACTTTGCTGATACCATTCAGTCTGTCATGCAAATTTTTTTTCCTATGTTTTTTTCCTATGTAGCAGCAGTCTGTCTCAGACAGCAATATTCCTGGCATTCCACCAAATCCATGGAAAGATTACTGTAAATTTCAGCAGGCTTTGGTTTAAACCGTCTGTGCATAACCATCAGACAAGACCAGTGTAAGATATATCAATCCATACTACTACTACTACTGCTACTACTACTAGTAATAGTAGTAGTAGTAACAATAATAATAATAATAATAATAAATCAAAACCAAATAGCACTTAAGTGATTATTCTACTTTGACACCTATGTGGTTCCCTTGACAAGATTCAGCTTATTTCAAGAGTGTTCCCAAGAAGACCCATCCCTTCAGACAACATTGAAAGCAAGATAGACTTGTTCCTCATGGAAACAAAATGTGGTGGTCTGTGCATCTATAAGGAGAGGACAGATAAAGATGCCGAGCTTCCAGCCATCCTCTGATCCTGGAACTGGCCAAAGAACCACAATCATAAGTCTGGACAGCAATGGGCAGACTGCTGCCCATTCTAGCCTGTGCCAGCATGTCCCGTGTTCAGAACAAAGAGGAAAGATAGGGTAGAGCTATCATAGCTGAGACTCCCTCAGGCTTTTCGTGCAAGGACCTTCACAAAAGGGCCACAGATGCTTTAGAATCCCGTGGCCCTGAAACACTCCCTAGACACTAACTGGTTTCCAGTGACTCAAATAGCCAAAACTGAAAAGATCAATTAATTACTCTACTACAGTCTCTGGCAACCCAGAACCCAGAACTGTGACCCTAGAAACTTTGTCTGCTTGAACCTCATGACCAGAGACTCCTCTTTATTTTTTAAGTACTACCTCTTAAATGCACATGAACAGCCAATTCCAAAATGTCAGAAGTCAAGCATGCAGGACAGAAGGTTGGCTTGGCTGAGTAGGGATCTGCTAGATCTTAAGCAGAAAAAGAAAGTGCATGGCCACTGGAACCTAAGTCAGGTAATATGGCAGGACTACACAGATGCTGTTTGCCATTGTAGGGAGAAAATTCTCAATTAAAATTTAAGCTGGCCAATATTGTGAGGGACAATAAAAAGACTTTTTTTTTTTGAAAAAAAAAATGTAAACAGCAAAAGGAATACCAGAGATAATATTGTTTCATTACTTGATGAGGATTGTCACCTCCCAAACAGAGACATACACAAAGCAGAAAAGTTTAATGCCTTCTTTGCCTCTGTCTTCAACATTATGATGGGCTCTGGGTGTCACATCTGGTGAGATGGAGGACCATGACTGTGGAAATGATAAACTCCCAGCAAACTCCAAAGTTGTGTGGGATTTGTGGCTCCAGATGGATGCACATAAGTCTGTGAGACCCAATGGGATTCATCCCAGGGTACTCAAAGAGCTGATTAATGTCATCGTGAGATCTCTCTCAATTATTTTTCAACAGCCTTGGGAATCTGGAGAGGTCCCAGTTGACTGGAAGCTGGCAAACATTGTTCCAATTTTCAAGAAAGGCAAGGAAGAAGACCCTGGTAATTACAGGCCTGTCAGTCTCACTTCAGTGCCTGGTAAAATTACGGAGAAGATTATTCTGGGAGTTATTGAAAAACACCTGAAAGACAATGCAGTCATTGGTCACAGCCAATGTTCATTCATGAGGGGAAGGTTCTGTTAAATTAATTTAATTACCTTTTATGACAAGGTTACCCACCTAGTTGACCAAGAGAAACCATTTGATGTAATCTGTTTGGATTTCAGCAAAGCATTCAATACTTTTTCTCACAGTATCCTTCTGTCATACAGCTAGAAAAAAACATAATGCAATGGGTGAACAGTTGGCTGATGACTCAGGCTCAAAGGGTTTTATTAAATGGGATTACTTCAGGTTAGTGGCCAGTCACTAGTGGGGTTCCCCAGGGCTCCATTTTAGGGCCGATTCTTTCCATTTTTCATAAATGACTTGGATGTGGGACTTTAAAATATGCCAAGTAAGTTTGCTGATGACAGATTGGGAGGAGCTGTTGACTCCCCTGAAGGCAGAGAGGTCTTGCAGACAGATTTTGATAAATTAGAGCGCTGGGCAATCACCAAACATATGAAGTTTAGCAAGAGCAAGTGCCAGATTTTCCCCCTGGGTGAGGCAAACCTGCCTGTACATACAGACTGGGGGACAAGAGGCTGGAGAGCAGCCCCAAAGAAAGGGATATGGGGGTTCTGGTTGATGGCAAGTTGAACATGAGCCAGCAGTGTGCCTTGGCAGTCAAAAGAGTCAACTATACCCTGGTGTGCATCAGGTACAGCATTGCTAGCCAGATGGGGGAAGGGATTATCCCACTTTGCGCTGGTGTGGCCTCAAGTACTGTGGGCTGTTTTGCGTACCACAATATAAGAAGGACATAAAACTATTAGAGAGTGTCCAAAGGAGTGCTACAAAGATGGTGAAGAGTCCAGAGGGCAAGACATATGAGGAACAGCTGAGGTCCCTTGGTTTGCTCAGCCCAGAGCAGAGCAGGCTGAGGCGAGGCCTCATGGCGGCCTGCAGCTCCCTCACGAGGGGAGTTGAGGGGCAGGCGCTGAGCCTGGGGACAGCTCTCTGGGGACAGCGACAGGACCCGAGGGAATGGCATGGAGCTGGGACAGGGGAGGGTCAGACTGGGTGTTAGGGAAAGGTTCTGCACCCAGAGGGTGGTCGGGCACTGGGACAGGCTCCCCAGGACAGTCAGTGGTCACGGCACTGAGACTGCTGGAGTTCAAGAAGTGTTTGGACAACACTCTCAGACATATGGTTTGATTTTTGGGTGGTCCTGTGTGAAGCCAGGAGTTGGACTGGATGATCCTTGTGGGTCTCTTCCAACTCAGGATATTCTGTGATTCTATGATTCTGTGAATAACCACAAGAGGCAATTTCACAGTATGTGGAATTGTCAAACTGACTCCAAGCTCCTAACAGCTCTAGGGAAGCTGACTGCCTTTTTCCTTAAAAGCCATCAGGAACAACTGTACTAAATGCAATAATTACACTGAATGAACCTCTTGCCAGAGCAGTATCAAGCATGGAGTTTCACAGTGCGCCAAAACACGTACTGCTGCCCAGTAGTCAGGGAATTCAGACTTTTCTGCCACACTGAGCTTGTGAATTGTTCTGCACAAACTGGACATTGCCTGCATTCCAGAAAAGATGGAGAGGATCATACAAATCAGGGCTAGAAGGGACTGCAAGGGGTCACCTCATCTGCCTCCTTGCCCCAAGGCAGGCTCAGCTCTACCTAAACCATTCCTGACAGTTGTTTGTCTAATCTGTTCTTAGAAACATCCAATGACAGATATCACACAGCCTACTTAGGTGATAAAAGTAATAACTTCTTCCAATCTTCCAGAACTCAGCTATATATGTGTACCACCTTACTAAAAGTATAAAGATGAGGGAGGCAACTTTTAAATACGCAAATGTGATGTAACTTCTCAATGTTAAGGAAAGCCCTCATGTATGCAAGGCTGATGGTACAGTATCTCACACACACTTTTACTGGAAGAGAAAGAGGACTTCCAGAGTAGCTGACAAAGGAGTGTAAACCAGCAACTGATCTGCTCTAAACTAACAGCCATAACTCTGGAAAATGTCTTTCCCTCCACACCAACACTGAGCCTTTGCAGCCACTTAGTACCTGTGATCCACCTGAGTGCATTCAACTGCATTGGCCCCTTTGTGCTTTGTAGAGCAACCTTCATATGCAACACCAATGGGGTTCACAGCCTCACTGCCTTTCAGGCTTGGTCTTGAGGAAGGTCCCTGAAGCGGCCCCAGTGGGACACTCCCCTCGACTCTCTCTTGGAAAGTCACTAGGAGAAATTAGGGGGAGACAGGAGGTCAATGGTAGGCTAATGGTTGCTTTAACTGACGGACGGTGGGGAAAAAAAGGCGCAGTAAAAGAATATGACTCTGTATTTTCCCACTTGGCACAGATGTGTGTTTATGCGCACTTGTATGCATGTGTTCAAAAAGCGAACAGGAGACAAATCTCATAAAGGTCAAGGCCCATTTTCAGCCTTTTCGATAGCTTCTGACTGCCATTGCTGGAGTGGAGGAGACCATGAAACGCAGGTCACACATGATTTCAAGACAGGTTTCTGAAAAAGAAGAGTTCTTCTTTGATATACTTTCCAAAAAAAAGGATAACTTTTATTCCTTCATGTCACCTTTATCCTCACTAATAAGTCCCCTATACTGGTAGTATTGAATGCAATTAGAGTTTCACCCTCCTTCCCTCAAAGTCAACACGAGTTAGACATTTTCTTCAAAATGGTCCCAAGGCAATTTGTAACATTTTTGGAAGCCTGCAGATTAGAAACTAACACAACAGTTAGGAGAATAGTCAATGGATCTTAGTGTAATAAGCCAGGCCATTCTTGGAAAGAAGGGGAAAGACAAGGTGACTAAAAAGCAGTAGCAGATTTTATAATGGAGAACAGAGAAGAGTGAGAGAGAAGTTCTTCTGTGCCTGTTGGATTCACTGGCCTCATCCAGGTAAAACAAATCAGGTATTTGCACCCCATTTCTTATCCTTGGAAAGGCATGGTTAGGTGGGACATAGTGGTGAGTTACTCCTGGGAGAGGTGTAACTTCTGAGTTATACAACTGCCCTGAATTCATCCTGTCGCACTAGCTGCATAACACTCAATGCCCCAAAGCTTCCCCCTCATGCATGGCTGTGAGTTGCTTTTGCAATATCAGTGACCTGAATATATGAGAGCAAAACTCTGAGACAGAATTAGATTCAAGAAGCATGAAACTTCCCAGGAATCTGAAAGAGTTGGCATTTAGGCCTTCATGGCCCACTAGAGCCAGTTAAAAGGTCAGAAATAAAAGGTTACTGACCTGTAGAGTTTCTTGAGACTCAGGGGGCACCATGACTTCAGCCCTGGAGTTCTTTTCACAACACAGGGATCACAAAGGAGTTTGCAGGTCACCGACCCCACAGCATATGAAATCAGGAAAATGACCAGTAAATTTAGTCTGCATTTTATTTGATTGCCATTGAATTTAAATAAATTACTAAGCAACTATCACTAATTGGCAAAGCTCCTGAAGGGCACAAGTAATTTTCCTCACTGGAAAAAATACTGAGGACATTCTGTGACCTAAGTTATATAACCAAATTATAAGATCATAAATGTCCTACCTGACCCTACAATCTATGAATCTGTTGCTTCCCTATAGTGAGGTAAAACTCTCTGTGTCTTATTTTAGTTTTCCCTATATCCTTTAAACTGTATCTCTGAAGAGATCCTGGAAACCTGTGCTGTTACCCTCTCTTCAAACAAATACAGTCCATACAACAAATCATATTATTGTACATTACACACAAAAAGGGTTTGTTCTTGACATGTCGCCAAGAAAGCTTGAGAACACAAATCTGTATCACTTTGATCATGAAAGACAAGTGGCTCCAGTTATTTGAAACTGTATTTGACAGGATGGAAGTAAGATAGGAAGTGAAATGTTAAACTCCACTATAAAGATCAATGCTTTATGAACACGTAAGGAAAACAGAACAAAAGAAGTGTATTTTCAAAGGGCAATACAGAATGGACAGGAAAAGAGTCTGGTATGAATTTTATTAAATATCTCTTTAAAAGCCTGGGCATGGTGCAAGTGAACTGTTGATTGTTGCTGTGCTCAAAGCACCCTCACTAATTCTAGAAAGCCACTCGCTGGCAACAGCAGATTTCTGGTGTTTAACAGTGCTAATCAGCATCAAAACGCTGCCACAGCTGTATGAGCCCCTCTTCACCCAGATTCTTCCATCACAGTGACTAAATCCTTGAAGTCAGTAGAATTAGTCCTGATCCATGTTGGTGGAAATGGAAAGAGAATCAGCATCTTGTCCCTTCAAGTGATAATCCTTGTGATCATCTTTTCCAAACAGGAAGGCAAAGGCCACTGCCTGAAGAAGTTACTTCAACTTTCAGATGGAGTTTGAATACTTCACACACAAAGGAAAGCCTTAGAGAATGACATCAGACGTGAATGTTTGTTTTAGTGTGGTTCTCCTGACATTACTGAGCAACTCAAATTTTGCTTCAGGCCAAAAGCGTATTACACAGATGAAAGACTAATAGCTTATCTAGCCAGCCTGATGACTATTAGAATAGAGCTGAGCAGGAGCAAATTTCTTAAATGGAAATAGTTGCGATCTTTTAAAAGATTCAAGGAGCTGAGGAATCCTTCATGTTTTTCTCCATACAAAGCTTATTTTTTTTAAGGCCATTAGCAGCTAATATATTTATGAGACAGAAGCAGGCATTGTTCTGACTGCTGTTTTTATGATATTCTCAAAGTAAGTTGGATCAATAACCTTAGAAGCACTCATCTTCCTTCTAGCCAAGAGAAGATATATCTTAAGCACTAACTAGTTTAGGTCCTACTACTATGGATTCTTTCATGTGAGAGAGCAATGCAATGCAACACAACACAATGCAGCTGCCATAGCCATTAACACTTCCTCCATTCTACTTTATACTTCTGTGGATACTGAGGACAAGGGCAAGTAAAAATTAACCACTGAATAACAAGCTAGCGATCACCATTTTTCCCTAGAGAAACTGACCCTTTATGTGTTTCCATCCCACAATATCCCTTGGTTAATGTGAACTGGTTCATTCATTTTTCATCAAAGGACACAGTTTCAAAATACCTCACCCTTAGCATAGAGGAGGAACAGGTCTGGGAACATGCAGACCAGATGATGCGGAGCAACCTGTTATCTCCAGTGACTTCTTCACATACCCTCAGTTTGAGAACTTTCATGTGGTTCTGCAGTATGGACAGTAGCCTACCAGAAATTTATTTTCAGCTCACATGTGAGAAGCAAAAGCCTTCAGCTAATTCTAACCAGGGACATATGACTCCTTAGCCTAAACCATCAACCTTTCTGCTATTTCAGTTTCAGTTTCAGTTGTTGTCTCTTTTTCTTCCTTCAGTGAATACTTGATCATAATTCCTTTGAAATCAAAGTTCATATCAACATTGTGATATGAAGCATGGAACAAAATATTAAAACATTGGGAGCTGTTATAGAGGTCTGATACGAAGTCAATCACACACCATTGTAGCAGATGCTGACATATTCTGTGACCTGCTTTTAGCAGCTGGGTTTGAGCTGATTTTGAAGAAGAAGGGAAAATAGGACACCCTGATTATGTCCCACCAAGGAGCATACAAGAACTACCACAACTGGAAATGTGTAAGGAGACCTCAGAATGAGTATTTAAGAATCAATAGCCCTGGCCTGATGACCATAACTACTCTGCAGTAGAGTAAAAGCAGTAACCAAAATGTATCTCCATCTGATTTTTGCATTGTTTCTTTACACTCTGACAATACTCATTGTTTCTCTGTGCTGAACATCTTCCTTAGGGCATAGGAATCATCTTTTGTTCCATATTGGAACATCTCCATGCACCAGCCAGATTTTGTTCTGTGGGGTGGGATATCTAGACATATGGTATTACAACAATAAGAAATTAATTTTGCTTTTGTTGTATTTCATAACAGTGAAAGATACTGCAAACATTAATCCTAGCTACAATGCGAAGCCAACAGGCCTGGATCTCCTCTATTTGCATTGTTCCTCACCATTTAGTATTGAATGCCACACTCTGTTCCCTTCCTGTCCCACAACACCCATGGATCCTCTTTTTCCCTTCCATAATTTGGCCATTAGTAAGAGCTGAAATCCTTATCCTCCACATTTTATTATTTACTAGCTGTCTTCAAGCTGCATCTGAAAGCAGAGCTGGAAGCAGCAGAATGCTGCCCTGAAGCAGCAGAAAGAGAAAAAGCTGGAGACCACTCCCCTAAGGAAAGATCCAAAGGACCTCATAGTGTTTCTCCACAGCTGTTTGAGTTGCACATTTTCTTCCTCCACCCTTAGCTCTTCTCTATCCCTTGCTTGTAGGATTGGGGATTCTGACACTGCTGCAGCTGACCATTAGCCCACTGGTCTAATCCCAGGCACCAGTGCTGCTCAATAACTCTTGAAACAGAAGTAAAGGTTCATCCTAGTGCACTGTGGCGGTGACTGGAGCAATAGGGGTATTTTCACACAGATTCATCCAACAATGCTAGTATATAACTATTTAAACTGTTCTCTGAATTGCAGCAACTGGTCAAACCTGTTCTAACAACAGCTTCTGGCTTTGAGAGCAAGCAACTCAAACCAGAGAAGCTGCTGCTGGAGGGGATCCAGTGTTTCAAATGGATTTATTTTACACCAATTTGGACTTTCTCCAGGCAAGTATAAATGATCTGGGGGACAGGGCAAGGTCCTACAGCTATCTTCCCAACTCAGTCATCATTCTCAGTTTCCAGCATTCAATGCAATTTTTTTCTCACCTTAGGAAAACATATCAGTGTAAGCAGAGTGCATATTCCCACTAGGTATTTTAACATAAGCTGTTAATGAGTTGTGACTTCCTTATGCAGTCAGGCAGAGAAGACTTGTTTCACACTAAGCAGGTAAGCAAAATTTAAAACAGATGGTTCCAACAAGGAGGGGCACTGAGAGAAGCAGGATTAACATAATTTTATAAATCTAAGTAGGGGCTCAAAGCATGTAACAATACATTGTTAAGGTAACAATACATTGACAACCTTCAGTGCTCACTTGAAAGACAATACAAAGAGCTCACCACCTGGAGTCCTAGACAGATGTTCTTAGGAAGTTTTTGGAACTACTTACAGATATTTACCCAGAGCTACCATTTAATATAATAAGGTTCTTGGTCAACTTTCTGCTTGTATGGTTGGACTGTAAAGACAAACCGCCAGGCATTAATCGCATAACAAGGAGAAATCAACCATAAAATGAAGACCGCTTTAAACTTCTCGAGCCATCATGTGAATCCAATTTCACTTGCATTTCCAGTTCAAACAACAGTACTACATGGATATGTGGATTTAAACAAGTTTTCCCTTTAGTAATAGCAGCTTAGTTGGAATGGAAGGATGATGCAAATTAAAGTTTTTCGTAACTCTTTACCAGCACCTCACATCACTTAAACAGGGAGCAAACTGGTATTTGCAATCAAACTTAAATCTGGTTCCAGTAATTAAAGGGATCATCTAAATCTCCTCCTCAGTGTCAAGAGACTCTATTAACTAGTTAATTAAAGACTGTTTCTTAAGCTCTTTCAGAACAGACATTAAAAAAAAGACTGAGAATATAGGGCTGAAATTACTGGTTAGGCTCTAACCGAGAACAAAGTTTTACATTATTCCACTAGCTCATGTGTGCCTGTGTTTTTGAAATGTCTTCTCTCCTTTGATATAGCTGAGGGTGAGAAAGAAAGTGCATGTTTCCTAATGGCTACATGGGTACAACTGAGCTTACCAGAGCCCCCTCCTCGGCTATGGTGTGTGGGCTGCACAGCAGGTCACTTCATTATCAGTGAGGTAGGGGACCCTGAGCATACTCCAGATCTCTAGGGACCTATTGTGTGAGAGAGGGAGTAAGAATTATAAGGAGCAGATTCACACATTTGCAGTATTAGCAAAACTTTATAACTGTCAGAGTGATAAAGGAAAAAAATGCTTATGTGGTATCTTTAAGTGTCAGCATTATTTCACTTTAAACAAACTTTCCAAGTTTCATTCTAGCCATTAAGTAAGGGTGGTCCAGCAATCTGGGTGTTGTTTAAAGCTCTGGAAGATCAGGATTTGTTTCCTTCCTATGCTACAAACTTCTTTTGTAGCCCCTTCTTATCACAGTGTAAGGCACAGTACAAATTACAGCTTACATACTTACACTCATGTGACTCCCTATACTGAAGCCATTGCTCAGCAGAATTACCTTGCATACACAAGACTCTCTGTCCCTTTTTGCTATTGCATAGCACGAAGCCTTCCTTCATGGACCTCTTGTAAGAACAAATACACCATTAGGTTTCTGGGAACCATTCCAGCGGACACTGCACAGGTATTTCAGCCAGAGGAACAGACTTGGGCCTTTCTTAGATCCTAGCATTAAGTGCAAAATCACACTTTCCAAAGCCACTTTCTTAAAATATTTTGCTAATGTATCTAATCTGTTAAAAGTAAGTTCTTGCAGACTCTGTGCTGAGTTGTCTTCTGGGTGTCAGTCAGACAGAAGTGAGTCTGTTGTGGAGCAGGAAAACCTGCCCCAAGCCAACAAACAGTACCGTGCACACGTTAATACAGTTCAAGCACAAGCTACTACTGCTTCAGCTAATGTGCTCTGATCCTTTCAGATTGGAAATCAGGAGAAATTTCTTCTCAGAAGAGCAGTCAGGCATTGGAACGGGTTGCCCATGGAGGTGGTGGAGTCACCATCCCTGGGGGTGTTCAAGGAAAAGTTGGACGTGGTGCTTAGGGACATGGTTTAGTGGGTGACATTGGTGGTAGGGGCATGGTTGGACCAGATGATCTTGGAGGTCTTTTCCAACCCTAATGATTCTGTGATTCTGTGATCCTCTGCAAGACATAATGTCTCAGATTTAGTATCATGTTATTGACTCCCACACAGCTTTCAGTCAGTTCAGGCCATGAAAAGAAGTTACAGTCTAGCCACAACATATTGTAGAGACTTGGCAATTCTCTCCAGTTTACTGTTAAAAAAAAAAAAAAAAAAAAAAAAAAAAAAAAACCAGCATCCTTCCTTGTAAATGTGGGACTCTGGAGGTTTGTAATAGTTTTCTGCATCATAGAATATTTATTTTGATACTATTTCTCTACCTCAATGCCAGGATTAGAAAGATTTAATCAGTTCCAATACATGTCTGCCCTGTCCTATGCAGATTCTCACAGCACCTTTATCAGCATAAGACCAAATGAATTCAAGCACTGTTCTCAGCAAGAGTGTTGTGGTGGAGAGCTGAGTATGACAGCAAAGGGTGTTTTGCAGGTATACACCTGTATTTACACATGCACATGTACACACAGGCTGTGTACATATGCCATATTTTGGTTTAGAGAACGTGAGGAAATGAGAGCATAAAGGCAGCATAATGAGCCTTTGATTCAAATGAAGTTTGAATCAAAAAAAACATTCCCACTTATTCCCCCCACACATGCCAGTTACCCCTTCCCACAAGTGCCCTCTCCTGCCAGTGTTGTCCTAACTTTCCTCTGGATAGAGCTCTAGAAGCAATGTAGGCTGCTGCTCAGTACCTGCACACACTGATAAACATGGTGCACTGCAAGAGCCACAAGCTACAATGCAGCTTCAGGAGGACAGCCTTTGACTACTGCAATAGCTTAGCAGATAGGCATGAAGCCAGGATAACATGATTCAAAAGCACCTTAATAACTTGCATTGTGTACCTGGATCAGCTGCTTTTTGTTCATAGCTTAAATCTTGCTGAGCATATTGGAATAGATGCTGCTTAAAAGTGCTCCAGAGACTTATAGCAGCTTGTATGGTGGTGCTGTCTGTTCTGGCTGCATTCAGACTCGTAAATTCTGCCCAAAACTAAATTCTCTGTCTTCGGCAGGCCCTCTGCATTGTTTCTGGCTCTTGCCATCTCATAGAGATCTGCTTTTCCAGCATACCTAGTCTCCTGTCTTCTTCCTCCCACTTGCACATGCCCTGTCCTCTGCATGGTCCTGACTGTCAGGGAATTTCTTTCTCTTCCAGCTAGGTTAGATTTAGGAAAGTTCTACATCAGCCTCCTCCCCACATATCTCCTTTCAGTCATTCTGCTTATTTAATCCTCCCTTTGGACTCCTTTCTCATCCATAGCAGGGAAGTGTGACAGACAAGTAAATCTTCAGCTGTCATCGCTTCTTCCCTGGTGAGAAGAAGGACTGACAACCTGTCCTTTTCCCACGGCAAAGCAAACTACAACCTATGGGCTACGCGTTTGCCAGTACATTGAACCACTAATCTCTACTGTTTAACTGTTACAACAGGTCTTGCCATACTTTCTGCAGGAGCTAGTTAGCACTCTCCTAAATATTACATAATTATTTACATTACTGATTGATTAGCAGGTTCCGTTCTTGGAATAGGACGTTTGCTGCGTACTTTACTATGGTAATGATCTATTGCAATTCATTGATCAAAATCTGGTCACAACCTGCAAAAAGCAAATCCTGCTGTGGTTGAAGCTAGTGAAGTGCTATGCCATGCAGCTCCTTCATGGGAGGCAGCCTGCTCTGTTTGTGTAAGTCACTCCAACGCCCAGCATCAATCAAGAGGTGAAAGATACCGATGAAGGCCACCTTTCATAACCTTTCCTCATCCCACTACTTTCTCAGCCCTTTCTTTCTCCTCTGGGAAACAAAGCAGCCCTTTTGCTTTTGTCCCAAATTCTCTCCCAAAGTACATTTCCCAGCAGTTTCTAACAAAGTCCTTCCTTCCTTTTGGAGCACATCATAGTTGGCCATCATCATCTGGTGGCCAAAACAGTCAGAAAGTTATGGAACTTCTTTCCTTCCATTTTTCACAAGATGGAGCACAAAGAGATCACAGTGTCCCCTCCGTGTGACCAGGTGCTGTCCTGCAGAGGCAGTCAGACGCTGCCTGAACTCCTCCTTGCTGACAGCAGGTATAGCCAAGAAGTACTAGCCACTCTTTCACCACAACTATTCAACACTCTGTCATGAAATAGGCGTAAAATCTCACCTATTCAAAGCATGTCTTGAGCATTTAGAAAATTCAAGTATGAGGCATCAGCTAAATAAAAATTGTTTTTCGTGGAAAAGGGAGTATATAGCATGAAGGCTACTACAGAAAACTGCCTCTAAAACTTACAGAAAGAGGTCCAAAGAAAAGAAAAAGCCTTCTTTAGGCTTTTGGTTTTTTGCTTTTGTGTCAGTGTAACCTTTCAAGTCAGCTCCACATCTAACTGGTTGCACATCCTTGGGTGGATCTCTTAAACTCTGAATTTCGGTTCCCAGACACATTCATCCGTCACTTGCTGTTTCCCAAGTAAATCCATTGCCCTGGAAGCACAGAGGAAGATGAGTGAGATATGTAACACTCACAACAACTAACATTTAAAGGCATTGTATGGTACAAACAAGATAATGAGACTAAATTTTATAGAGTTAAGGCTGCCTCCAGACGGGAGAGACCTACTTCTTGCCCTTTAGAGATTGTACGAGAAGAGTCAGTTACTTCCACTCATTCAGTTTTCATAACCAAAATGAACAGGTTTCACTTGATTCTACTGGGTGTGTACTTAAGACTTCTAATGATAACGTTTAGACCTTGAAGCTCACTGGCTTTGCAGTCAGGCACCTGACCAGTGGACACAACTTTGTGTAATGCTTCATTTTCACAGAGTGCAAATACCTGCAGATTTTAAAACAACAAAGCTTGGGGAAGTTATCAGCTTAAGAGGATTTGAAGTTTCTCAGTCTAATAAAGAGCTGTTCTTAAACTAATTTAAATTGTCAAATTCAATGTCTCTAGCAAGTTAGAGATTGTTCCATTGCAAGCAGAGAGATTCCAGTTCCTGAACACCTCCAGCGTGGCTTTTATGCAAAATAAACCCTGTTGTGAAGACCACAGAGAGGACATGTATGATCAGAGCAAAGTGGGATTGGATGTGCAGCAATGAGATACTCCTAGTATCTCTCTGCAGCCCGTTAACCCCTTTGAAGCAACTGCCTATGGCATTGTGATAATGTTTTTAATGCAAAGAGTTAAATCTGAGACTCTAAGACTATTTTTATCACTTTTGTGGAATGGTAGATATCTTGAAAAAACAACATTCACATTTTTGGAGAAAAGTAATTATTGAGCAAAACTATCATTGTGAAAAAAATAAGTGTAAGGTTGTGGCCACAGTTTATGAAAGAGGATAAATCTGAGACTTGAATCTGCAAAAGCTGTTCCCTAGAAAATTCTCCATGCTCTGGATGATATCCTTTACCCAGACAGAGTTTGTTTAAAAGATCGTTTGTAGAAAATGGCCATAATCAGAGCAAATTCCACATTTTTCCTGTTTGTTGGTGGTGGTGGTTTGTTTGTTGTTGTTGTTTTTTGTTTTTTGTTTTTTTTTGCATCATAGTAATTCAGTGCCAGCAGCATAGTCAAGAGCAAACAAAACTACCTCTCTCTTTCTGATCTATAACACGGGTTAACTAATCCACTCTTTAATTTACCAGTAAACCAGTGGTTAACCATCTGACAGCCTGTCTTGCCTTCGTGGCAAATTGCTTTTGTAGCTTTGGTTTGATGATTTAACTAATAACATGTGGAGGCTGAACAGCACTTAATCCAGATCCTTAGAGAAATACAAGGTACTTGGCTACAATTATGCAGTTAAATAAAAACAGTCTTTCAACCTTAAAAATCCCAACAGCACCATTATTGCAGTTTCCCCAGAAGAGGGCTCTTGCAAATTCTAGGAATCTGCTTTGTCACCCTTCCATCTACAGCAGCGTGCCTGGTTTTTTTTGTTTGTTTGTTTGTTTTTTGAGAGTGATTCCAAGGAAGAGCTATGGAGATTTAAAACACAACAGGAAGGTTTATGTCTGAGATCATTGTTTACAAAAAAGTTGATGTGTTCCTTGATGATTTGCATTTTATCTCTACGTATTGGGCTGGTGAGTAAACCATCTCTTACTTTCTGTGTCAAACACAATACATTATTTACTCACCTGCTTGTATACTTATTCTTCGTAACAAAGTCTCTCATATTGTCATTTTATAACTTGTAGGCAACACCTTCTCTGCCTATAATACATCAGTACCATAACAATGCACTGTTGTTGACTATAGGCCTGTGTAAGTCTTGCTCTGTTTCACACACCCAAGTCAGCAAATCATAGAATCATTAAGGTTGGAAAAGACCTCCAGGATCTTCTGGTCCAATGATCCCCCTACCACCAGTATCACCCAATTTCTTTTGGAGCACTAGGTTTCCAAAAATACACAGAATCAGCTACTGACAGAAAAGGACCTGTAACAATTAATGACAAAAAATATTTTCATTCCAGAACTTTGTGCTGGTTTTACCCAGCTGGGCAGCTGAACTCCACTACAACTGCTCTCTCTCTCCACCTTCTCAAAGGAACAGAGGGTGAAAATACGATGAAAAAGGGCTCAAGGGTACAGATAAGGACAAGGAGATGGCTCACCAATTACCTTCATGGGCAAAATAGACTACTTTAGGGAGATTAATATAATTTATTGACTACCACTGACAGACTAGAGCAGTGAGAAACTAAAAGCAAACTACAAACACCTTCCCCCACATCCACCCTCTTCCACCTCCCCATCCTGAGCAGTACAGGGGAACAGGGAATGGGGGCTGCAGTCAGTCCCTGATGCTTCATCTCCGCCACTCCTTCACGGTCACTCTCTGCCCCTGCTCCACGTGGGGTCCCTCCCACGGGATGCCGTCCTTCCCAAACTGATCCTGCAGGGCTGCCCACAGGCAGCAGCTCTCCAAGAGGTGCTCTCACATGGCTGTGTACCATGGGATCCATCCCCCAGGAGCAAACTGCTCCAGCACGGGTCCCCCACATGTGGGCAGCAGCTCCCCCCAGCCCCCTGCTCCTGCGTGGGCTCCTCTCCACGGGCTGCAGCTCCGGCCCGGGGCCTGCTCCTGCGGGGGCTCTCCATGGGCCGCAGCCTCCTCCAGGCCACATCCGCCTGCTCCACCGGGGGCTCCTCCACGGGCTGCAGCGTGGAGATCTGCTCCGTGTGGGACCCATGGGCTGCAGGGGGACAGCCTGCTCCACCAGGGGCCTCTCCACAGGCCTCAGGGGAACTGCTGCTGCATGCCTGGAGCACCTCCTGCCCTCCTGCTGCACTCACCTGGGGGGCTGCAGAGAGGGGCTTCTCACCCCTCTCTCCCAGCTGCTGTTGGACAGCAGTTTTTTTCCCTTCCTGAAATCTGCTCTCCGAGAGGCCCAACCAGTGCTGCTCCCTGGCTCTGCTCTGGCCAGCAGTGGGTCCCTTTTGGAGCCGTCTGGAGCTGGCTCTGATCTAACAGGGGGCAGCTGCTGGGCTCTGCTCAGAGGCCACCCTGGAGCTCCCTGCTACCCAAACCTTATCACACAAACCCAATACAACCTTACATACTTTAATGTATTTGCTAGCACCACCACTAAAATAAAATAAAATAAAATAAAATAAAATAAAAGTGCATTATCTACCATGTCCATGGAATATACAACCTGTCTATGAAATAATATTGATTTGTGGATATCTTCACAATCATAAAAAAGGATGACCTTTATTTTACGACATTCTGGAAATATATTGTAAGGGGAGGAACAGCAGAGTATATCTCTGAAGCCCATATACATGGTTAACATACTCAGGGTTCAGACAGCAAAAATCCTGGTGAAAGAAAACACAATACATGGAGTTTGTAATTTAATAGATTCTGCCTGTTCCGCAAGAAACCATAATTTCAGTAACTGTTTTAAAAAGCATCATTCTCATTTCAAATTAGTACTAAATCTTGTTACCTGGATCATATCTATCCTCTGCTCGTATGTGCAAACCATACCCTGTCATTGTAAAACAACTTCAATAAAACAACATCCTTTCTGCTATAATGCCATTCCTGCAGATTTTTTAAAAGAGTGTTTTTTTTATTGTTGTTGTTGTTGTTGTTGTTGTTTTCTATTTTTAAAGCAGAGGTAATGGAAAAGATGTAGTCAACAACCTGACGGGATCATGTGGGGACAGGCAGACCCTTCATAGTGGTGCCCAGAGACAAGACAAGAGGCAATAGGCACAACCTGAAATACAGGAAACATGAACCAAAGGAGTATTTGTGTGCCCCAACCTGACCATAGCCTTCATCCACAAACCAGATCCTGAGCCATAATTAGTGCTGACAGTGTTCACCAAGCACTTCAGAGGTGTTGCTGGTGTTCAAGAGAACCAGAGAATGGGTGAGTCACTGACTGTCATGGCTATAAGAATGGAAAGAAATAAATTTAAGGTTTTTGCATTTAATTATTCAAAAATATTATGAAGTTTCAGACTTGACTGTCAAAGTCACTAAGTAGCTACTCTATTCCTATTTATTCAGAGAAGAAAAAGTTCCATAATTTCTCTATCTGCCAGTACAATTCTTTGCAACCTCCTGGAAAGTATTTTATAAATTTTTTTAATGCACACATGTCTATTTAGATAAGGTAAGTTTGAGTGAACACATATTATGTTTCTGGTTTTTATCCTGTATAGAAACTAATATATAATTCTAAATAAATTCTACATATGTGTACTGGGTCTGACTGGGATGGAGTTAACTTTCCCTGTAACAGCAATCTAAAACTATTAAAATTGTAATGTTTACATGCGTGGTATTAGGATTTTCCAAGCCATCTTTGTTTCTCTCTTTCTATTGCAGTTCAAGTGCCATTAGGAGCAAGTAATCTCCACTTTTCACATGAGTAATTTTTGATGCCCTTGATAATAAGATTAAACAGTTTGGCCACCTCCTACACCTTAATATCAGTACCCTGCCCTGCTACATCATTAAATTGCTTCTTATTAGTGTGACCACAGTCCTGCAAGTCACACATGCTAACCTTATGCACTCTGAATGAATCCACTGAATTTAAAAGGAGTACTCAGACTGTGTGAAGTGAAACATGTGCAGATGTGTTTGCAAGGTAAAATCCATAGCTGATGTGGAAAAGGAAACCTAAGACATTTTATATGGCCAAATAATTAACAGTTATTATTCAGAATAGCTCAACAAAAAAATAGGAAAAAAAAAATCTTTACTTTAGAAATCAAATCTTTTTATTATTATTATTCCAAGTAAGTTAAAAAACATTTTATTTTAAATTCTTTTTACATTTTTTGACTGTACAATTGTCTAAATATCCAGCTTATTTACCTCCAAACTTTTAAAGCCCACATAAGTACAAATATCCCAGGTTTTGATGTGGGGTTTTTTTAGCCATAAATATTTTTTTTTTCATTACCCCTTTGAAACGATTTAGAACAACAGGAAGGGATGACTTGTTCTTCCAAGGACCATAGAAGAAGCAAGAAGTGAGGGATGAAACTCCAGCAGACTGAGACACTTTCTGGGAGTGTTTGCCAGGGTTGCCTTTGGCCACAGCTGCAGGTCATCACAGAATCACAGAATGGTTTGGGTTGGAAGGGACCTTAATGATCACCCAGTTCCACCCCTCCGCCATGGGCAGGGACACCTCCCACTAGACCAAATTGCTCAGAGACCCATCCAACCTGGCCTCAAAACACTTCCAAGGATGTGGAGCATCCACAGTTTCTCTGGGCAACCTGTTCCAGTGCCTCACCACCCTCACAGTAAAGAATTTTCTCCTTATATCTACCCTCTTATATTTCCCCCTTATATCTACCCTCTTTTAGTTTAAAGCCATTACTCCTTGTCCTATCCCTACACTCCCTGACAAATAGTCCCTCCCCATCTCTCCTGTAGGCCCCTTTTAGGTACTGAAAGGCCACTCTAAGGTCTCCCCGGAGCCTTCTCTTCTCCAGGCTGAACAGCCCCAACTCCCTCAGCATGTCCTTGTGGGAGAGGTGCTCCCCTTGATCATCCTCGTGGCCCTCCTCTGGGCTCATTCTAATATATCCATGTCCTTCCTATGCTGGGGGCCCCAGAGCTGAATGCAGCACTCCAGGTGGAGTCTCATAAGAACAGAGCAGAGGGGGAGAATCAGCTCCCTCGTCCTGCTGACCACACTGCTTTTGATGCAGCCCAGGGTATGGTTGGCTTTCTGGCCTGTGAGTGAACATTGCCAGCCCATGTGGAACTTCTCATCAATCAGCACCCTCAGGTCCTTCTCCTCAGGGCTGCTGTCAATCTATTTTCTGCCCAGCCTGTAATTTGTGCTTGGGATTGCTCTGACCCAGGGCCAGGACCTGGCACTTGGCCTTCCTGAACCTCATGATGTTCACACAGGCCCACCTCTCAAGTCTGCCCAAGTCCCTCTGGATGGCATCCCTTCCCTCCAGCATGTTGAATGGCATCTCTTCCCTCTAGCATGTCATCCTGGTGGTTGGGCTTTCCTAGAGCCCAAAGGAACTGGGAAATCCCAGACAGTATTAGGGAGCTGTTCTGAGTTGTCTGTCTACCAAGACTGGCAATTAAACAATGCCATTTCTCCCCAGATTTTATCCAAGGAACAGCTCAACACGATCTTGATTGAGGCAGAGCCTTGAGGCAAGTATGCCTAACCCTTCTCTGAGAGTGAGATGGACCATAGATATCCACAGGCTTTTGATCACTAAAGTTGTATTCTATAAAATCATCAGATAAGGTAAACATTTAAATAGAAATATTCAAATGAATTGTGTTAGGTGAACAAAGTGAAGATGCTTGGAAACAAATAGTGGATTTTCTTGAAGAAAGAGCAAGAGGTAGAGAAATACTTATTTTTTTCTTCAGCCTTGCTCTATAGTCGAACATCTGTAAGTGCTGAAAAAACTCACACAACCTCTTCCAGGTCCCCAGGAAAGTCCCTTTCTTCAGCAGCTTGGAGGCTTCGCTCTATCTTCAAGCTGCAAAAAAAGCTCCTGTTTTTCTCAAGGTGTCATGGTCACCGCCTGTGCTATAAATGCCTCTGTCCACACAGTCCATACTGCTTACCCAGAGCATCTCCCATGATAAGTGGCTTTTCACCCAAGCAGTTCCCTCTTTACAGCAGTGCCTCCCACGCTGTCATGCTGCAGCTGGGACATAGGCAGGTGGCTTTCCTGTCACACCCTGAAAAATGTTCCCTGTTTGTACAGCAAACCAAGCAAAACAAGTGTCCATCACAAGGGGATTTGCAAAAAGTACCTGCAGATACATATCATGTGAGGAAAAATAGATGGGAGGAAAGAACAAAATGGGTGGGAAACAGCATCACTGGCTGGAACTGTGGCTTGTCTTTTGTCGCTTTGGTGCTAAAAATATTCTGTGACTAAAGGAGTGGTATTTTCATACAGGTAGGAGGCAGGGAGGAGGGAGGTGTTTCTGTCAACCTGAGTTGATTTGCTGAAAATGCAGTCACAAATAATTTCTGGTACAAAACACCTGCAGCAACACAGATGGCGTTTTGAGGCTGCAAACGGCACAGGGCAGCTCCTGCCACTTTTACCAAGAGTGTATGCACCCAGCTGTCCCAGAACCTTTTATTCAAGATCACAGATGAAAGGCTAAACAGAGGAGGACACGCATCAGCACTGATGACTAACCCTTTTAAAGCTGACAAAACACTAGCTAACGCAACACATCCGATCTCACCTTATGACACGAGTATTTCCAGGGTTTTGCAAAGTTAACCAGAAACAGCTAGACACAGGCCAATGCCAAACACAGCTTCAAACAGCTGATTACCACGTGAAAAAGGGGCTAAAGCTCTTCTATTCAGGTAGAGTGAGACAGAGGCAGATCCTCTGTGGGATTATCACGCTGGGGGATACAGGCCCTGGGCCACATTCAACAGCAGTTTGTAAGCAAATGCCATCAACAGCAATCACCTGTGAACCCAAGTTGTGCTAGCACAGCAGTTCGTAGGAGATGGCTTCTCCCTGCCTTAGTTTTGTCCCACCAGGATGAAATCCCTACATGTCCTGCACCAGCTTTCACACAGCTGGCAGGGCTCGCAGGTGGGAGCTGGAGCAGACCACTGACCCAGCCTCACTTCTTAAATCTACTTATATATCCTCATACATCTACAGGGTGGGCTTAGGGCCACCGGGCAGCACAAACACCCTAACTTCAGCCTGGTTTGCTTTCCAGCTCTGTTAGCTCCCTTTGTCCTCCTCATATTTGCTTGACTCGGTGCTCTCCACTTCTTCAGATGGGATGGGGCAACAGATCTAAGAGGCAGGAAGGGTCTGTGAGAACAAAGATGGAAGTGGAAGAAAGTGAGGACTAAGCCGGTGTGGAAATGAACACCTTGACAACATTCTGCCTGCACAGGCACACTTTTTCCAGCCCATCCACTAACTTTTGCTTATTCTGCCACTTCCCACAGGCCAAGCCAGGCTGTCCCAGCCAGCAGTTTGCCCCAGAAGAAAATCTGTACTGTGTGAGGCCTTTTGCAGTGATTGCCAGGCTTTGAACTACTCTTTAAAGTACTTGTGAGGCAAGGCGGTTCTACCGGATCTGAAAAGAAAATGTAATGCTTTTTAAAGTCAGACCTACATATTTCTTTCTTTTGCTCAGTACCTCTCAACACTGCAGAGCAGGGTAACACCTTGATTCAACTGCTGCTGAGAGTGCTCTAAACATGTCTGCTTTCTATCAGCTCTCTTTAGCTAAACAGTAACCTTCTTCCTGGAAGAGCTATTGTTCCTTACAGGAGACCACTATCTAAAACACCAGACCACTTATCTTTACCTTGTGGCAAGCCCCCTCTATTTCTGTTAGCCCTGGGAGACAACATCCCTGTAAATAATTTAAACGCTTCACAAGCCAGTTGATTAGCAACATGAATACAAATGCAGGTTGCCACAGCCGGTCTTATACAGCAGCCTGAAATGCTGTGAAATATCTGAAATATCTGCAGATATGTAAAGTATTAGTTTGTATTTGTGACCCTGGCTTATATAAATGTCCAGTTGCAATTGAATAGCACAACCAACCATAAACTTTGCCTCTGGATCAGAGCATGGGATGTGACTGAAAAATTCGGCACAGGAATTACAAAATATCAAATGAACTTCATTTCATCTACACAAGCATGAAGTATTTTACTAAATGTCTGATAACGTAAGAGTAGGATTAGGAGGGATCCTGGCAGAAATTCCTATGGCTTTGCCTCCTTCACCGCTCCCCATCGCTTCAGAGATAAAGATGATGGTTTCCAGGGTAACTGGATGGACACACACAAAAAAGGACACATTGTCTAATTTGGTTTTCTGAGACTGTCAGAGGACTGCTTGGCCAGAAGCATAGCCTGAAAATGATTATAAAGGAGATTTGTAGTATATTTAATCACACATTTTAATTCTCAGTCATTGCCTTATGCACTTTTTCAGTCTTAAGGGTGATTCTCATATTCAAATGCACAGTTTCTAACACGTACTAATACTTCAAAATTCATGGGCCATTATTAAAGGCACACACAGGGCAGATGGTCCTGTTGTGTATGTGCATATGTTATCCACTGAGGGAGCTTGTATTTTGTTTCATGCCATGCCTATGTAGAAATGTAAGGATTTGAATAAACTGTACATTTCTCTATGATATTTATGCGTCTTCCTGTATGGTTCATGCACATATACATGTTCATGATAGGCCAGATTATCATCACAGGTCACTGCCTCTTAGAGGTGTAAGGGCAGAAATGAAAGTTGTGCCAGTAGAGCTAGGCATTGGTGGTCCATTAAAGCAAAGAGCCTTAACTTTGTCTCATTTGGTATTTGCTAGTTGAGGATAAGGACGCACATATATGTTCTTGCTTGGACACTTAAGGTGTCTCTTTGTGACAAGTTTTCACTCCATTTTCATTTTTGGAAATGCGAATGAGAAGACACTGTGTCTGGTGCCACAAAGCCCGCAGGGTACTCCCATCTCCTGCCTTCGGAAGCACAAACTGTTCTCACACACTCATGGGTGGCTGTGCTCTCTCCTCCTGGCACTTCTGATGCCACAACATTTGGAGGAGCAGCATGTCTCCATCTCTCCTGGACCCGTTTTTCCCTTAACATGGTGCCACCCGGATGCATTGGCCATGACTGCGGCAATGTATTAAACCACGCTCAGGAACATTCCCAGGCACTGGAACACCATCACCTGCTCTGCTAAGTGCTTGAATGACCCCTAGCATGTTTCTGGCCCATGCAAACTTGCACTCCTGAGCTTTCTGAGTAGATTTCGGGAGCCAGAGCGCTCCAGCAGCCACCTGAGCCACTGCCAGCATGAGGGGCTGCTGGAAGAGCTGTGGGCTGCTGCACGCCAGCCAGCCCAGGGCCAGAGACTGATGCCAGGAACAGCCAGCACAGGCAGAGCCTTTGGGGCTTGTCCAGGTCAGGGCTGACCATGCAGGTATGCCTGATGGAGCCTTGTGCAATGCTGGCAAATTGATACCTTTCTGCTCACTCAAGACTTTTATTGTCCGTACTCATCATGCCCTGCAGGTGCTGATGCCCTGCAGGTGTCTAGTTTCCAGATTATCAGCTATATTTCAAATTTAAATGCAAATTATCCGTTTCAGATTCTCACCATACGTATTGGATGTCCAGTGTGAGTCTTCTCCATTCAGAACCAAGCAAAGGGAGCTTGAATCCACGGTGGTATGAAAGCTCCCCAGTAAGGACCCACACACCCTAAAATGACATCAGCGAATCAGGGCACATCAGTCTGTTCATGCCCAGGGCTGCTTAGCCCAGACCCTGGCAAAATGTAAATCCAAAAAATGCAGTTTATTGTCCAGCAAAGAGCTTCCAATGAACACTGTAATCAATGTAACTTTTCCCTATTCCGTGAGATGGCTGATTTCTTCCAATACCCTTCGTATCTCAAGATTCCCTAAGGCAAGCATCCACTCCCCCAGCCAAGACTGATTTGTGGATACCTCAAACACAGGGAAAGTGAGCAGTGCCTAGGCCTTGTAAGCCACTTAATATTGTGAGCCTGACTTTTCGGTGATGAAAAACACCCTGAAGAATTCTGTGACTTTCAAGGGGTAGCTACAGGAATTTTGATATAAATAAAATTAGAAGATTTCAGAAAAGTTAATTCCTGCAGAAAGCAATACTTCCTGCTACTTCTTTACCTTTCTCTACATATGCTGAATAAGCACTGCGAGTTTACTTTCAGGGCCAGAATCCAGGCCATACAGGCTGATGACAGCAACTGAAGCACCAGTGTCTTCCTTGCTCTGCGCTGTGGCCTGTGGAGGCCTCCTTTTCTTTTTCCTTCTTTAGGGCTGTAGAAGGAAAGGAACTGGAGAGCAGGTAGTGGGGGAAAAAAAAAAAAAAAAAAAAGCAAGTAAGAAAGGTCTTGCCCCTTCGCACCAAAGCAATGTACTGGAGAAAAACCCTCTTCTAGGCAGGAAAGCAGGCCGGCACTTAGCAGACCTGAGGAACTGAACTTCCAGGGTATGTGCTGCTGTATAACGTTATTTTAGATCTGGACAAAGGTAAGGGACATCTTATGGCCAGAGAGGTGCCAAGCCAACATAGAAGATCAATAGCATAAATATATATATATATATATAAAACATGTAAATGAGCTTAATAGATCAAAGACTTTGGCTCTGTGTATATATTATATATAACAACTGGAATGTTTTATACACAGCCAGCATTTTTTTTTTTCCTGGCAAATAATTACGAAGGATTCGAGATCCTTAATACTGCTTCCAAGTCATATCAAGCACTAGCTGAACTGTACAGCAAGCACCAGCAAACTTGCATTTCCTGTTCTTAAATGTTTTGAGGCTCTCAGAGGTTTAGCTGCTGAACTTTGAGATACAGATCATAGTAACAGCAGCAGAACAGAACAAAGGGAGGGGAAATGCAACTGAAGCAGAAGCTTAAACCAAAGCAGTAAACTGCATGTTGTTGACGTCCTTTTATTAAGAGGACATGAAAAGAACATTATAATGGATTCAAAACATTGGGGGATGGAGAGGAAGGGGGGGTGGGAAGGGGGAAGAGACAACACTTTAAACAAGTCATAGAATCATACTTCCATGGAGAGAAAATCTCAAATAATTTATTGACCTTCAGTTTCACATTGTGAAAAAAAAAAATATATATGCAAGTTTTACAAAACCTTAAGACATAGTAGCAAACAAAATGACACAACATAGACATTTTACTTCTTCACTTGTACAGTTTTCTTTTAGTACATGAACCACATCTTCAATAGCCAGGAAAGGGAACATTATTCTGCTCTAATCACTCTTATTCAGACAGGTGTCAGACCTAGAGAAAAGGGGCTGCACAATTATACCAGAAGAGGAAGGCTGTCCTTTGTTACATGTTTCTACAGCAACCAGCCTGCAAAATAAGAGGAACCTTCTCGTCTTATGCCAAGGTTTTTGTGTGCACTCCGTTGTGAACTGCACTCGCTTCAAAGCGCGGGGTGTTCAGCAGGACGGGAATGGTCCAGCAGCCAGCCAGGATTCCCACACCAGTTCAGAGCAAGAGCCCAGCGTATTTATTCCCTGCAGAGCCAGAGGCCCACCCTGGCCCCAGCTTCCTTCAGCCTACACACAGGAATTAGTATCGAGGGCTTGAAAGCAGACCACAACTTTGGAAACAGCTGCAGAAAACTCATCCTGCTTTCGGAAGCTGCACGGTGCCGCGGAGCATTTGTGCTACAAGCTAAGCAGAGAGGTGCAGGGCAGCTCCACGTCCGTACTGTAATCAGTTTGACAGGGAAAAACAGGTCTTGAACCTGTACGCCCTTATTCAAGGAAAGGGGCCCTGGGGGACCTGGTTCTTCACTTCCTCGTACCTCATGTAGTCACTAGCACCCGGGGAGAGGACATGCAAAACACGGGATGTCTGATGTGATAGCTCACTTTGCACTCGCGGGAGCAACCCACAAGATGCGAGGCACCAGCAGTTCAAGCCTTCAGCAGGGCAACCTGTGCAAGCTAAGGGATACAGAGGGAAGATCTATCCTACCTAAGATGTTTTCCTATTGCTTGAAAGCCAGCTAGGAGAAAGGAACCAATGATGGGCAGAGGGAGGTTGTGGGTTTACACACTTTTTTATTCTATCATTTCAACAAATCAGTTTAACCAGAGGAACTATAACTGTTTGCATCTAGCTGGGCCTCACCCTTAAAAAAAAAAAAAAAAAAAAAAAAAAAAAAAGCTGCTAATGCCTTTGCTAATTTATATTGTCTCAGTATTCACAGAACTCCAAGTACTCTATTTCTGAAATGTAAGGGTCTACTCCAAACACCAAGTCAAACTTAAGGCAGCACAGAGAAACTTCCAGTGACCAGTGTAACTACTTTCAGATGACAAAGCTTTCACAACTACAGCTACATCACTGTCACACAGAGAAAGGCAAGCATCACCAATGTGACTATTTTTGTTTTGCATGCACGCATGCAGCTGTTTACTTATAACGCAGCACACACCAACCATGTTACTGAATGTGCCAGTTAAGTTGGGCTCCAGAAACATTTAGAAAAAAACACGGTACAATACATGCTTCATAACAGAATCTGGCAAAGAAAGCACCTGTGAAAAACAAGCTTCTGAAGTCCAGAAGGAAAAGAGTAGGTTTGTGTCTATCTCAAGAGCAGACAGAAAAAAATATATTTAAAAGTAAAAGTTTAGTTTCTCAGGACTGTACCTGATGCTCCTGAGCAACCAAGTGTTTACATACATACCTGACTATGGAAAAGAAAAGGCAGAAGAGTCTGAGGCTTGTTTTTAAGACTAGGAGTTTTGAAATTCATTTTCTATCCCCATGGGAGTTTTGCTAAAGCACTTGGGTCTTTCACACCTGCCCACTCAGATGATCATCTGAAATCCAAGTTGATGAGGCAATCTGGTCAGTGCAAAATTGCTGCTCTTTTTTCCTTATTTTTTTATTAAAAAAAAAAAAAAAGACTTCATCACTAAGATATCTTGAGGTTTTTTGCTTTTATTCTTGAATCAGCCACACTCCACTTATTCAGGTTGATGTGGCTAATATTGAAAGTATCCCCTTTTCTAATCCAATAAATAAATAAATAACTTTGGACAACAACTTCACCTGGGCTTGGTATCCAGAAGCTATTCCACAGTATTTGCGTTGCAATCAGGTAGCTGCACAAAGAGAGAGCTGCAAGTGATTTTGGGTATTTCCAGATTAGAAACTGAAAGGCATGACCAGCAAACGGCATGTAGCAAGGACACCATCTACAAGACACACCGCAAGCAACCTGGGGAGCTGGTGGCCTGAGAAAGTGACCTCCATGGCTTCTTCCTTTAGTATGGGTGTAATTTAAGATCCTGCCTTGTAATCCTTCCATTTCCAACCAGGAAGCCACCCCTCCCTCCCATCCTCCCACCTCCAACCATTACCCAGCAGCTTTCTTTCTTTGTGCAGCAGAGCAAGTCAGCGATCACAAAATGTGCAAAACATACGACAATTCACACAAGCCCTTACAACATGAAGACAATTGCAGGCATTGTTTCAGCATGCAAGCACAGAACAATAAATAACTACATCTACAACAAGTAACATAACAGGAATGGGACAGTCTGAATTACTTATAAATACAGGGAGGAAAGGGAACAATGAGCATTTGGGGGATGTCACTTTTGTTCGCCACTGTTGCAAGAACATTTCACCACTGTGTTCTTCCTTATCTAGTGGGAGGTTGCTCGCTGCATGTTGCAGCATGGGGTCCAGGAGATGCTGTAGGCGCTGCCCACAGACCAGCACACTCCAGTAAGCGGAGTTCTCCAGCCGTACCGCTGTCTCTTCACCCACAGCGGCATCGCACTGCTTCAGACCTGGCCTGCTTCCCCTGCAGCTGGAGCTGGCACTTCAAGCCGTCACAAAGGGAGGTGACAACCATTTCAAATTTCACATACAAACAGCAGAGTCCACGGAAATCAAGAGTTGCGTGCTGCACAGCTCAGAGAAGTCCTGTCTCTTTTGAAGGACTGAATAATAGTGGCATTAATCCACAATTACTAGCACAAGGACCAGATCATAGGTTCATTCATTCATACTTAAACCACGTGCTGAAGCACTGAAGACAGTTTTTTCCTCCCATTCCTTCATGTCTAGGTTAGGTAATTTACAAGGTGCAGATGATTTTCTTCAAATGCAAGAGACGCTGAACGATTCTTCTTCATTAAAACCATTTCTCCAGATCTGAGGTTCCAATTCTCTTCTCCAAATAATGGAGGCAACTAAAACCATGGGGACAAAGAGAGAGAGAGATTGAGAGGAGGCTTAAAAGGTTTTGCTGAGACAATGTACCATAAGGTTTTTGTTAGACGTCAAAGAAAATCTAAAAGCTAGGCTTAGGATACAATCCAGTTGATGGGCTTCCCCGCCCCCTGTCACCTTAGCGTTCATGTGTAATAGCCAACTACTGATAAATAAACCAGCCATGACACAATTATTTAGGGTCAGATTCTGCCTTATTAGACCTACTTAGCAAACTATCCCACTGACCCCCAGAAAGGGGTCAGTTAATTTTTTGGCTATAAATCCAGTCATTGGAAAGCTAAATCAAACTGGCCTAATGCTGCTTCACACGATGGGCTCTGCGTCCTGCATACTTTAACATTTCCATGTTACCGCAGAATTAACACTTCAGTGTCCAGGGTCTGTGGATTTGTTTTAAGTGAAATAAGCTTGTGCATTTCTCTTCTACAGAAGCTCAGCTGCGCACAAAGCTTTTCTGTCACTGGGCCACAGCAAACCTGGCTGGAATAAAGCAGAAGGAGAGGTGAAGGTGTCTCACCCCAATGCCTCCTTTTTACCATGAAGAACTCTGAATTGAATTTATTCACTGTATAGAAAGGGTCATATTAATCCCCCTACTAAAAACATCTCTGCTATTCATTAGAGCAGAAATCTGCTTCATCTCTTTTCACACAGCAACGCACCACGCATCAATAATTCTATCCTGGAGTCTTTTATAAAAATTGATTGTTCAATGAAAAATTCAGCCTTTGGATGCTGAGATTGTGCTTTCCTTTTTCACTTTGAAGCCATATTAAAATGCCAGCTTCCAAACCATCATCAGCTCGTTAACAGTCATTTCTGACGGCACTGCTAGCATTTTCAGAGTCAAATCCTCCATCCCTACAATGCCAAGAAGCCCCAGTGAACTCACAGTTCCTTTCAACATACCAAATCCCTCAAGCTGTTATGTTTAAGGCACAAAAGGGAACACTTACAGGAAACATAGAAGCCTATGTAACAACCCCAAGAATCATGCCTTTTTGCAGTTTGGGGCTTGAAACAGGCTATCTTTATTACACCCAAAAAAAAAAAAAAAGTCTCTGCATTTAGTGTTGATTAGTGCTTTCTAGACTTTCTTCAAGGTAGCGTGTCATTCTTCCCATTGAAGCACATACACAAACACTGAAGCTAAAACAACCTTTCCTGTTATGGGATGAACTTTATATATATATATATATATACAAAATGATTCAGAAACAAAGAAAAAATATCCCCAACCTACTCAAAAGCCCCAGGTTTGAGGAAAGGGACAAAGCAGACTAGTCTTCCTAAAAGCTGTCAGACTGGGGCCACACAGCGCCATAAAAACAGAGGGTAATCAGAAGTAATTTCCTTTTTGTCCCTCCCACCCACTGACAAAGCAGCAGGAGTCAGTGGAGGAAAAAAAAAAAAAAAAAAAACTACTTGCTGGATGAGCACACAGAATTGGAGAGATTTCAGTCTGCAGTTGCATTCATTCAGTTATCTTGTGTGTAAGTGAAGCTAAAGTAATGGCTTCTAACAAGATATTGCAAAGCAAATGAAAGCTTTTTGCACCGCTATATTCTGAGGACGTGCTTTCAAAATAAAACACGCCATCTCATGCACTGTAAATGTTAGAACAATTAAGTCAGTCTCTGAAGAATAAGTCAATATTTTTCTTGGCACAGATGTGAGTCCAGGCATACAATACTACTGTTCTGATAACACTGAGAACTGCTGGAAGTGAGTAGTAGTAGGAATTGACCAAGGATGTTGTTCCCAGGTAGCGGGGAAGCCACCGCACAGAAATCAAGCCTTCTGCCTGCTCTCCGTCAAGCGGTGCGGTTACCCCAGCACCTCGGATGTGGTGAGCCTCAATGGTTTGCCCTGCCTTCTCAAGACTAGGTCTGGGAAAAACAAAGGAGATAAAACAGCCCAATTTCACATGAGATTTCTGTGGTGACCTGCTGCTTCGCAGGCCTGTATTCTCTACTCAGAGCTCCCAGTCGGCTGAAAGACAACTGCAAGGCGAATCCTCAGTTAACCCGGAAGATTACAGAGTGAAAGGGACTTCACAGCCACCATTAAATTCCTGAGTGTATTCTTTTATCTACACTGCTTCAAAGACATTTGGGCTTGACATTTATTGCAAGAGTTGGGCAAATGTCTCCAGCTGCAAAACTTAACAGAAAAAAAAAAAAAACAACACACCACCATGGTCTGAACCCAGGGAGTCTCTAAACATGAGCTGTTCTTCCTAATTTCTGGAGAACCTATTTCATTTGCACCTCTAGGTAACTTAGATGCAAATGCAAAGCTCATGTAATTATTTCAGCTGCATTGATTTGTCTTGTACATTCTAACCAGCCTGCCTTCATAGTCCCATTGCACACAGTTCAAATCCAAAACCAAGTTACCACTCACAGGGCACACAGATTATTTAGGATTAAGAACGCCACTACGCTTCTTTGGTTGGCTGGTGGTAACTGCGATTCTGTCCTGAAGTCTCTCAGGGGGAGAAAAGCAATACAAGAACACTAGCAGGAGTCTGCCAGATCTGTTGCAAAATACAGACTAACAGTTCTGGAAAATGTCAGTAACATATTTTATGTGATGCAACACTTGGAAGGATAAAAATTAGGAAAAGCGGGAAATGGTTGAAACAGGTAGCAGTCTAGCATGAAAAAAAAGTTTTGAAAGATGTTGGCAATATGTGTAGGTACCCAGATTTATTTATTTATTTAATGAATATTTTCTCCCTTCCTCCTAAAAATCAGAAATTTACAAGAACCAAACAAGTGAGGCCAAATAGAGACTTAACTTGTGAGAAGACACATTGCTGAAGTTGCATCTGGTAAGAGCTTGGCCCATTATGTATAATTAAATTGTTTTGGAACAGCGTGTGCTATAGACTGGTAATTATTTCAGCCAGCAATATTAATTATATGTCTTCCTGACACTACATCTAGTCCAACATATATGTCCATAAATATTTTGAAAAATATGTACTTTAAAGTGTATCAGTGGGCCAAATTCAACCTTAGTCCAGGCAGGTGCGACCTTGCTGTCTAGGTGAGATAGAAAACCAGGCCTGAAGTGCTCGTAAAACACCTTTCATGGATGTAAGTCAGCAAGTTTCCCCAAAGGGGAAAGCACGCTGCTTGCCTGGAAATGCAAGTGAATTCACTATCATGCTTCAGATCAGGATTTACAATCCCTGCTACTGGATATACAGCGACCTGACTTGTGCAGTCAGGAAAATAGCACGGAACCCTTGCTTAGCATGCATTTGGTATTTAAATGCAGAGCGGGATTCAGGGTTCAAAAGATTCTCTGCATTTCCCCACTAGCACAGCGTCTAGCAAAAATAACATTTTTCAACATCTAAATCATGCAGCAACAGGCTCCATAAAGAGCAGTGGATGCAGAGAATGTAGCAAACTACTTGCAGCACCTGGCTTTGTCACAGCCTCAGTGTCTGGCTTACAGCAGCCCGTGAATGTATGTGCCTCATCGCTCCGGCTGCGCCCGTGGATTGCATATACTCACCCTCCCCAGAGCTGCGGCTGAAAAGCTTTGTGAAAAACATTATTACTGTGGAATTTAAAGGTGCTGTTTCTTACCTGATAATTTCTAATTGCAACACACACACAATTATGAGGGGAGGTGCTTCCACGTGCTGACAAACGCCGTGGGAATTAGCGAATAGGGCACGGTTGTTATGCTGTTCCATACATCTAACGTGGGATCATAGCAGTCCAACGTTTTGCATCGCTGAATGCCGAAGTAGCCTCCAACAACGTACAGCTTGTTTCCAGATGCCACTGCATGGCAGCTCATTCGCTTGGCTGTCACATCTCCCACCTTAGTCCACTGGTACGTCTCGCTGTTGAATTTATAAGCGGAGCATGCAGAGAATTCGGTATCTCCACCCATAATAAAAATCTGGTTACCCAGAACAGCTGCAGCTGTGTAGCGCCAGGGCTGGGGGCAGGTGGCTGGTACTGTCCATCTGTTTTCACACTGATCATAGCACTGAACTTTGGGCAGCTTGTCGTGGCTAACACTGGTACCTCCGAAAGCAAACAGCTTAAGCTTCGCACTGACTACAGCTGCGTTGCTCACTCCCTCTCGCAGCGGGGCAACCATGGTCCATTTGTTGGTGACGGGGTCATATTGTTCGACTTGCTTTAAGGATACTGAAGGGGAAGCTGGAAGGCAACCCGTTGCTGCGGTGTGTCCTCCTACGACATACAAGCAGTGCTTCAGCTCGGCAGAGCCATGCCCAAACCGAGCTACCAGCATGGGAGCAGCCTTCGACCACTCCTCATGAAGAGTGTCATACACCCACACATCTTTGGAGACTCCATTTTCTGATCCCCGTCCCCCAGTGATATACACTTTGCAGCCTATGGCACAAGCGCTGAACTCTTTCCGCGGACTCGGTATGTCAGCCTTTGGAATGATCTCCTTTGCCTTTTGGTCCACCAGGTACAGCTTGTCACACATAAAGGTTTGGCCACCCAAAAGAAAAAGCGAATGGCCAGTTTTACGGGGCCTGGCACACAGACTAGTGACTACTCCATCATTCTGCAAGATCTTTAACTTGCATCGTATCGACTCTTCTACTATCTCTTTGCTTTTCCTTTGCTTGGTGATAAGTTCTTCCATTGCCACATTCTCCATGAGGTATATGGCTGGCAAGAGGGCCAGCCTCACCGTCTGCAAGAGCTCGGGCAGATAGCAGTGACGCTTACTCAGGTCGTAGTTGACCCAGTTGATAGCTGATTCATATACCAGCCTTTCATCTTCTGTTTCTAATTCTTCACTGGAAAGGAGCTGCACTACCATGTCTTTGGGCAGCTGGAGGAAGTCTTCGCTTTTACTAATACTCTGGAAGTTGCTAAGGCACATCCTCCAAGAGAGTTCATAAAGCTTGGTGCACTGGTGAGCATCCGACAGCAGCAGCATGCCGAGACAGTTGGTGGGATGAAGGTTTTTCTCCAGAAACTCTGCACAAGCATCCCTAATGTCCTGGAACTCCAGCATGTCGCCGGCCTCCAGCAGCGACTCTGCGTTCTCCTCGTTGATGATAACCCTGGAGGAATACGCATAGTCCAGAAGCAGCTCCAGGACTTCTGGGTGAATGGAGTTATGGAAGTTGACTTCACTGTCCTGGCTCTCTTTCAGCCCCCCACTGAACATTGCTTCAAAATAGCGGCTGCAAGCAGCCAGAACGGCTCTGTGGCAGGGGAATGACCTGTTTCCAGCATGGAGAAGTACATCTGTAAAGAGACGCTGTTGACGCAGAAGGTTCAGGTGAGTAAGGACACTATCAGCATAGGATGACTTGTGGAATAAGTATATGTTTATGGAGCCAGTACTGGCCCTAGATTTGCGATTTTCATGCATGCTGACTGACATTTTCTTCTACACCTACAAACAAACAAACAAAAAAAATTAATACGATTAATTAGACAAATAATTTCATTGTTCAAAATCAAAAAGCTTATCTATTATTTACTATAAGATGGGAAAAAGCCCTAATTTATAGATGAGTGGTCAGAGAATTGCATCTACCTTTGGCATGTGTTTATTTTTTCATTAGATGAGTTTCATAAATGACATACTCCAAATTTGTTGCCCAAGAGCAGGTTTATCTTGGGAAACCTGATCTCCAGCTTTCATAGCAATATAGTGTAAGCATGTAAGTCAGAGGAGAAAGAAAAGGAACCAGGACTGATTTTCTCACCCTTCCCCAGCCGAGACCAGCTGATTCATTACATATGTACACATGCACATGCTTGAAACATTCTCCTGTACTGAATCATAGCAGGAAGAGCTACCAGACAGAACACCTAAGGAATGTCAAAAGCTGCATGGGGAACAAAAAAACTACTAATCCCATTAGGAAGCTTCGCTTTAGTATAATGATTCCATATGCAACAGCAGAGAATGAAAAAGGGTAACCTTAAAAGGAAAACCTAGCAAGGATCATAGGTTTAAACTTGCAAAACCCTTAAAAAAATATATTATGATTGTATTTCAGAGATTACATCTTGAACTCCGACAGCAGCTGCCTGCTGTAATGATACAGCATTTATGTGGCCAGAGTCAGCAAAAAGATGTGTTTTCACTGCCAGCTGAAGCCACTGAGGCATCGCCGTGATGGAGCTACTTTAAGAGTCGGGTACTCAGAGCACAAGCCATTGAGAGCTGCTGGTTACTTTTGAGGTGTGGAGGAGACATAAAACACAAGGCATACCCCATACTGTTCTACTCCTCACAAACACAATGCTGTTCAGTCTCTCTCTGGAGATGAGTATTCCTGTTATCTGCCATGATATGTAGGCTTACGTGTGATTAAAGGAGCAAGATTCCAGATTTAATTTAGAGTTGAGCCAAAACAGAGTGGAGTACATGGAAACTGAGGAATACTGGCAACCATAAAAAGACAATGGCCAAAAAGCCACAGTGCAAGTAAGAGATGAAGCATATGGAGCCCAGTGCAAGCTATGGCTGTGATTGCGACTGTAATCGTCTCACTTCTCTCTGCAGAGGAAGCTTGGAGAAAGAAGAAAACCAGACGTCCCTTATAACTACGATATTCTCATGCTCAGAGTCCCTTTTACTGCACTTTCAAATAAGGAATGGGGCGAGAGCCTACCTGGGAGGCTCCCAGTGCTCAAAGTCAGAGCATGACCCGGGGCTGCCTGTGGAGGTGTTTAACGTGGATGCACTTCCCTCTCTCACAGACTCAAACATTTTCATATTCCTGAGGATGTTTAAGCAGTACAGTACTGTACAACTCTATTCCTGCATTTCACACTTAAAGATGACAAAAGAGGTTGAAAACCCTCAAAAAACTTTACTAAATACATCTGTTTTTCTAGGTTCAGATGACCAGAACCTTCAACAAAATCAACAGCATAGATGATTCATTTGGCCAACAGACTCCATTTCAGAATATCCCATTCATGCATATGGAATATACACACACTCATCAACAAATGCAGAGTAGATGCAGCATAGTCAGCACCATCCTCCTCCCTAAATAATATACAGAATAATCAATTTGTCAGATACAACAGCAAGTTTTTGATATACCTTTCACTTCAGTCACAGGGAAAAAAATAAACCACCCTCAAGCCAACACCAATTAAGAAACAAAGAGACACCTTACTGCAAAACTACCATAACCCATTTCCTTTAATCCGCAAAACAACTTCCCTGGTGCAGTTTAACTAGGATTGAAAAGAGCAAGCAATACAGCTCAGTAAACAGTACTCAATCCAAACTCCTCCAAAACTGCAAGGAACACTTCCCATCAGAGCCACAAGGCAGAGTATCTGGCTCACTCTACCATGCAAAAGTTTGGAAAGGTGTTTTAAAACAATGTTCCCTAGACCAGCCTATGCAATGCATTAACACTCAGCACAGAGCAACTTAGGGAGGATGGCACATCCTCACAGCACAAATCCTTTTACAAGAAAAATGAAATCATCTTTAATGCAATTGTATTAACTGGCAGAGAGTCTGGCAAATAAAGACTGAGATGCCATTCAAGGATCCTGAACACTAATCTTGGGCTAAAATTACTCACTTAATCTATAGCCAAAAAGATTACACTGACCATACACTCTCAGGTTGAAACTGCTGGAACTGAAGGATTACAGAAAGGGTCATGGCTCAAAACATTAGCACACAAACCGTGGGGAGACACAGATGGGAAGGGGAACCCTTCACCAGCAAAGAATCCCCTGCAAGTTTTTAGAACTTCCACAGACTTTACCTTTTTAAATGCCATTACCATGCAATGCGCAGCATTTCCTAGATCTCTGCAGCTTGGCTTTCCTCACACTGAGGAACTAATCCTGCAAGGTCTCCTTTGCCAGGGAGCAGAATGGGAGCTAAACACCCACTGATCAGAGACAACAGAGTTGCCAGGATCTGAAGACTGAAGATGCTCACTGCCCCCTTCCTCTCTCTCCCAGTTAAGTGATTGTGTAGACACCACAGCCTAAGCGTGCCACGATCTCTACAGCATGCCAGGAAACACGATTCTCCTCCTGTACCCCTATATGCTGGAGGAACTCAGAGTACACTGAAAACTTTCTTATTCCATGCACACAGGGTTCAGAAACAGGGCTAGTAAAGTTCACGTCAAAGGCTGCAAACCCAGGCGTTCAGGTCTTCCACGGGGCTCTGCACTCCTGCAAGCACCACTTGTGAAGGATCGCTCAGAATGAGCCCACAACCACAACAAAATAGATGCAAACTTAAAAAACCCACCCTGCAGCTAAGCACACGTTGGAGGCTAGTGAGCTACAGACCGTATGCAGAGGGGAGGAACAGATCACTGCACGTTTCCCAAGCCCACCCACAGCCACAGTAACAAACCCTACTGTTAAAAAATAGCGAGATACGCTCTCAAACTGCTCCTGAGAAAGGCATTCAGCATTTCACCCCAGTAAAACAGAAGACTGTGTCTTTCAGCGAGCGATGTCAAGTCTTATGAACCACTTGCCCATTTCACATACCCTGGTCTTTAACTGTGCCAGTAACTTCGCTTTTATCATCACAATGTCATCTATTGAGAAGAATTCAAAGTATGCCAATTCACATTTAAGATAAGCTAACATATTTCCCCAAACAGAACAAAGATACATATCTATACGCATCTCTTTCCTCCGCTGTGGTTGCCGAGATTAGCTCACACATGGACTAGTCAAACACCCTTAAAGGCAACTATCACAATTTACTAACGAGCAGTGTTTCTGTAAGCATCCTTTAGCAGATTCTAACAATTAGCTGGCTCCAGAATCTCACTAGAATATTAAACGGCATAAATGACATCTCTGATTTCTCTATTTGCTGCTGGAAATTATGCAAGCCTCAAATTCTTCAGCGGAGGTAATTTACAGTCAGTGAGCAAGTGTTCATCTTGAATAAAATGAGTCAACTCCCTTCAGGCAACTTTTCCTTAGAAATAATAATATTTGTATGTAAAAGACAAGAAGTGGTCAGCAAATTACAGATATAGATTTTATCTAGGAACAGAGGTTCAACCAAGACTTTGATTTATAATTACACTTCAACAGGCTACTTGTCACAGCAGCCCAGTAGTAAACACTACTTTAAGGCTAAACAACAGACTCCCTGCCCTACTTCTTTGGAGCTCTGCAGCATGCAGGTCTCTGCCTAAACCAAGTGTGAAAATAGGTATTTTCAAATTACTGACACAGCCACGGTGCAGAGCCATTTTACTACGACCCTGTAATTACTTGGGGCTGGTTGAATTTTGTGCAGGATCAGTGAAACGGCTGGAGGGGAGGCAGTCTGCTGTACGTCCCATTGATTTAACCGGTCCTGCTTTCAGCCGCTAACCCCGCAGCGCTGCCACCAGCCCCGCAGATCCGAACCCTGATCCTGCCCCAGCTCCTCCAGGAGGACCTTGGCGGCTTCCTGGGACCTGCGGCGAGGCGGAAAGCGGAGCACGCTGCTCCTGCAAGGAATGCAGCGCTGCTCACCGCACGCAGACAAAGAAACCCGGCTCTGGATTCCCCGCAGCTCACCCGGTCGCGATGCCCAAGCGACTCCCCCTCTGAAACCAAAACTTCAGGCTTCCTCCCGAGACACAGCGCGAGGAGCCCGGCCGCCTTGCGCTGTCCTTTACCGAGCCACCACCACGTGCAAAACTTTCTGCTCGGGGGCAGGCGGAGCCGCTCCGCAGCCAGCCCCGCGGCTCACGGTCCTTCCCCACCGCCCCCGGGGGGTGCCGCGACCCCCGGCAGGGCTCCCCGGGGACGGCGGGGTCCCCCGGTGACCGACACCGGCCCATCACCGGCATCCCGGGGACGGGCCGTGCCCGGGGCGCAGCGCGCCCGCGGAGCCCCCTACCCCAATCCCCCCGTCCCGGAGCGCTGCGGAGCCCTCCCGCCTCCCTTCCGCGGCCGCGCAACAGGTCGCCGGGCACCGACTTACAGCGGCGGCGGCGGCTCCGCGGCGTCCCCTGTGCCTCCGCGGCCGGCGCAGCGCCGCGCATGGGAGGGCAGCGGGGCGCGGAGGGGCGGCCGGGCAGGCTGCGCTGCCGGGCGGAGGTGGTGCCGCCGGAGGGAGGCGGGCCGAGGAGGGAAGGAGGGGAGAAGGACGGGAAGGAGAAGGAGGAAAAAGAAGAAAGGGGCGGCCGCTGCTGCTTCTGCTGCTGCTGCTGCTGCTGGCACCGCCGGGCCGCAGCTCTGCCCCGGCGGCGGAGCGGGGAAGGGGTATATGGGCGGGGGGCGGGCGGACAGCGCATGCAAAGCGGCTGGGTGACACCCGGGGGAGGGACGTGGGGAAAGCGGGCGGCAGCACCACCGCCAGCACCGCCAGCACCAGCACCAACACCAGCAGCAGCAGCGCCGCTGTCACGTAAGCCCGCATCCCGCATGGGGCGGCGGGGAAAGGCGCGGGGCTCCCGCGGGTCCCGCAGCGGCCGAGGGGGAGCGCTCCGCTCGGCAGACGGGGAAGATAACCGGGCGGGGTGTGGGACAAGAAGCCGGGCTCCCGATGTGCGCGGAGCCCCGCGGAGGATGCGCGGAGCCCCGCGCCGAAGGGTCCCGAGGGCTGCGAGCGCCGCGCTGCCCCTCGCCCCGCCGGGCGCTGCACCGCGCCGCCTGCAAGCTGGAGCCTGGCTCTAATTATTTGCCAATTAACCAAGTATGAGAAAAAAGGCTCTTGTGCAAAAAGGCCGATTTCGGAAATAAACATCTTCTAGCGGTGTTTACACAGTGGTATTGTGCAGCTCTCAACAACAACAAGATTAAAAATGCAGGACACCCTTCTACACTTTGTGCACAATGCTGATTTACCATTTGCTAACACAATTTACAGCAACAGCATTAGTCTAAAGAGCCTTCAAGGAAGATAAGCGCAGTTATTTGTGCCCACCAGCAGGAAACTCCTAGCTGTATGTAACAGTTCGCAGAATTCATTTGTTCCTCATAAAGAAATGTCACCTACGTCTCTCCTGTTGGAAAGAAGCCCTGTAAGCAATTCACCAACTTGCAGGGGGTTACTTGTATTCCTGCTGCTGGACTCCAAAGACTGCAGATAAGCACGCACTCAGCGTATAGCAGGACACATCTGAAATTCCAGAGTGCCAGGGGATGTATGCAAGCACAGAGAGCATGGCTAAGCAGAGAGCAGAAGAAAGAGTAATTTGTTTCATAGGCTATTTCTTTTTACAGTACTGTTTGATTATGACATGAAGAATTGGAGATTGCAAGGTCTGAAAATGTTGCATATCACTATGTAATAAAGTGTATTTCAAAGCTATCTAGGTGTGAGAAGCTCTTGGAAATTGTAAATGACCCTACACAAGGGGTATTCATGGACTCCGTGCTCACTTGAGTCAAGCAGGTCCAGTGGATTTTGAATTAGTCTGTGAATGTTTTGACCATTCTTGCACCACGGATTGTCCATATCACGAGTCTGGGTTCTTCCTTTCATCATAACATTTCCCATAAAATATTTTGATCCTGTTTTCTCCCAGTTTTCCCCAGAAAAGCCTGCAGAGATTCCACCCAAATCCTGCCCTAGTAGTGCTAATTCCACTGTGGTGAATTCTCCATAGTCTGGTATCAGAAAGTCAGATTTTATCATCCAATACAACTAAAAAACAAGGGATGCATCACTTCCTGCAGTGTCAGATCTGTTCTCCTCCCTTCAAACAGGCACACGATCACCATGAGTGAAAAACAGAAATGGCAATGTTACTGATCTATTGCTCAGCGATAACATCTGTGCCATAGGACTGATTTTGCTCATCGTGATGAGGAACGGTCAGTGAAAAATGAAGTCTGTAGAGAGGACAACGTACAAGGCTTACACAGCTGCTCACAGCTCACATATTTGAGCAATACTCTGGGTAACTAGAATGAGCTAGTAATCCTGTAACAGAGGGACCAGATGAAGTAGTGGTCTTCCTTGTCCTCCATAAAACAAGGAACCTGTTGAAGTTAATCAGGGCAGAATAACTGGATGAGGCAAGACATCATCTGTTAGGGAAACAGCTACATGGCCAGGCAGCCCCTTCTGCATGCATGTAAGTCAGCACACATGCAGTGTGTGAAACAGGGCTGCTGGTGGGAGCAGAAGGAGGAGGAGAACAAAAAGTAACCCTGTAGTCCTCTGCCAGTTCCACACCTGAAAGGCTTACAGACCACAACAGTGGTTCTCCTGAATGTCTTTCCATGAGCTCCTTTTCATACCAGGTGACAAACAGCATCCGTACCACCTCTGCTCCTCCCTGCACAGGGGTTAACACCAGGCAGCTCTGGTTGTAAATGCAGCTTAAAGCACATTTATAACAAGAATGCTTGCCTGGTTAGCATGGGAGAAATGCTCAACAAATTAACCAGGTCCAAAGCAAATCTTTGGCCCAGTTTAAATTGGTCTAAGTCAGGTCACATATAAACATGGTTCCGGTTGAGCCAGTTTGTAGATGGGCCAATCTGTATTTTGACACCGCTGAAAACAACGTTGGCCTAGCCTATCCCAGGACATAGTTTAACATGCCCACTGGACTAGTTTAAACATGTTTCTCCCAGTATTTGTATGCCACGATCTTTGAAGTGTTGCTAAATATCATGATTTTATCACAAATCACAATATAATTGGCATTTTTCTCAAAGCCTCAGCTTCTAGAGTCATGTGAAATTGATAATCTCTTAGGGTTTGCATTTATTTATTTATTTGTTTTAATAAAAAAGATTTAACAATGACTATGTGGAGTGGAAGTGTGGCCTTCAAAAACAGAAGGCGTACAAAACCCCAAATATTTTCTGTTTTAATCTCTGGAATTTTAAGTGCCATGTTTGACTCCAAAACAATTGGGGTAGCAAAAATTTCTTTGTTCAGCTCAAATCCAGCTTGCTATGCTTAGAAGCACTGCTGGTTTAACTAAATGAGTTTCACCTCACACTTTATTTAAATTGGCTTGGCTTCTGTGTTGAGACAAGTTCTTGGATTCTTGAATGTATAGCAAACCTTATAATACGGCTTTATTGACACTTAAAAGTTTTGCAGGCATGCCTTTGTAGCTAAAACATCTTCCAGACTACCCTAGCCACACCAGCAAGGGTTCTAATGCAGACAGAGCTCTACCAGCAAAATAATACATTTACCAGTGCAGGCTATTACATTCAAGAGATCGAAATTTTTGTTTTGTTTTGTTAGTATCAGCTGCATCTACACTAGCAGGGTTTGCCAGTACAGCTATCTTGGCAACCCTTTTAAATGCAAACAAGCTGTATGTGCCCGCAGCACAGACTGAGATCTCATTTTTAATGCTATTAAACAGCTGTGTCTTGGGCTTTTGCCTTGTTAGACTCTTTTAACCACATTATTTTGTTCAACTGCTAAATAAACAGCATGGGGTTAAATGTATTAGTGTAATTTATCTTCATTCCTTCCTAATTTACACTTCGAATGAATTAATTAGAATGATCTAATTAACACTGTATAATAGCAGTACCAGTGCCAGAGATCTCTCAGGGGGATGTGGCCAGGAACACCCCTCAGTGACCCACACCTGCTTTTCTTATCATTTGTCTTTGATGAGCTTCTCCAGTCTGGCCTAGAAACAGAGGTTTGGTTGATACAGCCCAATGTGGCATTGTGCTTGCTTAGTCCCAGAGACTATCTGAAGTGTCTGACGTGAGGTCAACATCCAACAATTCTTAGCAGCAATTATGCCAGCTTTTCCATTTGTTTTGAGGGGAGAAATCCTTCTTTGCCTTGTTCTCCTCACCTCTCTGTATACTGCTTTTTTCTAAAGGATTACATTCAGACCATCCCTTAGATGTCATTCCTGCATGGCATGGCAGCTCAGCGTGAAAAGAAAATGTCTACTGCTGTCTAGAAACTAGCACCGCTAAGGGGCAAATTTTTGTGTATATGACATGTACCTGCTACTCTCCAAAACAATTATACTGCCTCGGTGTGACAAATGGTTGTAAGGTGTGAGTCCCTTCTCTCTTGGAAAGAATATGAACACCAGAACATTTGTAGACAGTGAGCTATGGCATTATATAATGTATAAGAGAGAGGACATGTCAGGTCTTGGTTTCCATTTAAAAGTAAGTATGTTTTGCACAAAATGTTTTCAAAAAGGGTCATTGTGACTTTCAAATAATGTTATAGATGTGGATAACGTGTGGACTGGGTGAAAACTAGAAAGATTTTTAAGATTTCTTAATCCTTAGCAGAAACCCTGGGAAAAGCCTTACTGTTGCAGCTAGTCCAGAATTCACAACTCTGTGCTATTCGTACTGTGCAACGTACTGTGCAGTACGTATATACAGAAAATCACTATTGAGAGAAAATATGTCTTAGGTTATGAGGATAAGCCTTCCAGTTCAGCTTTTTGTAAAGTCCCTTTATGCATCTGATAATTTTCCAGTTCTTATTGCTCTCTAGATACCCCCAAAAGAGTCTCTGCTACCTAACTTTTATATTTTGTCTACTCCGTATTGCCTGGGCTCTCTCTTAGCAAGAAAAATCACTCTTGGTCAGTGAAGACAACAGTGATAATGACCCACTTTTGACCGAGTTGGATTAGCAAGGGGTCCCAATTATTTCTGGTATGCAAGCTACTTCCCACAGACATGTGGCCAAGAGCAGGACTGGGAGTACCGCTGCAAAGAGAGGTTGATGCCACTTCTGTCACCACTTGTGACATTCAGCGTCATCACTGTCACATTCAGCAAAAGTCTTAGCATCTTATCCATACATTCAGGAGATTTCTGTGCAGATCCTTGCTGCCTATTCCCCCCTCTGCACAGTGAATCCACATGGGTAGTTCCTCGCTTCTTTTCAGGAGCTATCTCCGGTCTCAGTGCAGACTCCAGGCTTGCAGCAGCCTCCCTCTGCTTCTCTCTTCCTAAGTAGCAGTGGCCCCCAGTGGTTACAGCTACGCCGGCTTCCCATTTCTGGTTATTCCAGTCTGTACTGAACAGCCTCCATGCTCTAACAGGAACGTGGCCTAAGGACTAGCGAGTTCCCCACATCTTCCAGTTCTGCTGGGACTATGGGCCAGTTCCTTCGCATCCCTTCCAACCCCTACACGCCTAAACTTGGAAACAACCAGTGCTGATCAGTCTCTGAGAATGTGGCTGTTTCTTACATTATCCATTAAAATGTTTAGGCTTTTAGAAGGGACTAGGTGATTCAAACAGAGAACAGTGTGTCATCTAGGGAAACCCCTAAACGATTGAGTATTTTGCTTGTTTTCACCTTTTACACTAGCATTGAAAGCAGGAAGACAACAATGTATTCATGCAAATGAATACATTTGGCTTTGTAAGGACAGCAATACACATCTAAGCAGCTATGCTTACATTCCTAAGTAGCAGTACACATTGAAATACAAGGTATTTAAGGCCTTTTAATACTTGAGGACCATTTAAGGTCTTTTATTCAAGGTATGTAAGGATAAGGACTTTTGACTTAATACAGAAACACATATATTTTTGGTGCTGCAACTTTTAGTCACTGAAGTTTGAAAACACAGACATCTGTGCATCCAAAAATTTACATTTTAGCTTGGGGACTTGTTACACTGTTCCCTTCACTTAAATACTATTTTGCCTGAAAATTAGAAGGGAACTCTCTCTTGAACTGTTCAGGCCTGCTGAACTGTCGAGCCAGATACTGACAGACAGCACCAAAACAAACAAACAAACAAAACCAGATAATGCATAGAAGCCGAATGCTTTCTGTCACAAATTTAGGAGAGAGTTTCAGCCTTTGTCAGGTAGGTAAGAGAAAGCATGAGAGAAGAAAACTTTCTCCTTCTTCTCTTTCTCAGTCCCTAGGAGACATTAAGCTAATCTGTCCTTATGGATATGTAAGTAGATCAGAACTTTGGGTAGAAGCTCAGGCTGCTCAACCTATGTATCAATGGTGCTAGCATCCACTGTACCAAATCAAAGTGAAGGCCAACACGCGTTTTTTTTTTTTTTCACAGAATCACAGAATGGTTGATGTTGGAAGGGACCTCTGGAGGCCATATGGTCCAACCCCCATGATCATGCAGGGACACCCATAACACGTTGCCCAGAACCATGTCTAAGGGGCTTTTGGAGATCACCAAGGATGGAGGAGACTTCACAAACACTCTGGGCAACCTCTGCTAGTGTTCAGTCACCCACACAGTAAAAAAGTGCTTCCTGATATTCAGGAGAAAACTCTTGTGCCCGTTGCCTCTTGTTCTGTCACTGGGCAGCACTGAAAAGAGCCTGGCTCCATCCTCTTTGCACCCTCCCTTCAGGTATTTATAGACATGGATAAGATCCCCCCTGAGCTTCCTCTTCTCCAGGCTGAACAGTCCCAGCTCTCTCAGCCTCTCCTCACAGGAGAGGTTCCTTCATCATTTCCATGGCCTTTCCTTGGGCTCTGTACAGTATGCCCATGTCTGTCTTCTACTGGGGGGCCCAGAACTGGACACAGCACACCAGGTGTGGCCTCACCAGTGCTGAGTAGAGGGAAAGGATCACTTCCCTCAGCCTGCTGGCAATATTTTGCCTAATGCAGCCCAGGACACCATTAGCCTTCTTTGCAGCACGTGCTGGCTCACGTAACTGCTGGCTCATGTCTTGTAGTCATGTTTTCCATTATCATATACATACATCTTAAAGCACTAGTTTCCAAACTACAGGCTGTGAGGTCATGGGAAGTGGTCCACAGAACCATAGTAAAATGTAAAGTTTATACTGTTTCCTATTCAAAAAGGTTGATGATAAGAATACACAAGAAATTTGGAAGCTCAATGCGGTTTGTCGGGGACCACTGCTTTAAAGAGACAGAGAGTACAGAATTTCCTGATTTTTATGAGTTTAGGACAGATCCAGACAAGTATTTTAAAGCAAGCTTGTTTGTGTAAGTATGGCTTTATTAATTTTCCTGCTGAACAATTCACCACAAACATCTGGAACAGCCTTATTAGTAGTTTTGAGGCCGCATTAATTCTGGATGTTCTTAAATAGCATTTTTTACTTAAGAACACTTAAGAAAGGAACACTTTTGAAGGCTCTTGGCAGAACATGAGAAGGTTAAAATAATCTGTTACCTAGTCTTATTCTGTGAAGCTTGATGATTGTGAGGACTAAGTAATCTGATTCCATACATTTTAACAGGATGAAATGTGTCCTATTGAGCTGGTATTTCTGTGGTTTAGATCAAACTTTTGAACATGTTGCCTACAGCAGGGGTTGTTTCCCAGGCATTCTTATATGCACAAGTAGCCTCAGCATCCTCATCAGCTTATGTCTGTTTAATGAGAAGGACTTAAAAGGACACATTTACTTGTTTTAAAAGACTTGTTTATGTACTCTCTCAAAGCATTTATATGAGACTTTATTGTTCTTGTGTACAAAGGAAACCAGTGAATTGTATGCTGCCACAGAGCCCATGTATTATACAAACACTTATAGGTTCTTTGTGAGGTTTAAATCCTTCATGGTGCTGGTTTGGTTTTTTTTTTAAGCAAGCCTTTGTAGAAGATGAATTTCCTGTTGGCGCAACGCAATGGTGGTACATTTAGATTTGCAGCAAAACCTTTTTTAAAAAAGGGAAAACTTAAGAGTGAAGAAAAACCTGCATCGTAATAGGCAAAACCTTGAAAGTTCCATGTTCAACAGTGAGGGGAAAACCTGATTTCTTAGCTGACTTGTTTTCCAAAAAGGCCTATTACCTCTCCACTCTAAATATTAATTTGGATGATTTAGTTAAGCCTGAAACAATTCGGAGGGCTTAAACTTGGAAGGATGCTTAGTGTGGGCAAAGCTTCAAAACTTTCTTAATACAATGCGGCGTTTACTCTGGTTATTGATTTGCATCTTCAAAGCTCTGCTTTATTTTAGGCTAATGGAGTTTAATTAGAGATCTGATTGCTGCTGAAAGTAGTAAAAATGAAACTGTTGGTGCTTTATTTGAGCTAAACATTTTCTGGCATTTTTCCCAACCTCCAGGACATGTCTGAACATGTTTCTATTTTCCTACCTGAAGAAGGAACACTTGGCATGTCAACATATGTATATTTTGGCTTTAAGAAAAGACAGTAGTTTGGAAATACAAAAGACAGCTTCTGCCTTTTGTAATAGGTCGTGCGTTAATATGTAAAAGAGGTAATACATTAAATTACGAAGAATTTGAAGTGCATAGTTGCAAGATAGCTAACTGATCACTTGGGCTTTCTTAAAGAATGTATTTAAGGTTTTAGTTAACAGGCAATTTCCTCTTCAGAATTTACTTTCCTCTGTATGTAAACTTGGAATTTTGCTCACATAGACTAACAAAGCCTGGTGATTTACCACATCCAAATAATTGATTGGAAGAAACATTGGGGTCTCTTTAAAGGATTAATGCAAACTCAGCTGTGGAAGCAATTTTATCCTGGCTATAAGATTAGAATATGCCTACTAGTGCATTTTCTAGATGGCTTTTAAATTCATTGCTTAATGCAATAAACTGCACATATCATAATAGATATTATAGAATAGGATAGAAAAATACTTGAAAAGCTTTGTCATATCATAACAAACAGAAGGAGGCAGGGGAAAACAGCTTTAAGACAGTGTTCCTCACATAGCAGTTGTCAAGCACCCATAAATGGATTTTGTAGTTCAAAAGTATTGGTTCAAAGTATCTAACCAGACATCTCTAAGTGTCCAATAGGTTGTGTAAAACGTCAGTATACCTACAATGGTATGCACAAAGCCCAGCCAGAACTTGTGTTTGTACATGTGTAGTGTTTGTACATGTGTAGTCTCATTTTCTCTGCTAGAAGCATAAAAATGAAAATTATGTAAGTACCTTAGATTATCAGTTTTATGAAAATTCATCAGATTTGGAAATCTGGCTTCAAAATTTCTCAAGCAAATTTTAGATATTCGTTGTTCATATGAAGATTGGACATATGTAAAAACCTCAATAACTGCTAACATGACTGCCAGATTTTCATGCAAATGAAAGCTTCGTGAATATGCAAACAGAGTCCTAAAATTTGCCTGGAGGATTACCTGAGCTCCTATGACTAAGATACTTCGGACACACCTTCTGTTTTTCTTCCACTCCAGTACACTTCAAACAGCTTTCTTTCTGCTGGGGTCACTGAGATTCCAGTATGCTAAATGAGGAGAAATCGTTGAGGTACAAAATATCTGAAAAAAATCATAAGTAATTTTAAGAGACATCATTGATTTTCCCAGACCACAATCTGATCAAAAGGAAAGAAAGAAAAGACTCTAAGAAAAATATGCATAGAATTTTCCGTTACTATTGACACAGCATATTCCATACAGTTCTTTTAAAATCAATAAATTATTTTAGGCTGCCTCTCAGAGAAGTTCTAGTGAAGATATACTTCTGCAAGAGAGCAGTGTTGTCAGAAAGAAACAGTTTTAAATTTTCTAGAGTTCCTACTTTTTATTTCCCTACAAATGACATTAAAGTGTGAAGTTCTGAAAGGTGCATTAAGTAATGAGGTGTGGTTTAGTTTTTCCGTGCTAATGCATCTCAAAAAATAGGCTATAGAAATGAAAATATATTTAAAATACAGGGCTCCCTGCCCATCCAAATATAAACCATAAAATTTTCGTCATTGATCTTCAGAATAAATTTAAAACAAGGACTAATCTTTAGACTTCTTAACCGTTTTTTTTTCCTTTTAGTGTATTCTAAATATTATCTCTCTATATATTCAATATGTTTTATCATACCCTAATGTATCTCTGTATGAAAAAGATCCAGTCTGGTTTTTTAAGGGACCTAAATAAAATAAAATAAAATAAAATAAAATAAAATAAAATAAATCCACCACAACAAGGTTTATAAGAAGAGGAAATCTCTTCAAACCTTCATGCTTCTCCAAGCATTAGATGGTCGTGGGTACTGCCCCACAACTACTATTGTGGAATTACCATTACATTCACACATTTACTTGCAAGATGTAATATTTTAGACACTGCTTTTTAAACTGTGGCAGTCATAAAGCCTGGGCTGTTCTGCAGCCATCCCTCCCTGTTCTTCTCCCTCTCCCTTGCAGTGAGGTGGCAGATGCCTGCCTCAAGTCACAGCCTCGGCAGGCTGGATGGGACACGGACACCCTCTCGTGGCTCCAGCTGGAAGACGAACACATTGGCACCGTTCAACACAAGAAACTGCCAAGAGCTTGTGGGAAATAATCTTAAACTCACCGTTAAGCAATCACTTGTTATCAACATAACTCAGAAGGTATCAGCTAAATTCTGGCTTTGCTGAAAACAATTGAGAGAAGATTGGAGACATGGTTTTGTCTCAGCATTTAATATAGAGCAGCGCAATTATGTTCAGTGAAGCAGATTTGCATTTATATATCCCAGGCTCACGGCTGTAAAACTAACTCTGCCCTTCCCTCTTTAAATAATTCCCTCCTCACTCCTTTATTATTACTTATTATACAATTACTTATTCTTTACAGATAAACACATTCTTAAGGAACTCATGACAGTGGTACTTTTTCCCTTCTTGTTTTCTACATATATTTATTTATCTTTGCACATTCCTATCTTGCTCCTTCTTGGGATGGTGCATTCAGACCATATCCTAGCTATTAATAACATATTTCTCACTGCTGCCTTCCTTGCTTAGCAGTACTTGTCCATGAAGGTAAAAGGAGCTGCAGAGAGGGGAGCCTGCCAATTGCACAGCCAAAATACACTCAGTCACGCCCTGGTAATGGACTGACTTTGGAATGACTGCACAGATTCCACCCCGATAGGTTTTGGTACCACACCCCCTATCTGATCCACTTATTTCAGTAAATTCGACAACCATGCAAAGGTACGTCTGACCTGTTAATGCCTGCAGGCACGGTTGTCCACTCTACCCCGATCTGAACCAACAGATTAACTCAAAGTTTCTGAAGTACGTTTTCTCAACATTATTAATTTAAGGCTAAAATCCAGCTACTGTGAATTGAATGCGAGCCTTGCCAGTGAATGCCGATGCCTCTGCTATTTTATTCCTTGGCTTCCTAAGCAGGAACTGCCAATCATGCTGGATTACACAGTAAAATTATTAGGCATCCAATCATAATTTCCGCAAAGTAGAGACAAGTTATCCTTTGCCGGCAACAGAATCAGGCGCCTTCAGCAAACCACCAAATTCCCTACATGTTTCTTTTGTTGGAAGACTCATTTCTAAATAACTTGACTTCAAACAATGACTTCTGAACTGATACACTAAAACATTATGCCATCAAGTACACGTAGCTTCAAACTCCTGTCTGCAAGCCCATTTTCTGCTTCTTTCAGGAGCTCAGTATTTGAGTTTCCTTCTGAACAGCAAAGCCTGTACACCAGACAACGGTAGATTCCATGTCATATTATTCTGCATAACTAATATGGAGTGTCAAGAAAATATAAGATAATAAATAAAAAATCCAGATCTCATTTTCATCAGAAAATCAAGTTGGGCTTTATAAAAAATGTGTAGTTATTACTTCAGACTCTTTGCCTAGAGGTATGTATTTTTGACTGAGGTGTCTTTTTTGTCTGACTATTTTTTAAACAAATAATAAATCTACATATGACAAAACGTATGACTAATCAAATTAGGCAATCTCCTTAAGTATTGGCACCTTGGCACAGCAGCTCTTGGCAGAACTGAAAGCAGTAGACAGGGTAATGGTTTTCAAGCTTCTTCCTCTCTTTGTTTGCCTTTTACCAGTTCCAAGAAGTACAGCCAAGGCAAAAGCCACCTCTAAACTTCTTTCTGCAGTGTTTACATTTCAGAGCTCTTAGGAGGAGAAAGCAGGAAAATGGCTGAACTTCAGCAACACAACATGTGAGTGGCACAGGTCTCCTTCACGAAGGGGTTTGCTTCAAAGCTATTTTGCACTATCAGCACAGGTTGAAGGATTACAGTTCTAAGCACTAGGTCCGATCTGATTGCATGTTCCCCCCAACCACTAACCACACAATTGACTTGAATGAAGCTGGCTTTTTGATCATTCTTCATCTGACCATGCACAGTGTTGGAAATGATGATAGAAAGAGGCATTAAATGAGTAAACACAATTCTTTCAGAAATAGCAGGAAGAACATTTACACAAAGCATCCTGGGTAATGTGAGTTACTAATTAGTACAAGAAGCAGGAGCTAAATAACACGATGTGACCACTTCTGCTGACAAATTAAACTACAAATACAATACACGCTGCATTACAGCTCACTGAACAAAAGAGATTACTTACAGACTGCCAAAAGAGAAAGCAACATCTGTTACAGAGGTCCATACAAAGAAAATATTACTGTTTAACTGCAATCAAAACCATTCCACAGCTCTTAAAATTCACAGTTCATTTAAAATGTATTGTATTTTATTTGAAACTTGATATTTTGTAAGGTTTTCTTTATCACTTAAAGAAAAACCTTTTCTCCAAAATACAATAAATCTTGAAATCACAATAAATCTTGAAATTCTTTCAACAGGTCTTACTCTGTACACGGAGCAATACTGTTCATAAATGCCTTTTAGTGATGTTGTGGTAGCTCTTTCAATCATGATTCAATGTTTACTTAAATCTGTCTTTGAGAGACTCCATAGTCACAGCCTTCAGATCATAACTCTCACGTTTCACATTGTACCGTAAGTGAAACTAGTGCAATAAATGAAACATTCACAGTACACATTAGTTTTTGGGGTGTATCAATAGCTACACAGATTATGCATTAAAGGATCATTTATTCATTTCATCAACACACAAAAAGTTTAAGTATTTCAAAGCTAAAGTTCTTCCTTATATACACACAGCACTTTTAATATAAAATTCATAAATTCCATGTTACTCTGCACTTTCTCATCAAAGTGATTAAATTAATTTTGAGAGCTGAGATTCATCTGACTATAGTATATCAAATTTTCTTTTTTTTGGTGTCAAAATCATAGAACATTGGCTGCAAAGGGTCTTTGAAGGTATCTAGTCTAACCTCCTGTTCAAAGGAGGGTTACTTTTGAAGTTAGATCAGGTTGCTCAGGGCCCTTTCCATGCAAATTTTGAAAATTGCCACGAATGGTGGATATTCACTTCCCTCAACCCACTGATAATGGTCTTGCTAGTATAGCTGAGGATATTGTTTGCCTTCACAGCTACAAGGTCACTTTGCTGACTTGGGTTCAACCTGCTGTTTGCCAAGACACCCAGTCCTTGTCGACAAAGATGATCTCTCACTAGTCAATACCCAGGTGGTACCAATGCATAGGAGGGGTTCTGTGCCAAGTGCAGAACTTTGTGTTTGTTGTTGTTGACATTCAAAATGTTCCTGCTTGTTCCATGGGTTCAAGGTTTCATGGAACACGTTGCCCAGGGAAGTCACCTTCCCTGGAGGTGTTTAAGGAAAGGGTAGATGTGGTACTTAGGGACGTGATTTAGTGGACAATATTGGTGGTAGGGTAACGGTTGGACTACATGACTTCAGAGGTCTTTTCCAGCTTTAATGACTCTATGTTTTTAAGATTCTATGGACTTGTACATGGCCAGCTTACTTGAGTATTTCCTAATTTGATCCTCCTCTGCTGTGGATAGTATCTCTTTCCCCAAAGGTTGCTAGTAATCAGAGAAACATGGAAGGCTTGGAAGAAGATTCTGCTGGTAGACTGAAATGAAGCAAGCATTGGGTGCCTCAGCCTCTTCCATGTCTTTCAATAGCATGTCACCTGCCTGATTCAGTAGCAGTCATTTTCCTTGGTCTTCCTTTTGCTGCCAGTGTACCTGCAGAAGCCCTCTTTGCATTTCACATGCCTCACCTACTTCAATACCAGCCAAACGCTGGTGTTGATAACGCCATCCCTGCATGTTTCTGTATTCCACCTCGACAGCATATCCTGTCTTCCACTTCCAGTATGTTTCCTTCCTGTGTTTGAGCTCAGTCACATGGTCCCTGTTTGACTACATTACTTTCCTACTGTGTGATTTGCACATTGGGATAATCTAATCAACCAATAAACGTCAGGCACAAGCAGACTGAGTCTTCTTGAAAACAGGGGGGTCAACATGTCTTATTTTTCCACAAAAAAAAAAAAAAAGATTCAGATCTGAGCTTTTAGAGAACTCTAGTATTTTGGCTTAGAATTAATTTTATTTTTCTGATGGAACCACTTCATCTTGTCCTGTATATTTAAATAATACATAATGGCAGAGACATTTTAATGCCTTAGCTCATCTCTGCCAGAGCTGTAGATTTCATATTAAGCCCACATGCAACCATTTACTTATTACTACAGTCAAGGACAAAAGCACTATGTGAATCTTGGACTTGAATATTAGGCCTTTTCCTCTAAGCCATGGTCTTCTTTTGCCTTACTCAATGATGTTACTGAACAAGCGTATATACCCACTCTACTCATTACAGACTCCAAATCAAAAAAGAAGGAGACACAAATCCATGGAGAGTTCTTAAAAGGAGAAGCCTGATGTCAAACCTAAATTGAAGGATGCCTGGTTGGAGGGACTGATGAAGAATATAGATAAAAAAGTAATCTAAGCACAGTATTCTGGGCCTCCTGAAGTTTAAGAGTACAGGGATTTAGAAGAACTATAAAAGAAAAAGCTGAAATAGTCAAGACAGGAAATGATTCAAGTATGAATAAGAATTTCAGCAGAGCCAGAACTGAAGCAAGGAAGAAGCCTGGCAGTGCTGTAGAGACTGTGAGAGATCAATGACACACAACCAAACTGTAAGGGGTGTTGTGGGCTGAAAAATCAGTTCAGTTCAGGCTCAAGAATTATTTCAAGATTTCTGGCCTTCGATACTGCAGAAGGTAATTATGTAAATTATTGCATTAGTTGGACTGCTCTTACAAAGTGAAAAAAAAAATCATTGTCAAGCTAGCATCCCTGCAATCTTTTCCTCCCCTTCAATAAAAGTTAAGGTAAGGGGAGATGTACTAGAAGTACTACAGTGGTATTCTAGTATTCTAGTATTGATACCTGTTCAAGGCTGGACTCAGCATACTTGCTTTAAAATAATCTGTAATATATATTTGGAAATACACATGCAGATGATTAATTTGTTTGTGAATAAAACAAACATTGCAGAATAAAAGAACAACTAAAGAAACTGTAAATGATTTGATATTGACAGCTCTTTTACCGGTGATGATCATGGAAAAGGACATGGAACAGAAGGATTACAGCAAACGCAGAATATTGTAGGAACATCTCATGAAGACAGACTCTAATGGGCTCAGTAGAAATCAGAACGGTAAATGAAAGTAAAACATGGGTGCCATTCCTGAAAAAGCAGGGATAATTCAGGCTGAAAATAGTAAAAAACTTAGATGAAGAAAAGGTGTAAAAGCACAGCTGCATACTTTTCAAGGCTGTTTAGAAAGTAACAATGACAAAAGCAAGATGGACAGAGTTCAGTGGAAGCCCTTCTCCACCCACTATACATTAAATTTACCTTACTTGAAAACGCCACGCAAGAGCATAAAAATGGAGACTGTGCAGCTGGCTTTTATGCAAAGCTGTTGTCTTAATTAGAAAATGTGAAAGTCTGATGAATAAACATAAAAGAATTATTATTTCATAGACCTGTACATTTAACAGAACACAGTCCTACAGAAGAAATAAACAGCTCCTAGATCAAAGGATTCATAGATCACCTTCACTGGAGGAATAAGTAGATATTTATTAGTTACTATTTTCTCTTTCTTTCTTTTTATTTTTTTTTTGAAGCTAGCTCACAATAAGTATACAGCTTAATGTCAATTTAAATTATATCTACAGTTTTCTGACAGATTCATTCGCTTTTTCAGGTTTATGTCTAACACACTGACAGTTTCTAATCAATAGGAGACAATTCCCTTTGTGAGTTATTAAAATATACCTTGCATTTAAATGCAATAAAAAGCATGACTGAACATGCCTCTGTTCCTCATAACACATAAATACCACATCTGGTCCATAAAAAACATGCATTATACAGAGGTTGTATGAATGCCAGACACATATTATTACATGGAACTGTTTTATCCATCTAGCCTAATTTCCAGATGTTTTATTACTTGTAGACAAGAGTATTGTCAAAACTGTTGCTGGAAGTCCATTTATTGCAAGAGGGCAAGGTACAGGGAGAGCAACTTAAGCTACAGGAAATGTTTGCGATACAGTTAATGGCAAATCATGTGACCGAATCATCAGTGCTATCATGTTTAAAGTGATGCACTTAAAAATTCAATTTCAGACTAAAATTTCGGTAGACTGCATTATAAATAGCCACTTATTCCTCCAGCAGTAAATGGCACATAATTGCAGGTAGTATTTACAAAAAAACAGAAGAAGCAACTAATGGAAATGAAATGGAAACTGTTAGTATAACAGGTACTGGCAACATTTCCACATATGGAACTGGCAACATATCAAGCAGTTGGCTAAAGATTCTGGATGTTCAGAATGAATATACTTTAATTCCTCTAATGTGGAATTGGGCTGTGGGCTTTTTTTTTTTTTCCTTTTTCCTTTTTTTCCTTTTTCTTTTCCCCTCCATAAGGAACAGATAAGTGTTTCCAAACTATATCTGAAATGCAAGTGACATTTCTCAAGGAACCACATGACATATGAGGACCTTTTTTTGGATCACCCACAAGAGTGAGGTGACTAATGCAACAGTAAGAACTGTGAATGCTGTGTAAAGATATTCATAGTATGAAGTAGAGGAGGGGATGAAAAGATGTAGGTGAGTACATAAAGTAAAGCAAAAGCAGCAGGCACTATATCATAAAAATGGTGTTTCACCAAGATGTCAGAAGAGACAGGACTAGGATTAGCTTGAGTACAGCATTGTAGAAATGAAAATGTTGTAAGAACGCCACTAGAAAGTACACACTAACACAAGGGTTGGACAGTAACCACTGGTTTTCTTTGTAATGAAAATATACCTCATTAAGTGCAGGATTTGGTTTAGCAAAGCACAAACTATACTGATATGTGAAAACTACCCATGAAAACATACTGATTTTTAGAATATTTAGAGTTTCGGTGGGACTTTTCTGATTTTACCTCTGAGAAAACTTAGAATGATTACAGTAAATTTGCTTTGGAATCCCATTCACAATAGCATCATATAACTTAATCTCATAACTTCTGTTTCTAAGAAGGAACATTGACCCCAGGATTTTTTTCTGTCCTGCAACATTTCCTATACTGTCATTGACAACCTAGATGTTCCTCTCCACAGTTCATTGTGGATTCTGTTTCAAATTATATACTACCTCTCACACCCTAACTGCTTTCTTAGTAAATCCTGAGCAGTAACATGTCCCTGTAAAAATAAATAAATAAATAAATAAATAATCTTAATGATAAGCTAAAGAGAGACATTCCTAATAGTTTCTCAGAGAAACCAACAGGCTATAATCTATTATTTTAGTTAATAATTCCAGTCTATAATTCCAGTTGAATGATTTATTTCATTACCTCTCTTCAGATTTACTAAATACTAACATTTCAAACAGATTTATACTATATCCACTAAAAACTTAGAAAACATTTCCAAATCATCTGAGATACATAAAGGCCGTAAAAAGGATTGTAAAGTCAATTTCAGTCCTATGAATATCATGACCCTGTATTTATCTGAAACCTAACGTTGACTATTAACATGTCCCAAGGCTTATACAGGATTAAAAAATGGGAAAGTATTAATCATGCTGTCCATAAAAAATACGATGGTTACTCCACCATCACTGATAGTTCCTCAGATACAAGTTAGGATGATCACCAATAACACACCCAACTTCTCAGGTTAAGGCCTGGCCTGCTACAGACATTATCCCTCTTTTCTGAAGACAAGCTCCAATGACTGCCTTATTGATTAGGATTTCAGCAGGCCCCTTAGACCAGTCAGACAGCTTGTGGTTCAGTGTACTTTCAACTATAAGACCGTGACATCTTAAATTATGGAATGAGTCTGTGCAACTGTGCACAGGAAACTGTCATTGGTAAACAGAAGATCCATCAGTGGAAGTGAATAGCCAGCTGAATGACATCTCAACGTGCCAAGTGGCCAAAGCCAGGAGATTTCTCACCTCCTTTCTCAAAAGGTTTATGTACAATGATTGAGATTACTGTGGTAAGGCTAAGGAGATAATTAATATTTCTCAATGTATGCATTAACCTGATCACTACTGCATGATTTCCACCCTTTCTCATTCCAACTGTTTGCTCTCTTATAGAAAATGGAAAGCATTCTCGACAGAGAGCATATCTGATTCTCTGTACAATTGCTCAGAGAGGATAGAGCACATAAAAGCCTCCTGTGTGTGAACAACACCAAAAAGAGAGAGACAATGCACTTGTACAGGATATTTTTCTTTCAGCACTGCACATCTTATGCAATGATTCTGTGCTGGAAACTTAACTGAATTGTTCCTATTTGGATCCCATAAAGAAACACCAATTAAATTAATCTTGGGGCTCTACATAACTCCTGCTATTGAGAGTAAAAACAACCCAGCTTCTCTGTGCTGCTAAATATTTGATCCTCTAGGGATCAAATCTGCCCTTTAGAATATGTCTGTACTGTATCTAACAGAATAAAATTAAACTTAACTGACTACAGCAATATAAACACATAATAGTGAGAGAATTCAAAACAAGCATTTTGTTACAAACATCACAAGACCTACATCTTTATGCTCAATATGGATTTTTTTCCAAAGCTACGAACATAAGGACTATAAAAACTAATAGTAGTGTTTATGTTAGGAGGTCTCCAAATACTTTGCAAAGGAGACAACTCTCCATATATAACATGCTAGCCAAAAACACGGTAATCAAGTCACAGAGATGGAACAACCCCAAGCTAAAACAGAACAGCTGCAAATTATATGGCAGGTAAAACTGGCCTCATCCTCAGGCTTTACAGTAATGCATTCACCTGTGTCCCACTATCATTTTCTTATTGAAAGCATCTGCAAGCTCTCAATACAATGCTCTTTTTTCCAAGAGAAAGAAAAGCATTGTTAAAAACAAAGCGGTATCCTCATTTTACCCCTCTGGGGATTTTTTCAATATACTGTTACCTATATTGTTGTCCAAAACATAGGTTATTCCTTTTGTGGTTCTCAAGAAATGCAAGGAAAAGAGAATATCCATCTATCTTTGATTTTCTGGACTAGAAAATATGTCTGTCTTGATGTACTCTGGGTCCAGTTTGCATACATGCTGTAATCCTAACACATGTTCTTGTTTCATTTTATAAGGACCAGTGGAAGAGTTTGTATTCACTGGCTTTTTTACTGCTCCATAAAGTATGCCTCTTCTGTAATCAAAGTTTGTGATAAAAAAGAAATGAGCCTAAGGAGGCTCATTTTTACCTCTTTCCTCTATATCCACTGTCCACTCCATCCTGCATTCAGGAGTCTGCATTTAACATTGCAAAACAAGGTTTTAGATTATTTTCTTCTTAATAGACTACTCTGCATGCAGCTCATTGCTTTTCAGCAATTTTAAAATTGCTGTTTTAATCCTGTTTTAAAATATGGAAAATCAGTAACAATTTGCCAGCACTAAAAAATGCACCAGACCTAGTTCAGCAAAGCACTGGAACATGTTAGTGGCAGGCTACACTACCTGAGATTTTGGACATACAGATAACACAAGCGTCACAACAAATTTCAGGAGCATCTCTGCCTTTCACCTTTTGCTAACCCCTTTCTGCCTAGGTGACCTGGCTGGTCTCGAGCCAGGATTTCGCTCATGTGACTTTAACTCACTGGGAAATCTGGAGTACTGAGTGACACAAAAACCCTTTTTCTTCTCTTCTGCCCTCTGTACAAGATTTACTCCCCTTCCAGGATGACAAAAATGCAGTAAAAGCTCTGTTCCATGTCCAGGTCAGCTGTTCCTGCATCCTATCTGTCCCAGCACAGCAAGGCATGGTCACAATGGAGCTGCATGGTCTCTCTGTCCAGCTGTAGCAGGGCAGAAAGGAGAGGCATAGCACAGCTAGGTGGCATAGAGCAGCTGAACCTACTTAAGGGTATCCAAGGAGGACAGAAGACAGTATCATTAGAGCACTGTACCTACTAGCTTGTGATATCACATCCATTTACCTCACTAATCAGTACATATATTTAATTTAACTGTAGAATATAATAATAGTTCTTCTGTAGTTGGCACTAAGCTATGGTGGCATTGATTATAGAGCACTGGCAGGAAAAGACGTTTTCCTCTGTGCAGGGTAGACTAACACCACAGCAGGTCAGCCATGGCTTACCTAGCCGAGCCTCAAAAACTCCCCAGATGAGATACTATGACCTCCATAGACAGCTTGCTCTAGTGCTGCCCCAGAGAGTTTATCAGCCTGTATTGATGCACAAAGCAATTCTACCCCTGCACCCTTCTCATTGGAGTTGCATACGTCTCATTGTCATTCCTCAATGACAAAATAGAGTAATATTTATTTTGCAACACAGCATAGAGGAACTCATCAAAGAAACTATGCACATGGAACTCAGGGGCAGTTTCTAATCAGCTATCAAAAGATGCAGACGATATTAATTGCTATTTTCATCATGCTGTAGTTTCACTTTAAAGGTATTGTCCCCAGGCATGACAGCCAAATGCTGATTCAGTGAAAGCACAGCACCACCTTCTGCTGAAGAGAAGGCTTCAGCAGGGAAGAACAGTTTTTCACATCTCGCCAGTTAATATTTCTACTTCTAAGGGAAAAAAATATGTTACCTCTCTGTACAGACCTCACTCTCTTTGACTATTAAAGAAGTCTCTAACATAAAACTTGCAAGAGTTCTATGCTTTGAGCACAGTGTGGAGACTGCTACTAGGTGTTTCTGGGCCAATTCTATAACTCTACCACATTCCTCTGACAAGTCGCTTCTCTAGGAAACATCTTTCAGAGCTTGTAAAAATGGGCAGTTTAAACTAATGCAGAACAATGGAGGCAAAAGGATCTGCAATATGTAATTTATTACAGTGATGCAACAGCAATGTGACTAAGATGTTCTGACATTAATTTAGCCTCAAATGTATAGTAGTTACGTTTGTATGGATCTGTCTTTTGTTCATAATAGATGAGCAGTTGTGCAGGTGCATTTCTGTACTGCTGCTCTTTCCTGATTCACCAGTCTGCTTCTGTGGAAGTGCTCTGCTGTGCTGAGATCTCAGAAGCCTGATGTCACCTGACTAAATGCTGCTGAGCACCCACATTTGGTCCAATTCCATCTTCACAGCTCAGGAGATATAGCATCTAGCCAGCAAATTCAACACCTGGTCTGTGTGCTATGTTGCTTTGTCATATTATCAGCTAGAGCTGTGCTGAGACCGCGGATTTTATTTCTCCCAGGTTGCAGCAAAGAGGCAGGATGCCCTAAATACTTAACATCAGGAATCTTTTGAGGACATTACTGTCTTTCACTGCTATCATAGCTGTCTTGTACAAACTAGTCATCCTCTCAGAGTCCTCTCTCCCCAACTGAGTTGCACCCTCTCTGTATATGTACAAAGAAGCTCCAACATGATAAGTTTTGCACTAAAAGACCTTTTAATAGCTCGTAGTTCTTTGACTGAAGGAATGCAGACGCAAGAAGATAAAAAGATAAGAAGCTGGAGTCTACTGTTCATATTTGTGAAGAATTCTGCCCAGAAGAGAGTCAAGTAGAACAATTGGAGCTTTTAAGGACAACTTTATTTAGTAGAAGGCCAGAACTAAGTAACTGGGCTGTGCTAAAAGATCTGGGGATCTCTAGGTATGGGTCCTAGAAGCATGAGAAGTTCTCCTTCTGCTTGAATAGTACTTATTCATGTCTGCTAAAAATAGTGACACCTTCTATTCCAGCAAATCCTCACCCCTTGTCCTACCTTGCTAAAACGTGTGTGTGGTGATGGACAATGACCTGAGCAAGCAACAACAGGTAATGATCCAGCACAAATCATTACTAAAGAACAGCCTGTACTTGATTACCTGATTCAGCCTTTTTCCTCTTCTGATATTATGACTCATGCAATCACTGGACACCAGAGAACCGGGACTGACGAAACTGAAGACTCTGGAGCAGTAGTTCTCCACCAGAACAGCAGACTCTATCAGTCCAAAGTCCTCATATCCGCAGTCAGCACTATTCTAGACCTCAGAATTCCCAGACAGCTGTGAAAAAGACAAACCAACAGAAGGCCATGAGGAGTTTTAAAGTCATCCAATAAATGCAGTAAACTAGAATGTTCCTGCATCTGGCATATGCTGACAATTTCTTCCAACATCTGTTTCTCACACCTTCCAGGGGCTTAAGTACTGAAGCCACAGATTTGACTCAGCACCAGACATGTCATTCAGATTTTCTTGTATTCACGTAACAGCAAACACTGAAACACTAGTCAGACAGTAACACACAGAGAGGCTGGAAACCTAAACCACAATTCCCTTTACAAAAAAATACATATATATTACATATGCTGTGTCTACACTTTGCTTTGTAGATCGTTCACATACTTACACAATTCATGCTTCTGGCATCTGCATCCATTCACAAACTGTCCTCGCTATTATCCAAAGCAGCTTTGGCCTATGAGTTTTCTTCAAGTTACATCAGTTAAACATCCTGTTTTGGTTAGTTCTCATTCCTAATTACTTACGTATGTCAACATCAGTACACGCATTCTCAGCATGTAGCTCACACACAGGTCGTATGTAATCTCCTTCCATTTTGAGATTCTCCTTGGCCAATAAACATACTTGAAGTCTGACGGTCCTAAGCACACAAAGTGTGAGCACTCAGTGGTCACTTGCAGAGTTTCTAGGCTGCTGGGGGTTTCCAGCCTACCAGATTTTATACCCTTGGTATATAAAGGATGTCCTTAAAAAAAACACAAACAAACAAACAAAAAAACCAGGCCAATCTGTACAAAAAGTCACCAGAAGGAAAGAGAAGATATGTCCAGAAAAACCTGGACATACATCATACAAAAGACCATGTATGAGCTAGGAAATCACAGTGCAGGTTAGGAATTCACAGTGCAGCAAGTCACACCCTGGTAGTTGTTTACTCCATTTCCAAACTGTAGAATCTTCACAAACTTTCCCTGCAGGAAGTTAATGTGATCAGCTCTTTGTACTCCAAAATTATGACTCTAACTTACTCTGCCAAAATGCCTCCTCGTCGGCAATACTTCAGCTGAAGTACCCTATGCCACTGACCAAGACAGTAAGCTATCACACGTGAAGGTACTATTCAGACTCATGTGCAAAACAATCTAGCTCATACAATGGAACAGCTGAACTGCTTACAGTCACTGTGAAAACATTTACTTGTAATTTAAGTCAGTTTCAGTTAACTGAGAGATTTAGCTTAGCTTAGAAATGCGGCAAGTAAAATATCACTTGATTTCCAAATAAAAGGAAAGTCACACTTTCTGCTAATTTCCATAAAATTTCTTTCAAAAATTATTGGACAGGCCTTTAACATACTCTAAAAACATCTTCAAGAGACACCAGGGTGCAATTATCAGTATGGTAAATTCACAGCCTGGGTAGTAACTTCCCCTCATGTTGTCCAGACTACAGTGGCCACAGAATATTACTCAGTGATAAGTCACTATTTCCTCTCTGCAACTTTGCTATTTCTCAAGTAAGAAAGGGAGTGAACTGCAGAGACTTTATGGTAAAACCCTCTGCACACCTGGAAACACTGATGAGAGAACTCTCATGTCTGTAAGTGCCAACTATAGCCACAGTGCAATTGGAAGATCTGAAAGCCAGATTCAATAACTTGAAAACACCCTTACCGCTTCCTCCCGTAAAAGATACTTCTGTCCAACTCTATTCCACCATTTTGATTAGTAAGGTGAACATCTGAGATTCCTTAATGTCAAAAACATTTTTTTCCATATCTAATGAGTGTGTGTATGTGTTTGTGTGAAGGAATCTGTTCCTTGAATTCTGCAAACAATTCTGTTGCAGACGTCAAGCCCAGCTAGATTCATGTCATGTCTTGTCATGTTTAGCAATCTTTTCACTTTTTAAGACTTCCCAGGAGACAGGGTTAGACTAAAACTAATTAACACTTAACTTTTACCTTACAGAATGCAAAAGGCATCTCTAATAGAATAGGGGATGCAGGTTTCTTACCTCAGAAATGATTCACTTCTGCACTTCTTTTTAAAATTTCCACAAATATACATAGTAGTATATCTAGTACTCATTTTGTAGGTATTTATGAGCTGTATTATTACATAAGTCTTTACAGACATAGGTAAAAGTACATTCCTGGTTGTTTAGAACAAATTACAATCTAAGCAAAATGTCTACAATAAAAGAGAAGACTTTGAGCAATAATCAAAATCTGTACTTCTCAGAAGCATGACATGAAATATACAGAACAGGATAAGGATAAAGCATGACAGCTTTCCACGCCCAAGACTTGGAGCTAATGGAGCACAGTGATCTTTGAGAAATACTTTCATTGCTTCCCCAGGCTGTCCTATAAACACTTCACTGATACTTTAAAGCTGCATTTGCTAGCAGCAGTACAGTCTGGAAGCATAACCATCTGCCATCATTAAAGTTGGTCTTGATTATCACTTGATGTTATCAGCCTACTTACAAAGCTGAAAAAGAAAACCAAAACAGAACCCTTCTCTCTCTAACTGTGACACTTCCTTGCCCCACTATAATGACCGCCTACATAAGGTGTAACTCCTACCTGAAATGTGTTTCCATTGTCAAAGATTGTCAGTTCCTTGCACAAATGAGGTTAAAATGTCTTAGTTGAGGCGCTTTCTCCATCCCTATTCCTAAATGTTATGTCCCCATTTTGACATTTCTACAGATAGAAGAAAAAATTCCATTCTTCCCAGACTCCTGCTTTATCCACTGTTAATCCTTTTACTGTATCTCATATTATCTCTCTCCTCCACTGTCAACATTCATACTTGATTCTCTGAAAAAGGCACAGTAGAGACAATAGGTGATTCTGTAAAACACAGAAAAGTTAGTTGAGAATTAAATCCAACAGTGCATATTCTTCATGCCAAAGAAATGATCATGACACATCTTGCCATTTGCATGTTCTGTTAATAAATCTCACTAAGAAACTTCGTATCTCTCAGATTCCTTCCCACAGGCTAATAGGAAATAATACAATACTTTATAAAATTCCTTATATTGGTGTCCTACCTTCCCTAAGAACATATGGGACCATTTGTTCTGCTGGTGTTATGTGGATGTGTTACCACCAACTGATACCAGGGTTTGTGACTCAGGCTGCAGAGCTGGCGTAATGTATTTGGGGAGGGGAAAACAGAAAGAAGCTCTTTGGATAGTTATGGGGTGTAGTTATGAAGTTCATAACAGATAAAGTAATGAAAACATGCTGTCTGGACAGAGAGTCTGTCACATCCTTGGCTCAAGTAATAATTTAAGTGTGGCTATTTTCCCTGTACCCTTTTGAATAAGAATTTTATTTGGGGTTTAATTAACCTAACAAAGTTGCATGATCACAGAATCACAGAATCGCCAAGGTTGGAAGAGACCTCCAAGGTCATATTGACAACTGAATTAAGCCATGTACATTTTGTCTGCCTTTTCAGCTGCCTTAAAGGAACTGAAAGGTGGAACTGTGTGTGTTTGGGACCCATTCAATCTTACAGATCTCATGTCCTTTCCCTACCAGTGAAGTACAGAGGAAAAGCAAGGGCACTCATCAACCTATTGTTGTCTAACCTCACACCCCATATCTCTGCAGCACCAACCCAGTCTCTTTTGTTGTTTCCCCTTGATGTGTTCCTCGAAATGACTTTTTTTTTTTTTTAAAGAGCTTGTTGTCTTGAATAACACTTATGCGTTCTCCTCCAACACCCCGAGCACATGCTGGAAACAATTACAGTCCCAGGTCTGCAGTGTCCTGTGCTCAGTGGAAACTGCAGTGAACTCAGCAGGCCTCTGGCGGCTCGTCAGCCAGCCAACACGCTAGGGGACTGCAGCCTGCAGTCAAGCACTCTTTAATAGTACAGCTCCTTACCTAACCTCTGTTTCTTTCCTGTGAGCTTTGAAGCAGTCACCAGATGTAACATAAAACTGGGTTATATTACAGCACTTCAAACACAACTGCATCTAAAAATACCAATGCAAACTCAGGTTGCTTGTAGTTATTGCAGACACTACAGGACTTTTTAGACAGATTTCCTCAGAAAATGACAGCATGTTTGTATCTGTCCACTCCACACTTCCATCAAATAACTTTTAAATTCCAGTGGTCATTTACAAGCAAAACGAGCAGAGGTAGACATCTCAGGGATACCAAGTTCCTAGAAGTTGCTTCAAAGCATATGAGCAAAAGAAAGAAGTGTGCACTTCGTGCACTTACATGAGGAAAGACCACCTGTTGTCCTTAATTACCAGAAAATCCACCCAGTGAAGAAAAAAAATGCAAATCTGATTTCATTACAAAGTTGTGCACAAAACAGCTTGTTTAAATAGTGGCATCAATAAATAAATGTACTTACTTGGTGTGGAACAGCCTTGCTATACTGAAGCTACAATGACAGAAAACGAAACTGAAAGCAAAAATAAGCTGAGTTGCATCTACACCAACCAGTCCTTAGGGATGGTTAGGATGGTGAACACTTATCTCCAAACAGCAGGCTTAGTTTAGCAGCATAGAGCTGACCACAAACTTCCAGCTTTTCCAAACTTCCATCATTGACTACTCTGAGTAAGTGAGTACTCTACTGAGAAAGTAGAGTTTACTGATCTCTCAGTTGTGCCGAGGAAACATGAAATAATCTGTATTTTCTAAATATGCTTAAAAACACAAACAGAGGTATATAACTCAAGCAGTTCAGTCAGCACACTTGAGACAGTCAGATTAGGAAACTGGAAGAGAGCAACAATCAACCTGAAACCTGTGCCAGAACTTGAATAGCAGCGTGCAAAATCTGTCTCTGAGACAGCCTGAAGAGACCACAAGGCCATTTCCACATTGATCTTGCTGCATGCAGTGGGGGGATTTGGAAGTGTTAGGTGCTGTGTGCCAGTTTGGCATCATATAACCAGGAATTGTTTTTTACCTGTAACATGACAAGTCTAAGTAACATTTTGCCATGGACAACCTGCATCAAACAGCTTCCATCAAGGCATTACACTCCAACTGCACAAATGGGCACAAACAGGCACAGCAGATGACAATTTTGTGATCTATTCCCTTCAGGTGCAGTTTCACACTCTAAACAGGCCTGGCATAGTCTCAGCCTTTCCTTGATCCTGCTCCTTCCCACATGCCATCACTTTTTCTTTGATGAGGGAGGTGTTCAATCAGCTCCCTGGATTTGCTGACTGTGCCATTGTGCCAGTCTCAGTGCAAGGCAGCAGGACCATATCACAGTACTGAGGACAGCAGCGAGGACTCACCTCCTCTTACACACCCGTGCCACCCCACCCTGTAATTATTCACGAAATGGGTGAGGCTTCAGCGTTTTTCCGGGCAAGCAACCTCGACAACAGCAAAAGCTTCTTCTCCAAAACCTTGAGTGACACAGCCTAAAAGAGGACAAGCCCCAGAAAAGAAGAGAGGTTTTGTTTCTTAATAATCCCACAGCAAGATGCCTGTGTTCTTTGCAAACAGCTATAAACTTCATTATGGAGATGCTATTTTTATTTTTTTGCCTTAAGAGTCTGCTTCTTGATCCAGAGTGTGTCTCCGGAGCTGACCTCCCGCAACGGGAAGATGACCGAGGGAGCACTTGCTGACTGAATCTGCAGATGCCCTGCAGTAGCAGCATGCAAGTATGATGAACTCCCCGCTGCTGTCGCGTAACTGCCGTATCCACCTGAGCACGAGTGATGGCACGCCACTGTTTGCGTTAACCATGTAATTAGTGGTGGCTTAAAGTCAGGGTGGCTTTCCACTGGAATTTCCAGCTTTCAGGTGCATGACTTGCCTCCTGAACACCTCATGCCAACTTCCAAAATTTACACTGGCATCTGCCAGAACACCTAGCTCGCTTAAAACCTGAGACACTTCGCCAAAAGTCAGACTTGTGCTTACATTTACCCCTCTGCCCAGTTTACGGCACACTCTGCAGAAAGCCCTTTTAAAAAATTCCCCCAGGACTGCAATTGTTTTGCGACAACACAAGCGATTCTTAAGATTTTACTACAGAAAGCCGCAACCCAAGTCGCCACAATCTCTCCCCACATATACACACATGAACATCCCCACCCCAACTCCCCTCGTCAGCCCGTGCCGCTGGGCGCCCGTTGCGCCCCGCTGCCCCGCCGTGAGGCGGCCGCGGAGGGCGGTGCCGGGCCCGCCCGCGGCGGTCCCGTGATGGCGGAGGCGGGGCGGCGGCGACGGCAGGCGGCTGTGGTGGCCCAGCTGAGGGACGGCTCCGCAGTGCCATGAGCAGAGCCATGGGGTTCGCAGGGCTGGTGCTGGCGCTGCTCCTCGTGCCCGCCGTGCTGCTGAGCACCAGCCTCGGCCGCGGCGACCCGCCGCCAGAGCCCGAGCTGGAGCTGGCCGAGGGGCCGCCGGCCGCGGGCGGCATCGCCGCCGGCGAGGACTCGCTGTGGCCGCTGCCGCAGTCGCTCCGCACGTCCCGCCGGCAGCTGCAGCTCGCCCCCGACCGCTTCCAGGTGGTGCACGGGGCCGGCTCCTCGGCGGGGCCGGGCTGCGGCCTCCTGCAGGATGCCTTCCGCAGGTCAGCGGGGGCCGGGGGGGCTCCGGGGCGGAGGTGGGGCCGGCCGGGGGGCTCCCGTTGCCGGCGGCCGCCTCAGGGTGCCTGTGCTCTCTCCCCCCCGTGCAGGTACTACGAGTACATGTTCGGGCACTCCCGCTGGCGGAGCCCCGGCCGGCGGTGGCCGTCCGTCCGTCGGGAGCTGTTGCAGCTGCAGGTGGTGATCGCGGCGCCGGAGCCCGGCTGTGACAGCTACCCGCGCCTGGCGTCCAGCGAGGCCTGTGAGTACCGCGCCCGGCAATCACCTCGTGCCTCCGCTCCTTCCCCGGGCTAGGCGGGCAGCCTCAGCACTCGTCTTCCACTCACGTTGTCGAGTGGAGAAGTCAACCGATTATTATTATTTATTTTTTTTTTTTTAAGGCTCACTGAGGGTCTTGGGGACACGATGCTGTGAGCGCTGTGGTGAACTTCGGTCCACACCAAGTTGTGAAGTTAGTTAGAAACATAATCTGTGATTTCCTCAGTTTAATTGGCATTTAACTCATTTACCTGCTGCTGTCCTTTCTAGTAACTATTAACAGTCAGAGGTACTATGCTGTGCTATGTCCAGTTATGTGGGGTGAGATCTATACATAGTCAAGGCACCGTTTTTTCTCTCAGTAAGGGGTGTGGGATGAAGGCTGGCTTTGCTTGTTCATCTGCTCTCCTTTGAGATATCTAAGTCTGAACGGAAGCTACCTGTACTGGCTCACGTACCTGATATTTCTTCTTCTCCAAGAAAAATAGAAAGTGTGCAGTCAAACTTGTTATTCATCTTGTGGTACTATAAATACACTTCGATTCTGTCGAGAGATACAAGACAGAATTAAAAATACAACGATTATAGTGTATTTGGTATGCAACAATTCTTTAGTTCCATGACTGAAGTCCAGATTGGAGAAATGCTCTAAAATCACTACAGGAGTTTCTTAACAGCACAGAATTCAGCACGTTTAATTCATCTGGTTTTGTCTGGAGATAATCTGTAATAGTCTGGGCAGTTGTTTGGTATCCAGGATACAGATCCCTAGAAAAAGATCCTTTTAATCTTAAGTCATACATTAACAGCAGGACTAATTCTACCTGACTTGTGAAAGAATGTGTTGATTTTAAATTTACTTATACCTTTTTGTACACATAGCCAAGTAGTGTAATTTTGCTGTGCAAATTTTTCACACGTTTCTATGCAAACAGGATACAGCAGCAAAACTGCTAATGCTTCAGAATTTTTCTGCCATGGTCAGGTTATTACATTGCTTTACTACTTGGTGAACTTTGAATTGCTTTCTGAACTTGAGTTCTGAACCAAAGCTGATTCTTCTTTTTTGTAAGGGAATTACTCAGTTGCTGGATGGAGCAATTTGGTTCTTTTCCTTAACAGACACAGTTTGGATTAGTCAGTGGCTATCCCATAGCAAGAGTATTGTATACCTAATCAAAGTACAGGTTATCTGCCTTTCTCCCTGCTGGCTTCTTTCCTCTTTGTGTAGAAGGTTCCATATAGACTTACAAAACTTGTTGTTCTGCATTCATTTAAGACATACGTTCAGAAAAAAACATTGCCTCAGAAGCAAATCCCTGACTGGCCTACAGTTTACCACAAAAAAAAAAGAGAGAGAGAGATTGCAGTCGTCGTCTTCTAAGTTCTGTTTCTTACCCAGAACTTCCAATGTACACAGAATTGTCTGTGTTTAGGTAAAAATTGAAGTCTGGGATACTTTCTTCATGTCCCTGAATTGCTTTTCTCTGGTAGTTTAGTCAAAAGTTTGAACCATGTAATTCGTAACCAACCCTTTCTTCAGATTGAGGCAGATGCAACAATCTACCCCTCTAATACTTGTTTCTTTACTAGAATTTGTTGAACCATCTTACATGGAAAAATGAAATGACTTGTGCTTTTCTTCCCCTAGTACTTTGCGGTCAGTAACACTTCCTCAAACACAAGGGGGGATTATTATGGATCTCTTCAGATAGTATTCTTCATTTTGCTTACCTTACTTCATCTTACTGATGCCCTACACGTGCTCATTAGATGTTTGGTATTTTTCTTCATTTTAATGAGACCTTTATGATAAGCACCAAACAATATTACTTGACAAATTATACCTCTAAAAAATATGTAAGCATGAAGTATCTAAAGTGAATGTAAAAGGAGAAGTAAAATTCTGTGGTTAGGTCCAACTTAGTTACCTAACCCTCGTTGTCTCCATATTAAATGCAAAACCATCATTTGCTGTGTTTTCAATCAATTGAGCTAAACTAGTCTGAAATTCAGGCCCATGTGCAACACTGAACATTCTCATTATTAAAACTGTATTTGTTTTAGCATCTTACTGGTTAACTGCTGTCTGACTAGTAGCTTGCTCAATTTTGGGAGCCCATAAATGAAAAATAGCTGCACAGTATCACCATTAAAAACAGAAATAGCATTTATTGGAGTTAAAAAAATAATCTACAAAAAAAAGGCGGACCTGAAGAATCATGTAACTCCTGTTAATACTGTCATATCAATTCATGCTTTCTCGAGGAATAAACTTTTTTTTTCTTCTCTTTAGATCATTTAACTATAACTGAGCCTGTGGCTATACTGAAAGCAGATGAAGTATGGGGTGCTTTAAGAGGTAAGTCGATACTTTCCATATAGAGCTGTTTGTTCTGAGGTTATATAGATCGCGTGGCAGAGTAGGAATCGTCTGACCACTAAGGCCTGCCCTCATTCAGATTTTTATGGGAAGTAAACTTGATCATGGAGGCCAGAAGGGTACAAAGGTGTGCGTTGGACACCTCAGTCTGTATGTTCAGCACCCCAGATCCAGTGGCACACTGTACCTCCACTCTTGCTGTGTCTGAAATCATCCAAGCCAAACAAATCCTGGGTGCTAAAAACCTCTTTCATCTACAGTGTGAACAAATTATTCTCTGACTGCATCTAATAACTGAACATGCAGAACACATCACCAAAAAGACCATAACGCTGAAGTCTTGGTCTTCTGTGCTTACTATCTGAATTAGAATTTTTTTTATGCTGAATTAGAAAGTTCACCTGTTCCAGAAATGACAGGAATATATGCATATCAACACCAGACATTGCTACCTTGCTCTCAGTAGCTTCTGTTCTATTCAAGGATTAATTTGGTACAGCTGAGCTGTAATGATAATTTCAATACTTGTATATAATGGAGGGTTTGAACAGTTCTCTCTTCCTTACATGGTTAAGCTTACTTCCTTAAATGTTGTGCTTGAGCAACTAAGGAAAATGTGATAACAAGAAAGAAACTCTGTCACAAGGCATTCTTTCTAACTATGTTCATGCCTGGAAATAGTTTTGGTCCTGTTTTTAACTAAAATTTTAAGGACGAGTACTGTGTTGTACTCCAGATCTCTTTCTTGGATTTTTCCAGGTTTGGAAACCTTCAGTCAGTTGGTTCATGAAGATGATTATGGAAGTGTAAGTATAGCTATTAACTAAAACCACAGTTCTGATGAGACAGCCACATTCTGTGTTAGGTGTTTTTCTAGAAACAGCAGATCTAAGAGTTTTATTAACTATTTTCTCAGAAAATAATGGTTGGAGGGCAGTTAACAAACTGAGAAGTATTTCCTGTTTGTAGTGATGAACACAAAATGAGAATTCTAATTCTAAAATCTCATTCTCATAGTTTCTTGTCAACGAATCTGATATCTACGACTTCCCAAGATTTGCTCATAGAGGAATCTTACTTGACACGTCAAGGCACTATTTGCCATTGAAATCTATTCTCACAAACCTGGTAAGTGGACTGTCATGTATCATTAATAAGGAAGGCTTTCTGCTGTTGTATATTGTCCCCTGAAGTAGACAGCACTCGTGTTGATACGAAATGAAATGAATGAAACCTGTCTGACTTCTAAAAGAACAGAGTGAAATTTTCTAAGTGGAGATCAGAGCCTACAGTCAGAGCATACACTGGTGATGAATTGAGCATGCAGTTGCCATGTAAATCTGTAAAGAAAGCTGGGATTTGTGCACCATGGGTTTTCAGTATTTTATGTTGTTTACACCAGCTCATGCTCATGTATTTCAAGGTCTAATCTGAGTGTCAGTGGTTGCAGGAAAGCTACAGGCTTTTGAATAGCCACATAGTCCATTCTTGTGTTGCTAAGAGCAATTCGGTAATGAAATACAAAGGGGGATTCATTGGGAGCTACTGATTTCTTTCACTGCTTTCCCTCAAAAAGGAATAAACTCTCTTCAAACAGCACAAGCCCAGTAAGAAATGTATACTCCCACCTTGATGCAAAGGTGAGGAATTTGTCTTAATTACAGCACCCAAAGCTGTGGGTTTTCTTATTTCATACTGTCCTTTTCCCCTGTCAAAAAAACTTGAAGCAGGGCTTACTTGGTTGAAGTGGGGGAGACTTTGAATGAAGGAACATGCAGTTTCCTGTCTTATCTCTGTCTTGCTTTTCCAGGAGAAATTTTTCTTAGATATTTCCCTCCATGTTCCAGAACTTTGCAGGGCAGGCTTGTGATGGGCAGGAAAAGAGCGCAGGTAAAACCGGCCTTTATTTCTGAGGTCATCCTTGAACTGTGCTCAGAACTAGCCCTTCTATGAGTATGTACAACTTGTATTTACCTTTAAGATCAGTCCCTGCTTGGCTACTAGTGTTCGTGCAGCTAGTCATTTAAAACTGAGAACGCTTCAACTACTCAAGTAGTTCCTGTGTCAATATTTGTTGTCAATATTTGTTGACTTTCCTAAAAGGGTAGATGTATGTCCAAAGTGTAACTTGACTTCTGAGACTTGTATTTCTAACCATCATTGTATTTTCATAACTGTTGCTCTTTTGTTTTCTTTCCTTAAATTATCTCTGTGGCCCAACTACTTCACCAGAGCTATGTTTCATGCCATTTTACTGGCTTATGAAAAAGTTGTGCCTGCTTGAATCCAGGCTAACCTAATAAAAAGCAGCAGTAATCCCTTCACTGACATGTGGTAATTAGATGCTTAAGACAGCAGTTTAAATACATTTCCTGTTTGTGTCTGGCTACTGCACTGTATCTCCAGGAACGACACCATCCTTGAGAAAGGAAAGACCATGGGGAGGGCCAGGAAGTATAATTTTTATGTGGAAAGATGGTAGTTGGTAGAAATGCTTGAAGGCGAGCAATAATTAAAACTACTGCTCTCTGATAAAGGAGATGAAGTAATTTTGGCAAATGGACAAAGTATAAATCTTCTTTGGATTTGGCAGTAGTTCGCTGAAGAGATTTTTGTTGCTTCTGAAAAGACAGCTTGGATGAAAAAAGGGGAAAAAATTGAATTGTGGCAAGAGATTGGGAGCAACTGTGTTGCAATTACTTGGAGCAGAAGAATGCAGAGGACACATTCCTTCCACTCCAAGCACACAACAATTAAAGTGACTGTGACAAACTTGTATAACTTATGATATGTTTGTAACTGCCCAGCTGGAGTCATGATTCTATAATAAATGTGTTTACATTTATCTTGATAATGTACAGTGTACAAAATAGAAATACTGACACTGTATTGACAGAAAAATGCATAGTTATCTTGCCTGCACTTGAAATGGATACTGGAAGGATTACTAGGAAGTAAAGATGTACTCAGTGGTAGGAATCTCTCTCATGCTGTTTGTTTTTCAAGTCCAAAGTATTAGGTAGAAAAGCGTAAGCTTTCCTGTAAGGTGAAATAGCTGATTTTGTGTAGAGAATCACGCAAACGTGTTGTGAAGTGGAAGAAATTAATAAGAATTTATAGTAGTTCCTCTTCTACCAACCAGTACAGCATGATCAGATGAAGTGCTTGTTGATTCTGCAGTGTAGGACTGAAGCGAATAGATGATGGAGGAAAGGAGAAGGTTATAAACAGGTTGGTGTGTTTTAGTGTATGATTCTACAGTTCAGTGAAAAATAGTATGCTTTTCCTTCATTTTAGTTGTTGCTTTAGGCATGCAGGATGTAATAGGAGAAGACCACCTTCTTTTGCGTAATTTTTTTGTGAAACCAAAGTGCTTAACTGGACTGTATTGCTTTGTTTGTTACAGGATGCCATGGCTTTTAACAAGTTCAATGTCCTCCACTGGCATATAGTTGATGATCAGTCATTTCCTTACCAGAGTATTTATTTTCCTGAGCTAAGTAACAGGGTGAGTAAACATCTTTGGAGCAGGGGTGAATGGGCAGGAATGAATACGTGCCAGGTATTTCTGGCACATCTTCTGTGAAAATAAAATACAAAAGCGAGAGCCTGTGAATGGTTGAATATACCTGCCTAGGCTGATTGTGAAACAGTACGAGAGATTCCAAAAATCTATATGCTTGGAACCACTGTAATAGTACTTTTGCTCTTTTAGAGATCTAGTTAACTTTGCAAGACATTCTGCTTCTATAAGAGATCCAAAAGTGACTGTTTTCTTAAAAAAAAAACAATACAGGGTGATGTATGTCTCTACTCCCTGACTCACAGCAGCTTTTGCTAATTAATGAAAGCCATCAAGAGGTTCTTGCTCAGTAGCAGTACAGTAGCAGCCAAATCAAGTATGCTGAAGCAGACTGAGCTAATGCATAAGATTTGTGATTGTTTTAAAATGCTTGATAGACTCTGACCTTCATATGAAAATTACACAGGCAGTGCTTAGAGCAGATGTCAATGAAGAATTTTAAAATTCAGAAACTGTAGATGTTGGATGGTGCAGTCAGATTAGTTTTCCTAGGAATGGCTGTGGAGTTCTGTCCTATTCCCCAGTAACAGCTGGGGAGAGAGAGATGTCCTTTGCCTGAATAATCTTCTTTTGGAAGGCATGCTTACCATTACCTTTTTTTTGAGTCACTCAGCTGTGGAAACCGTTCTGAGATAAATGGAAGCTTAAGGCACAATCAATCATGAGGAGTCACGATGCTTTTCTTAAGTAGTTTTGCTCTTTGACAAGTGTGTGTTTTACCAAATTGTAGAAATGTGGTCACTCATGACATTTGTTGGCTGTGTGGAAGTGGAATAATACTCAAATACAGCATCACAAAACAAACACACCCCGATGCTAAATTGGGCAATGTATCAAAACAGCCAAGCAGAGGTATCAGAAGAAAACGCCATTCTTTCAGACTCAGCAGAACTTTTCCATTAGTCTTGCACGTCAAGTAACAAGGGCCCTCTGTTTCAGAATCGGTGATGCAGAGATGGAGGAAAAATCTAACTTGCTTCTCAGCAGCAGAAGTGAAAAACATATCTTTCAAAAACCTGATGGAATAGAATCCAACTTTTTTATTTTCCTCAGTAACTGAACCTAAGAAAGGAGAATCTCCTCAGGAGACTTATCTTAGGGTGAAAATGTGGTTCATATTTCTCACTAGTCAGCCGAAAAGTTCTGTCAGGGCAGTTGCACATGTGATAACCTAGAAAAGGCCAACTTGTAAAAATGCTCTGCAGTCTAAAAAAAATAACACTTTAATCCCGATTTTGTGAGCTGCTGATATAACATTTTGTAAACTTTCTCAAAATATGAACACTTCACAGGGAGCTTACTCCTATAACCACGTCTATACTCCTACTGACGTCCGTCTGGTGATTGAGTACGCCCGGTTAAGAGGCATTAGAGTTATCCCAGAGTTTGATACCCCAGGACACACGCAGTCTTGGGGAAAAGGTATGTCCAAGAAAGTACTAATAGTTAAAAGATTATGATAAGTAAAGTGCAGCATAATGTTCCTGTATAAAAGCAAATAGACTTATTAAAGGCAGCCTTTGAAGTATTTTGAAAGGCCATTGGTATGAGATAAGCAAGGGAAAGAATCGACGATGATCAGGACCTTTACATGTTAGAGGAACTAAAGTGCATAGAGGAAGCTGGAACCGAGCAGTCGTTTCCTGTGCTGGATGCGTGTGCAAAGGCATGAGTATATTCTGTCTGCCTTGGACTTCAAATTGATGTTATCACCCCATCCAGTCCTCTTGAGTTTAGAGTAATAGGGCAGTGGCTAGAAATAGTGAGCTGCTGTCTCTGGGGTAGAGAGTTCTCTTTTGAGAAGGTTCTTTCAAAATGGTTGATGTTTCTGTCTGTTAGTAAAGCGATACTCTGCTGGTATACAAAATACAGAGAACTTGGATGCTTTCACTCCATCTTCTGCATTTCAGAGTAGTAGTATTCTTGATTGTGATGCTTGAATCCTGAGTGATGGCGTTTGCATGTACTCAAGGACCAGGGAACCTTGTACTTTAATTCAAAATGTACAGACTGTGTTTTCACTGCAATTAGGGTAAGATGTTTTTGGCCGAACTGGGAATAGCATAGATTTTCTACTCTGTCTTATCTTCTTGCTAAAGCTAGAGCTGTCTTGTATTTATCCTGTGGGAAGTGTGACCGGAACATTGGAAGTGCTTCAGACTGTCTCACTAACGTTAAATGAGAAGGAGGAACAACACAAAAGCTGAATTTGTAAACGTTCTTTCTGTCTTTCATCTCATATAGTCTTTATTGTTATGATGTATTAACAAAAGCCAGTGGCATGCCTAGAGATACATAGGTTGATCTACATTCATACTAAGAGAGGAAGGTTCAGCTCTCATGCCTGAAATTAGCTGGTCCCAGTAGCTTTGTGTATGACAGCTTTTTTAATGTGAGAACTGTAGTTATGCTTTGCCTGCTTCTAAATTCAGGATGCTGGAGAGAGGCTTGAAGGCATGCATGGAGGGTAGGTGAAGCAATGTACTAGCACGGCCCTGCTTGGGTGAACGTGCATAGAATAGACAACATGCAGCTGGAAGGTGCTGCTGCTGCAACCATGATAAACAGAGTAAACTGAACTTGGGAATCTCCAGCCTACATATAAAAACTTTATACTGTTTTGCTCTCCTAGCTCACGTTGCTTCAGGCGGCTTGACTCAAGAACCACTGGTTAGGAGTTTTTTGTTTGGTTGAGTTTATTGTTATTAGTTTTATTTTTTTTTATTTTTTTGTCTAGCCTTCCTTTCTTGAGTAGAGGCAGCTTCCTAGCATACAGGGCAGAACATCTACCTCGAGCCAAACAACAACTACCTACTTAGGTGCTAACAAAACAGACTAATAAAAAGAGAACAGAGACCTCCAGAGCACACTCATTTTATTTGGCTTCTTTCATAAATCTCTTAAAGCTTACCTATTCAAGTAATTGTCCAGAAGCTGCTTTCCAGGACATGTTCTATAAATTTATGTTTCTAAATTGCAAATCTAAAAGCCAGAGTCCTAACTTCCAGTTAGAGGGTTGCTCAACCTTGGGCAAAATTGTTATATTTTAACTTTTCTCTATTTCACTGTACATGGAATAGATGAGCACTTTAGTCACGAATATTAACCTTTGTAATAGGGTAAACTATTTCCTGCTAGAAGAGTTAGCACACCAGCATGGAAATGAATATCCTCTATTAATTGTTTTTATTAGGTCAAAAAGATCTTCTCACCCCTTGTTACAATGGAGAACAGCCAAGTGGGTCCTTTGGACCTGTAAATCCCATTTTGAATTCAACTTATGACTTCATGACTAAATTCTTCCAAGAAATCAGCAGTGTATTTCCTGATGCCTACATTCACCTAGGAGGAGATGAAGTGAGCTTCGATTGTTGGTACGGTCACAGTTCAAAGAACAAATAGCTAGTGTCTCTTAAACTTGCCTAAATGCATCAATTACAGCACTCAGTTGTGTGAGATGGTTTTTCACTGCTTAACCCAAAGATATTCATCATTCCTACTCCTGTAAAAATTTACAGGCAGAGCATTTGTGATCTTCAACAAGCAAGTGTTGTAGGAGTTAGAGTTGTGCAGAAATTTATTTTGACCAGTAGTTTCACAAACGTTCAGCTATTAAAAAGGATTCCTTTAAGGAAATAGACCATACAGAAGGGAGAACAATTGTGGGAGAAAAGTACTATAGAAGATAATTAACGTTTAAGTGCTTTGTGTTAAAGGAAAAGCAGTCCTTTCTGTTGAGTTCTGCCTTCCAGAAGATCTGCTAACATTAAGAATTAGAACACTGACTCTTGTGTGCTTGTATTACAAGTATGGCATGTATTAATACTGTTCTTCAAGTTGTAGATTTTTACTGTTTTGGGAGTCTTTCTGATCTGGAAACTAATAGTACAGAGTTTGGAGATGATCTAATTGAATTAGTATTCAGATTGATCTAGTTAATATTGTGCTTTTTCTTGAAGCATCAAATCTGAACGCTCAGGACTTGGTTTAATTTTTAAAATAAAGATAAGTTCTGACAAGTTTCATATCACAATATGTTGCATTGCTTTAGCTTTAGGGAAGTTTTCTCAAGATTCGTTCTTGATGTCACTCCCACAGATCTCCTGGTACTGCTAAACTCCCTGTCTGCTCAGTTTCTAGAGCTGCTAGCAGTCTTCCCACAAAACCGCTGAGAAACCAGGAACCCCAGAGATTTTAGGAAGTTTAGGCAGTCTGCCAGAGGCTGCTTTAAAACAGTGACTTCAGTAGCATTCCCAGAGAATGATGACTGTTGGCTTTCTTTCAAATCAGGATGAAATTTTGTTTCAAAACACCTAAATCATATTATCCTACTGCTTCTGCTCTCTTGTACATTCCAGGCTATGGCATGTCTAAGGCGTCATCTAGTGTACTGTGCATAGGTGAAACTAGTTGGGAAATCAGGTTTAAAACAAACAAACAAAGTTATTCTTCTTTTATAACTTGTTTTATTGTTACTATTTAAGGAAATCTAACCCTGATGTGAAAGAGTTCGTGAAGGAGCAAGGTTTTGGCATTGACTATGCTAAACTGGAATCGTACTACATTCAGAAGTATGTTTTTTGTTTTTATTTCCTACCCAGCTTCTCACAGCCACTATCTGGGATGAGTGTTGGGGTGCAGATACAGAAGCTATTTTAGACTGTATAGCTTTCAAAAATTCCCATGTATGGGGTACTGCCCACTTACTTTCCAATTAATGCACTGAATATGAAGTTTACTGCTTTAAGATGTGGGGCACAACAAGGATATGTAGGCTAGTTCTAAGCACGGTCTGAATGTATCGAGTATCTTAAGCTAGGTATCTGTTTAAATGTCAATACACAAGGTGGGGAGAGAAAGTCCTAAGGCTTTTGTGGCCACTTATTTCACTTGTTCTTAAATAATGTAGATTTTAACACCTTAATGAGTTACCGGTTATGTTCTTTACCTGAATTTGTGTTACTGCACATGCATATCCTTATACATGTGCCCTTCTAGACAGAGCACTGAAAGCCAAAACTAGAAAAAAAAAAAACAAACAGGTTTTGTTTGGTTCTTCATGCAGCATTGGAAAGGCCTGATGTGCATTAGAGTAGGAAATATTGCTATGTTGTGTCTGTACGTGAGCTACTTGATGTTCACAAACATCATCTTGTTCCCAAATTCTAGGATTTTGGATATTGTTTCCTCTTACAACAAAGGATACATGGTCTGGCAGGAAGTGTTCGATAACAAAGCACAGGTAAGATTGGGAAGTAAGTAAGGTGCTTTTGCATAACTGCACGGTATTGTGGGAGGCTTCCAAAATATTAAGTAATTTTGGTTGTGTCTTTTAAGAATTGAAAGCAAATCTGCTGACCTTAGCAGGACAGGCAAAATAGGTGAAACAGGAACACTTTCTGCAGGAACACTGCAGCACTTTCTTTGAAGTGAAGACAGATAATATAATGATGTAGAGCAATAGAGTAAAGAGTAGGAAAGTTTCTATTCTTTTTTATCTGTTCTAAGTTTTCTGATGTAACAGTCCACCTAGACTAGTAACACTTGGTGCTCAGCTTTTAGGAGCTGGTCAGACAGCTGGTGCATGTAGGACCCATCTCAGGGCATTAACTGTCTATAAACTAAACTTCTAGTGTGAGCTCTGTTTAAAACTAACAAACAAATTATCAGCTTTAGATTTTCTATGCAAGAAAACAACCAAAGGTAGCTTCCAAAATACTCCTCTTCAAAACAGAATGTCATACCCCAAGTTTTGAAATCCATTATCCTTTTCCTGATAACAGCAATTAGGATTGTCTTTCATGTAAATTTCCTTTATTTTTCCCTTTTAGCTGAAACCAGATACTGTAGTTGAAGTGTGGATGGCAAATAACTATGCTCATGAACTAAGCAGTGTCACTAAAGCAGGGTTCACTGCTATCCTGGCAGCTCCCTGGTATTTGGATTACATTAGTTATGGACAAGACTGGAAGAAATACTACAGCGTTGAACCACTCAACTTCCCTGGTTTGTTATCTTACTCTTTTTTTATATGCATGTTTTTTGTGTGAAAGTCTTTGGTTCGTAATCAGGTAAAAATGGGAAGGAAAAGCTGTTTAGCGATGCGTGCAGTCAGTATGATCAGATACTCTGTAATCAAAGGACTTGTTTGCCAGCTAGAACTCTGCAAAACTCTTAAGTAAAAAATATCAACTTTCTATTTTTCAAATGGAAATTGAATTGGAGTTGGAAATGGAATTGCATCTGGCACTGGTGCATGTGTGCTGGTGCATGACAGACGTGTCATGCATTAGGGGACAGAATTGTGCAAAATGTCTGCTGGTAAACAGACAGTGAATTTGGATTTTGAAGCAAGCTTCTACAGTGTTAGACTGTTCTAGAAAAGGTATGTTCTCTCCCTCTGGCCGAAGCTGATACAAAGATCTTAGGGTTTTCCCTGGGCTTTTTTTTTATATAAGGTGTTAGGGAGAACACCTGACTTCTATAGCTTCTTCAAAAAATGTTCTGTGTGTAGTAGAAGGAGCAATTTTCATCAGGACTGGAATCCCTGAAGAAGGTCTAGAGGCTGGGGTGTGTCTTCAGAGGCTAAAAGTTAAAATCTTTTCTGCCAGAGAAGGGAAACAGGCTTTCCAGTCAAATGGGCTAATCATTATCACATTCAATAACAGGACTAGCAAAATGTTAAGTTTGTGCTCAGGATAGGTACGTTATATGATAAAATGAACATCAGCTGAACAGCAATCCGAGTAGTGAAAAATGAAATTTCTGATACATGCCCCTCTTCTGGACAAATGCAAATTCTATCTTTCTCTTTTGAATTCAGGATCTGAAAAACAGAAAAAGCTCTTAATAGGTGGAGAAGCTTGCTTGTGGGGAGAATTTGTGGATGCAACTAACCTCACACCAAGACTGTGGTAAGAACCTTATGTTTAGATTTCAGAAAGCTAGCTACGAGGAGCATGAACTAATACAGCAGGACTGTATGTTAGTTGTAACAGAGCTCCCTACTGACCTTGAGCAGCTATAAAAATAGGTGCTTCTGGATATAAGACCTGATATAAAAAAACTTCTAATCCATTCTTGGTTGTAGACAGTATCTCCTCTAAAACTTATCTTTACAGGCCTCGGGCAAGTGCTGTAGGGGAAAGACTCTGGAGCAGCAGCAACGTGACTGACTTGCAGGATGCCTATAAAAGACTGTCTAATCATCGATGCCGCATGCTCAGGTAAGATTAATAGCTCTAGTAAACCTGTGGTTTTCGTGCCTTAGAGACAGTGGTGCTGAAGTACAGGCCTAACTTGCTGGCTCAGAAATGAAGGGAGGAGAGCTATCAGTCTAGTCTACGTAGATACTATCCCATGTGTTTTTTGTATCTTCAGAAGGGGAAGAACAGATGCAATAAGACAGGAGTTCAAAGAGTTTTGCAAATAACATTCTCAAAACCATTAACCCTCTGCAGTGAAATATTAGAACTCATCTTTGTTCCTCTTTCCTCTAAAGAAAAAAACCTACACCAAGACTGATTTATTTCAGACTACAAAGGATATTTAAGGGCATACAAGAGGAATACACAGACCGGAGAAAAAGTAGAGTGATACATTTTTTATTTTTTTTTTAATTGCTGGGAATAAAAACTAAAGAGTTGCCACAGGCATTCCAATGGAGTTTCTTGTGCGAGAGGTGAGCTTGAATGACCTATTCTTTCAGGTATTGCCTTAATGTAGGGACTGAGAGAGGTAGATATGGAGACCCTGTAGAATTAAACTTTATTTATGGTTACGGTAAACCAAGTCAGTTCATAACAGATTGTTTGTTTTCTGCAGTTCTTTCTCAAAAAGTGCCCAGACAAGTTGTTAGTTTTTTATTGCCAGTGCTGTCTTGTCTATATTCATGGCTGTAGAAATGAGTCACTTCTAGGTCTGAAGTCCAAGTCTGACTCCACTCTTAAAAGTACACAGCCAGAGAGACATTTAGATTTTCTCAAATGTTGCTGCAAAGTTGGACTGCAGCAAGAATGCAACATGCCATTTAGCTTTACAATAGTTTATGACAAATCATAGAAAATACCAACCATGAGAAACGGGATTTTGAGGTAGAGGCTTTTAAAGGACAAGATGCATGGCAGTACCCAAAAGTCATGCATTCTGCTCAGGTTCCTGTAGATATATCAACAAGATTATCTGTCACAATCACCGACTTTTAGCTTAGAGTATAAACTAACTTTATAGAGTAACTGAAAGTCTCAATGTAATTTTGACTTCTTGGGTTTATTTCAAGCTGGCTTTAAAGAATGCTATAGGAAAATATTGTTAGGCGTGAATTGCATTATCTCCCTCAGTCCTGAGAAAGACAGATATATTAGTTAACAAAGTTAACAAAGACATGTTAAAAACAAGATTAAAGGGCATTAAAAACTTACATCCTATCACTTAACAGGATCTTATATCTCTTGCTGGGGCTCAGAGGGAATGCTGATAAAACTGAACAGTGTGGCGGCTGTGCTACTAGGATTAGGGTTTTACAGTGAACTAGGTCGTGTTGTTCCTGAACCTGGGTTAGTTAGTGCCCCTCTCCATCCTCTTCCTTAACACCGGTACCTGTGCAGTACCTGCAGCAAAGGGAGCTGGTCCAGATGGCTGTGGCGAGTTACTCATGTGCTAGCATGAGAGATGGGGAACTCAGGGACAAAATAAAGACAGCTTCCTGCACTTTTTTTTAAAAGTTTCCCTTAAGCTACTGTCAGGCAATTTGCTGGCATATATAGACTCATGGCGAACAATTCCTGTTATAAAAAGACTAGCTTTATATAAGGACCTGTCCTCCTTAAAAGTCTTCGTTTGATGTAGGCTTTAAACTAGAGGAACACTAGAGGAACCACCCCCTTCACATTGCTTAAATGAGCCCTCCTTGGGTCTGCAAGCACATTGTCTTCCATGTATACAGACCTTCCACAAGGCTTCCTGAGCTTTGTTTGAATTCCAGAGAGCTGACTTTATCAGTCAGGCTGTTAGAAAGAGTTTAGAGTGTACCAACGTTTTTGTACATAGCATAAGTATATACAGACGGTATATACTGCCATAGACGTGGCAGTTCTAGCAGGCTGAGGAGCCTTTCCAAGTAAAGCTGCTCTGGCTCACTATGTACATCTGGCTACCAGACAGCGAGGAAAAGAGTAGGTAGAAATTTAACCTCTAGATCAAAGTCAGTGGAAGAATGGTAACTCTCCTTATCTAAATGCAGAGTTACTGCCACTGAAATAGTACTGTAAAAGCAGCTGCTATTCAGATCTAAACTCAGCTTCCTGTAGTAGGATACAGAAGCACGAAATACAGAGGAATAGTGATGGGAGAAGGGAAACAGAGACCTAGATGTCTTTTAGCAGAATTTTGACTACCACTACTTTCATTCTGAAACATCTTTCATAGTATCTTACTAATTTTTTGGATTTGGTGCGTGTGTGTTTTAAGTGTATCTGTCTGGCAAGAGAATTTTTATTAAACTATCTGCCCAAAGTCATAAATTGAATGAAAGGACAGATACAGCTGTATATGAAGGAAATGTTAGGTTGGGAGGGGAGTGTGTAAATGTAAACAATTTTTGTGTTTTTACATTCATTACTCATCTTCAATAAAAGCAATAACTTTTTCAGCATAGCGAAACTCACAGGCCCTGAATTGAAGCTTTTCAACCCATTTTCTAGTATTCTGGTACAACTGACTGAAACAGAGAACTGTACTTAGCTTAATACTTCAGCACAATCAGCCATCAAACAGGGCCCTTCTGACTACCTAAGTAGGCCATCCATTTTGTTTACAGAAAGCAGATTAAAGCAGACTGCTGGTATCTCTCTTCCTGCCTATATCACTAGTCCATTATTTGGTTAATCATGCATATTCCACTTTATTTTTTAACAGACGTGGCATAGCAGCTGAACCTCTCTTTGTTGGCTACTGTGCCCATGAAGCAAGAGGGTGGTAACTGCTTCAGAGCCTTCTCCTCAACAACCTGAAGTGCCTCTGGAGTGTGAACATGCATACACGTGGTCTGACTGTTGAACAAAGACTTAAAATTTTCACTTTTAAGTAAAGTTATTTGGCATTCTTATTGGAGTAAAAACAATGTTTTTGGTGTTTTTTTTTTTAATTGGGGATAATGCGATTAATCCCATAGCATGCTTTCCTGAGAGAGGTATTCTTCACTGTGAAATCTTGAAACTTGATACTTTACATACCAAAGGTGGGGGAAAAATAAAGACACTGTTTAGATAAAGAGCAGACCATTTTTATTTAAAAGTGTCTTGTCATTTGTTACTTTTCTAGGTAATTGCAGAATTGCAAATCACAAAGTAATTGTAATACACAGCAAATCAGAACCATTTAAAGCTTATATTAATCATTCTTAAAGGTCAAAAGAAATCCTCCCTGAACATATCCAAGATGGTAGGTAGGGATTCCTGTTGGGGGAGAATGCTGCCTTTCTTGTATTTTTTGAACAGATCTTACTCAATGTGCAGAAGCCTGCACTCCACATACTTGGTAAAGAAAACTCAGGCAAAAGTTACATTCAGTGTCCTAAACTCTGTTCCAAGTTGGTTTCTAACACTACAGGAATATTTATATTTGTAGAGTTCAAATTGCTTCTTAACCATACTCTTGTAGTCAGCTGAAAAGAACTCAAATACAGCCTAGCAAAACTGTATTCATCTGTAGCCATAAGCTTCACAAACTTTACTTAGTAAAGTAAGAATCAATCTTCATAGCACTTAATAATATAAATCCTCTTCATTGGAATGACCATTACTTCTCATTGTAGATGTCTGTAAGATAAGGACTGCCAAAGCAGCAGACTGTAGCCCCATCTCTGGTTCAGCTGCTTTGCAATTACAAGGCTGTGCCAGATGAACACTGTTTCTTGAACCTTCCCTCGGACAGTCAAAAGCACAGTCTTCTTCCTTCTGCAGAGCAGAATGGTCACACCAACCCCATCTTCCTTTGCAGAAGGGCACTTTGCTCTTGGCTGTTCAGGGCTTGATAACTGGCTAACTCCAAAGTGAAGGTTGCTGAGCCTGATGTTAGAGAACGCAGAACTGTTGAGTAGCCCTGGACAAAATAGAGAACATACGTCATTTAATTTAGGATAAACAGAAGATAAATTATCACAGAATTGTTATGGTCCCAGAGAAAAAAGGAACAGTAATAAGTATGCTGCAACATAGTGTATATATATATTTTTAAATATGACAGTATTAAAGTGCAACACACACAAGTAAATTAACCTAGTAATTTCATTTTTTTATAAAAAAAATTACTGTTCTCTTTAAAACCAGTTTTTTACTTTTTACTACTTCTGTGACTTAAGATTGAAAACATGCTGGTTAACAAACTGAGTTAGGCCCAAAATACTGCTAGGTTTGCAGGCGGAGTAGCCAAATAGGCCCTACCTCCCTGCAACCCCTCCAAATAACTTCCTTTAGTCTTTCAATAACTGAAGTATAATAAAAAAAATCCATTCCAAACTCAGTCATCCATAAGAAGGAAAGTGATCTGAAGCCTATGAAGCATTTTTGTGCATTAAGGTAACCACATACCATCATTTCTGCTAGTGGAACAGCAGCAACCACAACCCTGTTATCTTGACGACTCTGGATTTCCTGAACACTGCCCCTCCGTTGTGCAAGGTCAGCAAGTGCTGCACTGAGATGATCTTCATTTACTGTGATTTCTAGGTTCATCAGGGGCTCCAGTATTTGTATACCAGCTTTTTTCAAAGCCTACATGGAAGGCAAGGAGAATTATGCTGAATCTTTTTTTTTTTTTTTAATTGACATAAGAAATGCTTACATAATGTAAGCTAATACTGCCACTCACTCTGATTCTCTGCTTCCAAAAGCTATAAAATCCCCAAGCGAGGGTGTTACACCATCCAAGAAGAACAATTACCAGATATTGATATACCGTATTTTCCCAGTGATACCTCATGCTACTGTGTTCAACAACAACTTAAGGTTTTGCTGTACCTTTTGCAAGCAACGGGAGACACAAGCTGACACCATTGTGTGGGAGGTGTCAGGATGCATTGTCAGCGATTGCACTGTCACATCTATATCCTGAACTGGGAATCCTAGCAAAGGTCCTAGCAAGGAAAAGAAAGAAAAAAGCATACAAAAAAACAGGCTTTTATTTTTTTTTCAGAGTATTAGGACACGCAGAGGGGAAAAAAAATCAGGATTAATTTGGAGTCTCTCGTGAATTCTCCCTCCCTTCCCCTTCTCTTTGCTACGCCTAAGGGCATGACTCTTTGTCTTATTCCTCATTTCATGATTTTATCATTACCTAGCTTTGCCAAAAGAGAAAAAGGAATGTAGACTTATACTTTCTTATTCTCTTTACCAAAAACAGTTAACAGTTTTCAGAATTGAAAGTTCCTGAGTGCACTCATCCATACAGCTGTTCCCAAATGATTTTTTTTTAATACATTAAAATATCTAAAACTTGTCTGTTGAAACAAGACCTCATCTGAAAAAGTAAGGAAATCTTTTGTTTAACCTAAAGTGAGAGTATCTTCTGTACTTTCATTTTCAACAGAATGTGATCACGGCAAATGCCTGATATCAACACACTGCAAGGTTAACTCAATTCCATAAAAGATGAACTGTTTCTCTAGTAACCTAGGTAGGTTATTTCCCTCCAAACGAGGGCTCTCAACCAGATCACAAACTGTGTTAGACAGGATGGAAGGCTTGAACTGCATCTGAAGAAAACTAAAACAGCTTTTTTTTCCTACAGAAAACATGGCCAGATTTATTTATTTAAAAAGGAAGAAAGCCCTTAGTGGTATGAATTTTATACCGCTAGACTAGAAAGAAGACCCTTCAGAACTGTGTAGTCAAGGAGTGTGAAGAAAGCACAATCAAGACTCCACAACTAGAGCTGAGAACACTTTCCAGCTCAAAGCAACATGGAAAAGAAACACCACATGCTACCTACTCTATATTAATTCTTATTTATTAATCCACTACCTGTTAATTTTGCTGTAAGGGAGAGTCTTTAGGCCAGAAATTACTAAACACATCTTCTTTTGAATTAAATGTAAAAGACAGCTCTTTAGAGAATACTTTGCAATTACGTAAGACTATTTATCGTATACTTTCACCGATTTAACATAGTGAAAATCAGGAGAAAAAATCAGTAACTAATAGAAGTGTGATATTTACATGTTGGCCTCTGAAACCGGTTCCAATCACATAGCTGTGGTTTGATGTCCATCAAGCAAAAGCCTTATTTGTTATCAAAAAACTAGATCAAAAAAAACACATCAAACTAAATGAAGCTCATTGTTGAATGAATTACGAGAAATCAAGTTTAAAACGAAAGACATTCTGACTTCAGTTGCAAGCAGGGCAAAATTTTTTTTTTTGTAAATTTTTGTAGTTAAGGTAATCCTGGAATATTCCTTTGCAAACAGCATTAATAGGTAATTAATTTTAGTTTTCAAGCTACCAAGGAGTTCTTTCGCCTCTTAGAAACATACTGAATTGCTTCTTATGGAAACATGCTGAAAAGTTACACCAGTATTGCTGTCATAGCACTTCCTTTACCTTGAATACATGAATTTGTGATTCCATTTTCTATAGCTCCCTGAAGTTCTTTCGGTAGCACTTCAATGACACTTTCAGCATACTCAATGGCAGGTTTTGTCATTGCTTTGTCCCCTATCCTGGGCCTCACCTCTAGCTCTGTGGTTACAAAGTGTCGTTTATCTCCTACTGTTTTATCCAATACATCTGCAGGGAAAAAAAAGAAAAAAAAAGAAACACACATTTAGAAAAAACTAATACGTGTAAGTAACTTTCAGATGAAAGTTATGTAGTTAAGCCTAATTAAAGGTCATTTCAAGGAACAGTACCAGGTACAAGATGTTTCTTACACTCACTCATTCACTCCTTTTACCTGTGGCTTGTGCAGCATTTAGGATGGTTTCTCTGTAGGCTATTTGAAGAGGTCCCAAGTAAGTTTCTATTCCATATTCACGTTTGATTCGGTCATGAATGATCTCTATGTGTAGTTCTCCCATGCCACAAAGAATAGTCTAGTAAGATGAAAGAGAGAGGTGGAAAATCTTGCAAACCTTTCAAGTTTTTAAAAGTGCTGTTTAAACAAGGACTCACAGGCTTTTAATAGCTTCTTAAAAGTATTTCAAATTCTAAGGAGCCTAGAGAGAAGAAAACAGGACTACTTTAAGTCATCCAAACACCCTAAGTGAAATAACAATTACTGTTGTAGGACCACTGCAAAAAAAGAACATATTACATTAGCTTAGAGAGTACATAATTCAAACTCTTCTAAACTCATAAAGAACTGTCAAAAACATGCAGAGCATAGGATGACCTCCTTTATTCTGTAAAGTGCACATGACTCGATTTTAGTCTGTTTTGAGGCACACAGCTCTGTACATGATATGAAGACATTCAGAGAGTCCTTCTCATTCAAGGGAATCTCAATATGTTAAAAAACAAACAAACAAACAACTAACCGAAGGGTGGTCTTGACAGTTCTAAAATAAAGTTTGACTATGAGATGATGAATAGGAGATTTATCTTACTTGTCCTGTGTCAGGATCTAGCTTCACTTTCAAGCTTGGATCTTCACGCTGAAGGCAGCTCAATGCATTATCCAAGTCTGTACATAAACATCAAACATTGTATCTGAAGAGACTCCAGTAATTTGAGAATCAGAATAAAGCCTAAACATCACTTTCCTCCTAGGGTCATATTTTATTCTCAGAAGGAACCAAAAGGACCATGGAGAAGCATATCTTTTGTAGACAAAGACAAATGAAATTACAAGCAACTTGTAACTTCTTATTCTCTCCAATAAATTAATTGCATGCTAAAGAAAGCTTCCATGACTGATTTAACTTCTTAAATAGCAAAATTTAATGACACCAAGCAAGAGCTTAACACTCTGTGCAACTTTCAGAGAAAGGAGCTTTTCAAATAAAAAAATAAAAAAAATAAAAAAAAAATAAAAAAAATAGTCTCACTTAAAAATACTGGCTTACTGAAAAGAACTGTTAAAATTTAATCATAAGAATACAATTTTCCAAGTCATATTTTGCACTTGCATAAAGACATAATTGAACATGTAAGTGCTTCAACAACTCAGTAAAAAGTACTGCTCCTTTTTTTTATAGATGAGAAAAATTGTCAACTAACTCTTATATGATTTATCTACCTATTTAGAAGAGCTCAACAATAAAAGGTTCAAATGCCAATCTTTTTTGTGATTCCCCATTATGCTGCTCAACTGCAAAAGAAAGCGGCTATAAAAAAGCAGTGACAAAATAACAGACTCACAGATGAAACTGCGTTTATTCATTTTGCAGACTTTGAGGAAAAAACAACTGAGACACTTTACAACCCATTGGCTCGGCCTGTGGGCAGGTGGTTCCAAATCTACATTCTGCCTTGCTCTATTCCACTATGCTACAGTAGGACTTGGTTTTCCCTTCCCTTCACCCTCAGCCATGCTCAGCTTTGTTGGAATGAAGATACAGAGTGTTGGAGGGTGTATTTTCAAAGAGTGAAGCAACCAGGTTTTCTGGTACAGATTCTCTGGGAAGGGCAGTTAAGATTGAAGATCACACCGCATGGGTGAACCCTAACTATACTCAGAAAAGTCTTGCTAAGTGGAGAGTTTACGCTATAGCGTATAACAGCAAACGCTGACTGAAAAAGACAGTTCAAGGTTAACTGTACTCAGAGACGCTAAGAACAGCAAATCTGCATGACTGTAGCAAAACTAAGCATGATAGTAAGATAGGAAAGAGGAGACAAATGCCCCCATGTCTTCTTTCAAAATGAATAGTTAATACTTTTCCCTGACACAAAAAACATTAAAGTAATAATAAAATCAGGATACTGACAACCACAATCTAAAATACTTTTACACATCTACATTGTACCTTGTTGCTTGGCCATTGAAGGAGGTTCAATGGTACAGAAGAAGACAGGCTCAGGAATCTCAACACCTGCCAGCAGAAGGCTCTCCACGTCACTGCTACTCCTCCGCTCTTTCCCAGTATCCGTTCCAGCTCGTTGTGCTGCAGCTACAGCTGAAGCCTTCGATGACACTATGGTATCTCCAGTGGCACTCTATATATCAACCCCCAGTAACCCAAAAGTGACAGGAAGGGGGAGGAGGGAACATGAAAATGAAACCAAAAGCCAATCATTTCTCTTCCTCAAAACCATCTGCGCTACACTCCACTGATTTATAAATGATTACTGTAACTTCTCTACTCAAATAATTAGACTGATCTGGAAGAAGAGAATATGTGCTTGAGCTTAGACTGATATTTCTTTGTCTTGTTCACTAGATTTTAAATCTAACATATTAGTCAAGATATAAAGCCACAAAGGACAGTGTTGGTAAAAGGAAATTTGCCTATGCATGCTAAAATTGGTTACATTTCAGAAAATCTGTGCAAATGATACCTATGCAGCCTGTTCAGACACTGAAACACTGTACTAGTAAGCCATCTAACAGAAGTATGAAAAAAACATACTTGACCTTAAATTGTTAATTTTGGTTAACTTATTTGCAACATCACTCCCCTTTTCCACTGAGGTCTCTCCATGGCATTACACAGCATTGGTACTGCGAGAGTTGCAATACGAACGAACACAAGGTCAGAACCCTACAGCTTCAATGTTCAATTCTTTCCATGTAACCAGCCCTGCATCTCCCAGGTCAATTACCAACATTTGCACACTGTAATTTTTCATTTTAGGAGGAAGTACATGTATACTTCAAATAAAGCAGGCTTATATATTTCACAACAATCAAGACAAGAACACATTTGAGATACAGTATCACAGAAGTAGAAAGCACACTTGTGAAACAAGCTTCCTTTCAGAATCAAGGATTTTCAATTACCTGTTTTAACCCAACAGTAAGGGCAATGTTGCCAGGCATTAGTGATGGTATTTCAATTTGCTGATCAGCAAAAGGCAGGAGCAGACGGCTTATTCTCTCCCTGCAAATGAAATTCTTGAATATTTCATGACTACCAGGCATTACGATGTTACACTAAACCACATCTTACTCTTACTCACGTGCAGCTTTTGTTAATATTATATACAGCTGATTGAGGTTTCAGTGAACCTGAATAAACACGAATGAAAACCAGTGGTCCACGACATTTATCGTGAAGTACTTTAAACGCTAGGGCACACAGGTCATCTTTGTACCATTGCCTGCAAAACAGAAACCACAACAAAAAGCATACTTGTAGGATTAGTATTCTTCAAGCTCACATTTAGATAAATACCCACTCACTTAAGAAGTTGCAGTATTAGCAGAGGCAGATTTTTCTTTAAAAAACAAACAAATAAAAAAAAATAATTTATACAATGTATATTAACCTAAGCAGTTCCAGCTCCAGAAGAATACACAAGAGGACATATAACTCGGGCAATATTAGAGATGATCCCTAGACCCCCATTGTAAAATGCCGGTATCCTCAGATTAAAAATAGATTTTAAGTTCTAAAATTGCAAGTTTGGCAATTGGAGATAAATGCATGCAATTTTAGTAGCATTGGCCAGAGCAGGTTCAGTATTTGAGTATATTAAGTCTATACATCTTTACTGTTATTTAACATCTAACAGCAGTAAGCATTTTTAAAGATATTAATGGTTTCCTAATTTTTTTTTTTAATTTTCTCCTTTTATGCTCTCCTACTCGTTTTCCTTTTTGCTGACCCTCCCCTTCTCATTGTACTCACAGAAACTCATATGACCGCTCATTAGGTGCAGGCAAGTACATAGTAATAGCGTCCAGTAAAGGCTGTACTCCTTTGTTCTTCAATGCACTGCCACAGAGTACAGGTACTGCTTTCTGAGCTAGTGTGACCCTGCGTATAGCAGACTGTAGCTGCAAAAAAAAAAAAAATCTGTTAACATACAAACCACACTTTAACCTTAAACGGCATTCCAGCTCTTAGATATTGCTCACTGTTCACATACCTAGGAAATGACAAGCTCATTTAGTTTTTTCCTTTTATTTCTAGAAAAGGAAAGACAGAAAATAAAATGTTTACTACAGGTAAAGAGTGCCTTTTCACTTCATTAAATCAGTGTGTCTGTCTATCAGTGAGCCTATCAGTGTGTAAAAAAGCACAAGGACAAACCAACAGACCTTCAACAGTGTACTAAAACTCCACTGACATATAAATCATTATCATGTAATCAGCAGCCTTTGCAGCTAGCAACAAGCATTTATAAAGTGATTCCAGCAACTGTTTGAGAATAACTGGGCTATGGCAAGCAATGCACACAACAGGTCATAAACATGAATCTAGCTACCCACATTGGTCTCGAGTAACAGACTGTATGTACATTCTGCCCTCTCAGGGCACTGCAACCTGCAGCACATGATCAGGTGATGTACAGCTAAGCTACTTCTCTGCCTCCAATGGGAAGGGGAAGAACTGCTTGCAGCAACTCCTCTTGCACACACAGTAGTGCCCAATGCTTCACAAGGTCAGGATTTAAAAAAAAAGTTATTTTTGTCTGTCTTTTCATTTAAAGAAGTTACTGTCACACTGCTGATGAGTTTTGCCAGCTTCCACTCCTCAACTTGTAGGAGTTCCTATGTTCTGTTGTTTTAGTGCAGACAATATTTAAGTTCTCATTTTATTTATGTAAGCCACTCTTCCATAGCAACCTTACTGTGAAAGGCCATGTATTCCAACACAAACTTGACAAGCATAAATATGATATTAATAGTAAAAAAAGAATCATTCATTCACTTTTACCATTAAAGTGTCTTAGCAAGGTTACCATTTTTCCAATCAGATCATGTGAGATTGTGTTCCTAAATATGCCTACAAAAAGTCACTTCATTGTGCTCTAAATCCATACTGGGCAGGTAAAGTTATAGTTCAGTTTGCTAAAACCGGTTTTGTTTGCTTTTAATTTTTAATTAGTTTGTTTATTTTTAGTGCTTGTTTATTATAAAAATATTTGAAGTTTTTGTGTACCTAGAAGTTAATTTTAAAGCACAAACACAAGAAATTTTCTTTTGAAACAACGGATTTTACACTAAAAGGGTAAATGTTTTGGATAGAAACGTAGGTCAGCTCTGCTACTGTAAACAGCAAGGCAGGACCACAGCCTGAATCATGAAAAGCCCTATTAAAGTCAACAAGACTACCCATGTGTACCACTTCCCGTACTTGCTGTACAGTCCCGTATTTATTTAACAATACAAAACCCCGAAAGTTTAGAAGCATGTTTCCAAACGTAACATCACTTGCCCAACTCCAAATGAACCACACACATATCCAAATGTTTAGATGCTAAAATAGAAGACACTGGTTTTAAGATTTCTAAACATTCGAGGCACATCTGCTCAAGTTCTTTTTCTAATATTCCTTTTTATTTGGAAAGTTTTACTTCACCAGTTTCAACATGCAATGCCTGAAAGCCCAACTAATTTACAGCAACTGAAGTGCTACTTTTGTTAGTAAGAATCAGGAGCTCAGACAAATTGGGTTGACTCCACTTGGAAATTCCATTCACCTTTCCCTAGAGTCTTTTGCACCAGCCTAACTGTCAATAAAAATCATCCTTAACAAAGGTTAAACTATTTTTTTTGTAGTTTTGCCTAACATGTTTGAGAATCACTGTTAGTTCACTATCAGATATAACTCATACTAATTTTGAATGTACTTTGTCTTAAATTCAAAGTGCTATAAAAGCTAGTGATTTGTTGATTAAAAATTTCACATCTGCAAAACCATAATCTGCATGTGCCAAAAAATAAAGATAAATAGCCCTGCTATTCAGAATGACAGCTAGTAATAACTTATTTATAGATAATGAAAGGTAAAAGTTACCTTGTCAGCTGGTAGTAGGTCAAAATTTTCACTGTATTCTCCTAGAACCAGTTCAGCAAATTCATCATCCAGATCTGCAACCTTCAACAGAATAGTTCTGCTTTACTATTTGGTATATATCAGTTTCACAGATAAGTCACCAGTCTTAATTATTTAGAAAATGCAGCTAAACTGAACAGGAATCAAGACTTTAAAGACACCGGGTATCAAACTCAAACCAAGCAATACTGAAGATGCATTCCATATCTCAGATTCCAACCCAACTATTATAGATCCTTTTCCCAGTTTTACAAAAGTCATTAGCCTTTTCACATGAAAAAATAAAATCCTTCCTTTATATTACAGAATGTTACTTTTAAACAATAAAAGTTTACCCTTCTCTCAACAATAATGTAACTATTGTAATAGCTATGTAAAGTCTGTTAAATAATAAAAAAAAGAAGTGAGATTTTAATTATATTCTGCTTGACAGCATATGCTAGATAGGATAAGTTTTACAGTCCTTTCCAGTGTTTCAGGGCTCTTAAACTACTTCTGCAGAACAAATCTCCCCAGAAGAAAAAAGCAAGAGCCTTTAGGGAATCAGTTTTACGAAGAAATCTATGCAAATAAAGGTTTCAAGAAAGCATGGGGTGGGTGGAGGATTATCAACTTCATAAAGCTGCTGTCAGACAAAACATCAGCAGGAAAGAAAATGCTTGTACATCTCCCTGAAACCGAAAAAGCCTGCAGCCATACAGTATCATCACAAGGATACAACTGAATATATTTCAGACCTGTAAACAAGGCAAAGGCTGAAGTAACCAGCAATTAACTTTTGTGAGAGAACAGACACAGCTGCAAAGAAATAGGCAAGCTTTCAGAGCATTTTGACCTTCATGTCAGAGGCTCAAAGGTCCAAGGGATCTCTTGTGTTTTCAAGCTGTTCCAATTAGCTTTAAAATAATTAAATACTCTTCAAACATTGTCTCAGATACACCCTTGCACTACTACACACTTGCTACAACCCTAAGGCACTATACTCCTTCTAGTGGCTATGACAGCAGTTAACCAAATACTGAAATGATTCATTTCAGAAGTCTGAAATGATTTCTGAAATTAATTCATTCTGAAGTCTAATTAAGCCGATAGTATATACTTAAGAGATAAAGGAAAGCATTAATTTAGTCAAATGAAAGGCAAGCTTACAATATGACTAGTAGTCAAACTACTAAATTTTACATTATTTGTGATAAAAAGAATATTAATAGAATAGAAAGCAGGACAAAAAAATACTTTAGGAACACAAAGTTATCTCAATTATAACACTCCCGGCCTGCCTCTTCCTGCTTCAGGAAGGGACTAGAAACCAAAGGGGGAAAGGGGCGGGATGGGACCAAACAAAACCAACACTGTTTTATGAAGCTTTCCAACTGAGAAGAATTTTTTTAAAAGGACAGACTGAATAATAGCACTCCCATTTAAAACCTGTGTATTTAGAAAACCAGATTGTATATGTGTTTTACTGAACTTGACGCAATGCTAAATGGATCCCTCTGACTGATGTTTAAAAGGAAATTGAAAAGCCAGCATCCTCTGTCTATGCACTCGCACAACATTTTACAAAGCTGCACGGAAGGCAGGTCTTCCAGCAAAATGGATCAATGCCTCAGGCAAATGTAATTGTTAAACTTCCCATATTTTCATTTATAGAAGTATAGAGTCAAATATAATCACTACTACATTTGTAGGCCATATAAAAGCAACTGCAGTTTTAGACTGAATAAAAGCAAACAGAATGCAAAATAACTCATTTTAATCGGAGAGAAGTCTTGCTTGGAGTCTCTCAAGTGCAACCAACATTTCTGTATCATTACATAAATCACACAGAACAATTTGGGATTTATAATGCCAACTGAGAGAAGAAAACCAATCTGGACAAACTATTTCAAATGTTCTGCACTGTTTAACAGGCAGTTAGCTCCTACTTTATTGTTCTTCCATTCTTCACCTCTTCTACACTGTCTCATCTGTGGGAAACATGTTAGGATCTTAGTATCAAGTAGATCACGTTTCTATTGCAATTTCTTAGCTTTGCAGTATGACAATTTATGGAAAAGAAATATATTCTTCTTATCTCATATAAGTCATCATGGACTTTCTGGATGGATCTGGAACAAGGTTTATGGTGAGATTCAGCTGCCTCTAGCACAGCATTTAGTGTCATTTTGAACAGACTGTGACATCCCATCCAGCTTCTAGCTGCCACTCCAGGATACGGATAGCCCACAGGTTCTGGGCCCTATGTGCCAGGCCTCATGTGAATGTCCCCAGTATCTTTTCACAACTAAGATAGCAAAAGATTCCATGTTAGCCATCTTAATACTAAATCTAGCTTTTATGAATTTTAAGACGCAAGGAGTATTTTCCATTTTGCACATGTATTGTGCAGCCAGGGAGTCTGACTCTCTGTATCTAGCGTGTTTTGCCATCACACGTTTGACAGATGTAAATTAAGTGAAGAAAATGGGAAATCAATTCAACAAGGACAAATGCAGAACTTTGTACCTGGGGCAAAACAAATCCATGCACTGACGCAGAATGGGGATGAACTACCTACGAAACAGCTTTGCAGAAGACAACCTGAGGGTCCTGCTGGACCAGCGAGCTTAAGTCAGCGGTGTCCTCTTGCAGTGATAAATGCTAACTGCATACTGCAGGAGTACACCCAGTGGATCAAGGCAAGGACTTACCACCCTCTACTTTGCACTTGTGAAGCCACATCTTAGACATTGATTTTAGGTTCCCTCGCACAAGAGAGACTGATAAATGGTGAGAAAACCAGGGGAATACTACTAAGGTGGTATGTTGGAGTGCAGCTGGAGACCCAGAGAGATGACCATCGAAAAAGCTCATCTAAAGAGGAAAACAAAGGATGTTAAATGCTGCCTCCTACTACCTACAGCCTGAAATGGTGGTGGGACTGCTTCAGGGAAAAGAGACAGATTCTTTACAGGGGCACGCAAGGAACTGACAAGAAGCACTGCCATAGTTCACAACATGGCAAATTCCTGTCGGTCAAAAAGAAACAACGCTTCACTACAAGGACAATCAAACACTGGGATGTGCTGCCTAGAGAGATGGTAATTTCTACCCCTAGAGACCTTGAAAACTAAGCTGAACAAGGCCCATAACAACATGATCTAATGCTGAAGTTAGTCCTGTTTTTAGCAGACCACTGCACTAGATGCATCCAGAGGTCCCTTTCAGCTTAATTTTTTCTACTGTTCTAAATAACAGTTTTAAATGTATTATTTATTTACTTTAGAACTTTACTTGTTCTATTAAGGTATTTCTAGCATCCTGGACTTCTTGGAACAGGTTGGGATCATCAGTCTCTAGCAGCAGCTTTTGCTCAAAATGTTTTCCGTCATCCATATCAGAAGTAGGTTTCCAAATTATTTGTTCCTTAGTCACAACATCAACCAGTCCTCTGAAAGTCTTGGCCTCCCCAATGGGCAACTGCAAATAGAATTAGAGAGTTGCAGAAAATTAAGAAGCAAGTTCCACTCAAAAGAAAAGCAGATAAATCTCTAAGCTTAATTTCTAAGCTTACCTGTAAAAGCAAAGGTTTTGTCTTCAACTTTCGTTTGATACTCTCAACAGCGTACGTAAAGCTGTATCAAAACAACAGATATTAAGTTACAATAAATTTAATGATACAGTAAAATTGGTTTACTTTTCCTTATTTATTGTAAAAATTACTCCTATGATTACACAAAAACATGCATCTGCATAATTGAAGATATGTATAGTATATACTAACATAATTTATTATCTCTGTGCTTAACAGAACAACATTAATTTGATTAGATACATTCTATTACAAGGTTTTTAACAGTGATTAAAATAACTGTATAAATACCTTGCCCTGTTTTTGTCCATCTTGTTTAAAAAGCAGATTCGTGGTATCTGATGTTTGTCTGCTTGTCTCCAGACTGTCAGAGTTTGTGCCTACACAAAGACACACAATAGCAACATTAATACTAAGAGCTGAACTATACACTCCCCAATATCTTTTCTTCATCTTATACTGCCTCTGCTGAGGAACTGAGTTCAGAGTAGAGAAGGGAACCACGCTGAAGGCATTATGACACCCCCTTATCTAGCAAAGTAGATGAACTTCACAAGCAACTTCGTCACAGCTCTTCCCTCAGCTGTCACCATTTCCCCTCCTCCACTAAGGGCACAAAGGAACATACCAAAGGTAACACAGAGAGAAGACAGGTGCTACAGGGGATCTACGCTGAAAGAAACTCAGTAATGTTTAGGCTTAAAACTTTATTGCCAAGACTTAAGTACACATTAGCTAACATATTTGTTGCTACACAAACAACACTAAAACTACTGTGGTTACACTGGTAATTTGTGTACTGCTGAGCCATTTGCGACAGTCATTTTTATTTAAAAGTTGAAACTGGTATGTATGAAAATCAGTTCCGGTTCAGAAGCAGTCTCCTATCAATACATGGAAATAATGCAAGAAATTCCCACACATTAAAAAAAAAAAAAAACAAAAAAAAAAAAAAAAACACAAAACCACTGCTGTCATTTTTTGTTGTTGGGTGTGGAAGGGTTCAGGCTCGTATATGATGGTACGTAAACTGAACACTGAATTCAAAACATGAAACTTTTCTACAGAATTGAACCATGCATGCTATAAATTCAAATTCCAGCCTGCCTACGCCTTTTAGGCACTATGCTCCAATGGGCATATTTAAATAGGTCACTGAGGAGGGAGAAATTCTGGGTGAAAATTATTCATTTCTTTACATGGAATCATGTAATGAAATATTCATTTCTCTCTAGCGATAGAGCTAGCCAGAAGCATTCATATCAATCTGCATCTATATATAAAAAAAATAAAAAGGCAACAAAAAACCTACAAAAATCAAAAACAGACTTAAGTGGCAATCCTCCTTATTTTCTTCTCGGTAGCAGAGAAATTCCTGTACACTTATATAACTTAAAATTAAAATGTTCAGCTTTCTGAAGCTCAATTTTGAACAAAGCACGAACACAGATAACATACAGAAACATCTATGTATTATTGTTATTATTTCAGCATTTTTTAAGTCATTAAGAAAACAAAACAAAACATTACCAGTCATTTTTACCTCAACGCCAGCTGAAGCATCAAACACTGCTACTGCTCCATCCAGCACTCTCAAGCAACGCTCGACTTCCAGTGTAAAGTCTACATGACCTAAAAAACGATTGAAAGAATTCAAACTCATAATTTGAATTACGACTGTCATAATTGAAACAGGCAACATCTACAGATCACTACAGGTTTTTTTTTAATTCTCAAAAACATGTCAAAATGACCTTGTCTCCACTTTCATAGAAATATACCCACCAGTCCTTGAAACACACAGACTGTACCTGAGCTAACTTTAAACAAGCCAGATCAGGCTCCAGGAAGCAATAATTCATCAAGGTCAACACAGCCCAGTACAGGTTTATTTACTGCATCAATTCAATCAGTTAAATATTGCACCATATTCAAAACTAGGACCTAGGCACAGCAACACCTCATCTATTCCCTCCTAGTAAGATGAGTACCACTAAAGCATAGTACCTGGGGTGTCAATCAGATTGATTCTGTAGTCCTTCCAGTCAAAAGTAACAGCAGCAGACTGAATGGTAATACCACGTTCTCGTTCCTGTACCATAAAATCTGTCACTGTGTCCCCATCATCAACATCTGTGAAAAAGCAGAAAAGCAGAATTACAGTTGGGTGTTTAAATCACTCAAAGGCTGAAGCTGTCTTCGAATAAAGATGGTGAGAGAGATTTGGAAATACTCTCCCTTTTCTACTTGTATAAGCTATGAAAACTGCCCTAATTCATAGAACGATGTCAGCTCATTTACCCAGGCTCCCTGTCTAAGCAACAAATGCTTTGCAAGTCAAAGACCAACAATTCCAACAACATTTGACGTTATTAATCAAAAAACAACACTGTGTAGAAACTTAAAAATTAAAGTGACGCTGTGAGATGCTTAAGAAAATAAAGCAAAGTCCAAAACCATGAACAAACCACACTTTTGAAAAGACTGGCTGCACTCATTGTATATGACCTGATATTTTAAAATTTAATAGTTAAAACTTAATTAAGTTAAAAGTAGACTTATGTTAAAAAAAAGTTACAAAATTTATTATTTTTATTTTTAATAAAAAAAGATGCAGTCAAGCCTGTGATTGAACCAAGTTCAATCGATCCACTAGCCAAATATCTTCTAACACTCTCATATGCAGTAGAGAAAACAGAATTAAATTTAAAAGGTCAAAAGGCAGAATAAATACAGGCTGCTGTGATCCTTTCAATATTGATGATTTCTGAGAGAGTTGATGCTGCAAGAAATTCTTCCTGTGTTAGGGCTTCCAAAATAAATGGTTATTTTTTGGTAATCTGGTTCCCTGACACATCAAAAGGGAACTGGAGAAACAGCTTTCCCAAAACAGCCAATGAACAATATGTAAAACAAGGAGAGCTTCTGATTAAATCTTAAGAAAATCACAGTGCACTAAAAATAAAAGAAAAAAAATGAATCTGTGAGCTCTTAACTGCCTTAGAATGTAAGTGCAACCATGCTAGGACATGATAGAAAATGCATTATAATTTCACTTTATTGTGACATAATTTTGATACAATGAATTTCTATGCTAAAAATTCTACCAGCAATTTCTAACTGCATTGTGTATGATTGCTATTATTGTTAAGTCTCTCAAAGCCACTGAAATAAAACAGTAAAAAAATAAAATCTAACCTCCAAGTGTTCTTATGTATCCAGAATAATACAGCATTCTCTCTGTTGTTGTAGTTTTCCCTGCATCAATATGGGCCATGATGCCAATGTTGCGGATTCTGCATAAAACAAATACATTACCTTTACTGTGGTATTTTTTTCCAGTGATGTTGGCTCTTGCATAAACAATTCATATCCATTATGATGAAGATGAATCACACAAGATGAATAACATTTTTCCTCTACTGCTTAACTGATATAACGTACATGCTGATTCTGAAGCATTTTAGCACTGAAATGGCGAATTTTCTTCAGATTGGTAATATTTGAGAGTATAGAAACAGTCTAACATGCTTCAATTCTGTAGTAGTTTCACCTCGTTCTACACCCATCTGCCCTCTCCACAGAGGGAAACAGCCCTGTTACCTTCTTGTCCACCCCTATCCCTAAGCCCTGGTGACTAAAGCAGTCCATTGCATATATACTCTTTATGCCCCAAATCTAGCAACCATTTTCTCATGAAGTTGTCTCTGATTCTGTTCAGTCAAATCTTCTTTTCCAAAGTACCTTGCCTGGAGGCTACCAAAGCTACTTCACTGACTGCACATCACAGGCTTGTGGTCAGCCCCCATATTCACCATTAATGGCAGTTGAATGACAGAGGTAGTCTCCCATGAGAGCCTCATCCCTCTGCCATTCCTTTGACAACTCAGCCCCTCATTACTTTGTCCTCATTACGAAGGCCCTTATCTCTATGGCCAAGCAATCCTGTAAACACAAAGCAGGCAGTCCTGCCCGCGGTGGTGGTCCAGTTTACAAGAAATTCCTTCCCCCCCCATTTACGTACCAGTGACCACCGTGGACTTTGAGCTTCTCTAAAAGGCCAATTTTGATTGTAATTATAAACAAAAGACTCACATATTTACCAATCCAAGACCTTTCTGACACTAACAGCCATTTTACACCAAAATGTCAGAAATCTAAAACTAAGGAAGTATTAACTGTTATTTAGAGCATGCACTTAATTAACAGGAATAGCAACAACCCTTGATATTGTACCACATCAATTCCCCTTGCTCTCAGTTACGTAGGGAGAGTAAGCTGGCATGACATACCTGGATATATGAGGATTAATGACAGAACGGAGAGATTTAACATCTTCTGGAAACAAACAAAACCAAGATTTGTCAGACTGATACCAACACAGAAGTGACAGATTTTTAACAAAATCAGGTATATTTAAGAAAACTCCTAAAAAGCTTGCCAAAAACTATTCAGACAAAGCCACAACTCATGACAATCCCTAATCCCTACCCATCTCAAACTTCTAAAGAAATTGCAACCAACCTCTCACTCTCTTGCTCTCTCTCACACACAAAACTCTTCAAAGCTTAGAAACAACATGAAAGAGCCAACACAGAAAAGTATCATCAGAACAGAAAAATCTTACTCTGCAGAAGCCGTAACAAAACATGCCACAGTTCAAGACAATTGCAATGCTGAAATTAATTTGAACATCTTTCCTGGGGAGAAAGCAAACTGACCTAGACTAAGAAGAGTTTTAAATTTGTATTTTCTTGAAAGATACTTCCTCTCTCACACATTATTTACTTGGAAAATAAGCTGCAAAGCTACATTTTTATGAAACTGATATATAATTCAGTTACTCAAGCCATATAAGTTGTGTTTCAGTAACTCACTTTTCTAGTTTATCTTAGATATGCCAAACAGAATTCAAGTGTATTTAAATATTTCTTCATCATCTACATATCATCCTTTTTATTAGAGATAACATTAAAGAGGCAACTCATTAGTTTGCATCTTGATGAAGAGAAAGACTGATTTTACAAGAAACAAGGTTGCAAGCTAGCCATTCACATAAACACACACGCACAAAAAAGAAAACACACCAACAGAAACACCTCCAAGTAGGTTCAGCTAGCACTGCCCTTCTCCCTCCAGTTTCTAAAATAACACATATAATAACACATTAATATGTCTGAGTCTTCTTGCTTGTCTAAGTCATGATAAAAAGTTATGTGGAGAGCAAAACTCCACCTCCACATGACATACTGAGGTATTCGGCACAGTGTAACTGGGGATAAATACAGTAGGCAACAGGGACACTGCGCAGACAACTTCAAGTAAAAAAAAATACACAGAGACTTTATTGCCATTAGCAACTTTTAACTGAGTTAAGACTAATCCTCAGGTACATGACTGAAGATTAAGACTTTTACTAACATACACGCGGCTAAATACATTAACAATATTTTTGTTTTTAAATAGAAGTTGGCTACCCACCAGTGACCAATATTTTCGTCTCCACTTTCTTCTAAAACACTGCGGGAAAATATCTGCCTGACTCCTAATGCTAATTTGCATCAATTGAATTCCATTCTATCTCAGTGCTGCTACTCAAAAAACAGTAAAAACTCCTTTTAATTGAAATTTTGTTTACCAGGTATCTTATTATTCTTATTCTCTTTTACCCTAACTCTGCAAAGAAAATAGACTAATGATAACTTAGAACTTCCTTCTCTTTAATCACAGATTCCTGTGTTTTTACCCCTTGTTCAACATGCTGGCTATCATCAGCGACTTGCTAACCAATTAATACTTCAGGCAATTGGACAGGGGTTCCAGCACACTTCACAGCTGACCTGGTTTCTTATCCATCTCTATGTTTAATTTTTCTTATTTCCTAAGGTCTTTATACTGTACACCTACAGAGAAAACAGAAGAAATACAAAGCATTTCTTTTCAATCCTTGATCCTAGTAACTGCTCTGCACTTGAAAACATGAATTTTATAAATAACGACTCAAAAATACAGTAAAGCTTAGAAATTATCTTACTCATTTTAAAATGAATTCCTACTACTAAGTCATAAATTAAATTGAGAGAAATGACAAAATATTTTAAACTTATACCTGGTGAATAACTGTAGTTTCTTTGACCGGTGTTCTGCCATGTCAGGCTTAGGACTCTGATTTTTGTCTTCCTGAAACAGGCATGCTAAAAATGGAAGGAAAACAAAGAATACAAAAAAAGTCATCAGCATAAGTAATGACTAAATACACTAAGATCTAAATACAAATAAGATATTGCAGGAACTGACATTCACTAGATATTTACATAAACTCAAATTGCCACCTAGTTGGAAGCAAAAGTATGAAGATAGTAATGTCACTGTTTAAACCAAGTCCAAATCCAGTATCATTTGGGAATTCTTGTAAAAATCTATGATATTATCAAAACAAGTTGACAGTAGCCACAGTATCTTAAATATGTGTAAGTATTTGTTTAAATAATTCAAATTTAACAGTTAAAAATGCTATGTAATTCAAACCACGTGTCTAAAAAAGGTTTAGAAAAAAAAAAACTTCCCCATTCTGACTCATGAGAAGCCCAATTTCAACATGAATTCATTCATGCTGTTCAGATACCAACTCCAACTGAAAGAAAATGTTTACTTTTTTTCTTTTGCTCACCAAAAAAGTATCAAAATTTAGGAAAAAAAGTTTACCTCACTGCATAAACTTGTTAACTTCAACGCGCTCATCGGAAGTTTCCTCACAGTTCTCAACATCCTGGCTCCCGTGTCTCACACTGTTCCCTGTTAAAAATAAATAAATAAATAAATAAATAAACAAACATACCAAATGCTTACAACAGAAAACACGTAACTATACTTCTACAGAAATCTATTATGGAACTGGGTTCATTTTCAAGTTAGGTTACTGTTTTTCAGGTTAAACCATCAACAGATCTATAAAGACAAGTTATGAGGCCTTACGAGGCAGCAGCATAACTGTGCGTCTACAAACGCAAAGCACATTTCCCAAATGATTTTACAACCAATGAAGCAGAACAACCCATAGCACGATCCACACTCACGGTAAAATCGAGCTCCAGACCTCTGGTTACAGATCAGCGAAGCACAAACCGTTTTCTGATCTTGAAGGAGGGAGGCAGGGAAAAGTACATTCTTTGAACAACAACAAAAAAATAAAAATAAATTAAAAAAAAATACCACAGACAACCCCGCTGCTTCCCGACGGGGCCGGGCCGAGGCCGCCCCGTCCTGAGGCGCCGGCGGAAGGCGCTCCCCTCATCCCCTTCCCCGCCGCTCCCCGGAACCGCGCCGAGCCCCGGCCTCCCACCCCGGCCTCAGCAGACGCAGCGGCCCCGCCCGCGGCTCCAGCCCTGCCCGCCGCCTTCTTCGCCCCTTTTTCGCCCCGCCGAGCCGGGTGCCGGGCTCTAGAGACGCGCAGGAGGCCGCCCGGCCCCGCGGAGAACCAAAGAGCCGCCGCCGGGGGAGCGTTTCCAGCCGGGGCGGCCGCGCGGGGGGACCGCCCTTTTGGCAGCGCGGGGAGGCCGCGGGGAGGCCGCCATGGTGGGCATGGGGCGGGACGGGACGGGGGAAAGTGGGGACGGGGACGGAGCATGGGGTATGGGGACGGGGTATGGGGACGGGGTATTGGGTTGGGGGACGGGGACGGAGTATGGGGGATGGGGATGGGGATGGGGTCAGGGTTTGGGGGATGGGGATGGGGTCGGGGTTTGGGGGATGGGGATGGGGTCGGGGTTTGGGGGATGGGGATGGGGTCGGGGTTTGGGGGATGGGATATGGGATATGGGGACAGGGTTGGGTTTGGGTTTGACCCCGCTGCCCCGCACCCACAGCCGCAGAACGAGTACATTGAGCTGCACCGCAAGCGGTATGGGTACCGCCTGGACTACCACGAGAAGAAGAGGAAGAAGGAGGGCCGGGAAGCCCACGAGCGGTCCAGGAAGGCCAAGAAGATGATTGGGCTGAAGGCCAAGCTCTACCACAAGCAGCGGCATGCCGAGAAGATCCAGATGAAAAAGACGTGAGTAGCCACTGCTCCCCTGGCATCGGCCGGTCATCCTGGCACTGGAGGAATTCACAGAGCTATAAAGAGATAGTTATTGTTTGGTCATACGTTGCACTTAAATATTGCTTAATTTTTAGGATGGAATGGTTAAGGCGTAATCTGACCTCCCCTCTTCTCAACTCATGTGTTTACCAATGCAGTTAACAATTCTGTTCCTAAAAGCATTCGTTAAAATAAGCATTAATTAGCAGTAGCAATGACAATCATGTAGCTGTGACACAATACAAAAATACTGTATTGGCTTTAGCACTGCACAGATGTGCTTGGCTTTGAGATTTAGACTCTTTGCTTTAAGCTATTCAGAAATTCCTTAGTAAGAGACATGCCTTGTATTCCTGTCTTGTCAGGAATTGACAGGCTTTGATGCACTCTGTAATCTGTCAGCCGTTATATTAAGAGAAATAACTAGTTTTCCATGAAAAATATTTAGGATTATTCCTTAAATCTAAATACATACTACATTACATTGTTTACAAATATCTCTTTAAAAAAAAAAAAAAAGAGTGGGCACTACCTGAGGTAGGAGGCTATCATATCTCAAAATGTGTTTTTTTTTTTCTATTCTTAATACTGAGTGAGTGTTCAAAAATACTGTGTTTCTTTCTTTGCAGCATTAAAATGCATGAAAAGAGAAAGACAAAGGAAAAGAATGATGAAAAAACACCTAAAGGAGCTGTACCAGCATACCTGCTGGACAGAGAAGGCCAGTCACGGGCTAAGGTTCTCTCTAACATGATCAAACAGAAGAGAAAAGAGAAAGCGGTAAGTAACTGTATTAAAAGCCAGATACTTGGTATTTTGTGTGACAATGATCACATTTTGGTATTGATGCTGAAGCAAACTCTAAATATCGATACTATATGAAAGCTGAAACTGAATAGCATACCAGTCTTGAACAAAGCGCGTGCAATGTCTTGATTTTCATAAATTTAAATACTAATTAAAATAAGTAGCTATAAGGTATATAGAAAGATACAGTCTACAGGTACTCTCTTTGGTTATATTTTATTTTATTCTTTGGTTGTCTCCTTCGATTTAGCACATCTATGACTTAATGACAATTATGTTTTCTGCAGGGGAAATGGGAGGTTCCTGTGCCAAAGGTCCGTGCACAGGCAGAAACAGAAGTTTTAAAAGTGATTCGTACAGGGAAGAGAAAGAAGAAGGCCTGGAAGAGAATGGTTACAAAAGTTTGTTTTGTTGGAGATGGCTTTACTAGGAAACCTCCTAAATATGAACGATTCATTCGACCAATGGTAATGTTCTTGAAACTTAAAGAATGTTTAAGTAATAAATGTCTTGACTTGCTGTTCTGAGTTTGGTAAGGAAACTTCCTTGTGTGATAATGCACTTGATTACTGCTGATTTAGAGTGTTCTTAGTAGTTTCCTGCAGAAATGTCGACTTAGAATAACTGGCAGGTGGGGAGATACCCCTGCAGTCACAGCCCCTGCCTGTGTTGGAATGTTTCCACTCTTACTCAGATGACACGAATGAGTTAAATCCATGAACTCTCAAATCAGGAAGGTCTGTAGGAGCAGTACTTTGGAAACCTCTGTCTTTTTCAAGCTACTGTGATTCTGTCAGCTGCAGAGGCCGACTCGGTTGTAGGACTCAAGTACTCCATCCTCCTGGTTTGCTAACAAAGCTTGAAGCACAGTGGTGACAGTATGCAAGGGAAATGCTGTTCCTGCCTGGCCTTGTCTTAACACAGCTGCAGAGAACAGTGTCTAGGCTCTGCCTGCCTAGCAGTGCACAGGAGGGAAGATCAGATTCAGTGAGGCAGCAGAGTTTTTATATAAATACAAAGTAGAAGCCTTGAGTAGGTTTTTATTGACACACAAAGGGTTATGGTACTTAGTGGTAAAGCCCCCTTTAAAGAGCATGGGTTCTTAGATAGAAAGAGGTGTAATAGATGGGTGTTTAATATTTTGTAATATGTGAAAGGTTTTCTCAGGTTTACAAGAATAAAGGAAACGTTTCAAGTCTAAAAACCAGTAGGACTGTTAAATGCTTTACTGTAAACTCCTCGTTTCTTCATGGAACCTGTGGTAGCAAGTATTCTTCTTGAGCTACTCTTGTTTTTTATCAGGTTCTTAACAGACCTGGCATTCTATACCAGGCAGATGACATTCTATATTACGGATTGTTTCATTCTTCCCAGTCTGTTAAAATGCATAAAGCTGAGGACATAATGTGCTAAATTAGCTGTGAGAGCTTAAAAACTAATTTGTTCCAACTCTTTGTGCAATAGGGCTTACGTTTCAAGAAGGCACATGTGACACATCCTGAACTTAAAGCTACTTTTTGCCTGCCTATCCTTGGTGTAAAAAAGAATCCGTCTTCTCCTTTGTATACAACGTTGGGGGTAATTACCAAAGGTACTGTCATTGAAGTGAACGTGAGTGAGCTCGGCCTGGTGACGCAAGGGGGCAAAGTTATCTGGGGTAAGTAGTTAAACTAGCTGCACTGAATAACTAGTTTTAAGTCTTTATTGCCTGGTGTATTCTGAAGGCTCTGTCCTGTAAAATAGATCATTGTAATTTATCCATGTTAGGTTTTGGCTGTAGCAGAAGCAATTACTGGACAGCTATAAAAACACTAGTTTTATTTAACATTAGGCTTTCAGTTCAGACTTTCAACATCAAATTAGGCAAAGTTCAGAAAAATGAATTAACTTGCTTGCCTGCGTCTTGCATTAAGAAGTGTTAAAAGGCTATAAAGACCTAACCATATAAACTATGAATAACTAAGTTCTCAGTGGAAGTTGTATGTAGAAGTGTCTTCATTCCATCAGGCTAACTTCTTTTAACAGTGAGGTTGACTTGGACAGCAGAACGTGTAGCCGAACTTATGTTTTGTTTTTTTTAAATGCACCTAGATCTACTCTTAAGAATGCATTTATAAAACCAGCCTGAGTAGTAATTGAGAATGGAAGTTTGCAGCTCATCAGAAAGTGTATTTAGATTTCAGAATGCTTTCAGTTTGGGAACAGGAATTTCTTCCCCTTCTAAGGAGACTCGTGGATTAAACTTGCAAACATGCAAAATTCTTACTTGCTGTATAGCCTACTTCAAGCTTTTGTAGACATTTCATTTCCTTTTCTCTTTAGGGAAATACGCACAAGTAACAAACAATCCAGAAAATGATGGCTGTATTAACGCGGTTCTGCTCGTCTAAGCTGTGTTTGATACTAAGCATTGGACGCTGACTCTTACAAAATCGGTGCAGTTTCAACAAGTTTGGAAGATCTCTGGAACCTTCAACCATTCAGGAACATTGGCCCCAGAAGCTGGTGAGGAATTTAAATGCGCCAGAAAGGACTGTTCAGATTTCTAACCCGTTCAGCTGAACACTGTCTAAATAAAGTAATTTGATTTTCATGCTTGACTGACATGGTGTGGATTTGAACTAAATCTTGTCAACTCTACAGTAGCAGTTGCCTGGCTTAGATAATATTCTATAAATTTTTAGCTCACATTCCTATCAATAGGAAATAAAGCCATTATCTCCCATGATGGCCTACTGTAAAGCTAAAGTTACAGAGGAGCATGCGGACTTGCGCTCAGCTTCTGGGAAAGTAGTAGTGGTGGAAGGATGCAGACTTACTGCAGACGGACATCAGAAATTGAGCACTCTAGTTTGGTACTTGCCCCTACAGAAGGATGGGGTCGGATCACATCTGCATTGTGGGGGTGTGGGAAGTTTACTAGAAGGGCAATGACTTTTTTCTTATTACCTCCATTATTTCTTCCCTTTGCATACCTGACTGTGTTTGTGGAAAGGATAATGACTGTAAAGCAGGCAGGCAAGAGATTAACAGTTTCATAAGGTAAAATTCAAGAAGTTGTAGGGTTTTCAAGATAATGTGATATTTGAGAACAGCGTGATAACACTGATATTGCAGCTCCTTGTAGCTATCATGGGTGATTTAAAGTCACAAGCATCAACTGATCAAGGTATATTTAGCTTCCATCCTCAAAATACAGGAAACAAGCTGCTTTTACACTGACTTCCTCTGATGCTGTCTACTGCATCAGCCATCTTCTAGTCAAGAGTCTGGTGGTAAATTAAGTACCATCTTTCACTACAGACACACAGCATTTTATAGTCCTACTCCTAAACAGTACTTCACTTCAAAGCAAAGGAGCTTTTAAACCCAAACACAAAGTCAAGTCCTTATAAACTTTTTTTCTGATTTATGAAGACCATCTTATTCCCCCAGCACTGTAAGAGGAAAACTTTCAAACAGAGCTCTTAAGATATTTCAGAAGCCCAAATGTGGATAGTTTGGGGTTTGTTTTTGAACACAGAGGGAAGTTTAAGACCAAAGGTGGCTGTCTGCACCTATCGTACATGCAACAGGCCACAGGGAAAGGGAGAATAGCAGAATGATAGAATGACTGAATAGCAGATGGTAGAATCACACAGTAGTTAAGGTTGGAAGGGACCTCTTGAGATTGCCTAGTCTAACTCCCCTGCTTAAAGCAGAGTCAACTACAGCAGGTGTCTGAGGACTGTGTCCAGTCAAGTTTTTACTGTCTCTAGGGATGGAGACTCAAGCTCTCTAGGCAGCTTGATCCAGTGTTTGACCACTCTTCCAGTTTAAGAAAAGTTTAAAGTTTAAATAGAATTTTCTGTATTCTAGTTTGTAGCCGCTGCTTCTCATCCTGGTACTGGACACACTAAGAATCTATTTCCCTCTTCTTTATGCCCTCCTGCCAGGTATTTGTACACAAGGGTAAGATGCCTGCTCCCTCCACCCCAAGCATTCTCTTCTCTAGGTTAAACAATTGCAGCTCTCTCAGCCTCATATATGAGGGATACTCCAATCCCATAATCATCTTCATGACCATAACACCATTTCCATCTGGAACTCAAGCCAGGAAGTCAAGTTTGATGTTTTTGTACTAGGTTTGGGATTTCTCTTACACCATCTAAGAGAAACAATACTTTAAGTACACCTTAGTTTTCTGGTCTTACAGGTTATTTTGTTAGCTTAACATATTGCTCTAGTCTGGGCTTAGTAACTTACTGTCATTTTCACTTGTGCAGTCAAGTGATTCAAAACTAAAAGAAGGTTACAAGCCAGGTAGTCATTTGCTTGGAGAGAGGACGTTGTCAAAATAGAAAAGCCTGCAGTTCTTGTTGCTTTACCCTTTACTGCATGTTAATAACATGGACACAATACTTTAATTTTCTATTGCATTGTACTGCTGCCCCCCTCTCCCTCCATATAAAGTACAGCTGCCTCGAGAACACTACTACATTTTGTGTTGTAAATACATGACTTGTTGGCTGAATAATACAATTGTTGCAATTCAAAATGCATTTTAATGTAACACTATACGGAGTTGATAACCTTACACCAAATATACAGTATGGTGCAAACTGCAGAATGCATATGGTAAACATACAGAACAGCCTATTCTACAGCTCTTTAAAAAGTCTGATGAATAAACTAATTATGTGCAGCTTTTTTTTTTAATATAAAGGTAAAGGATTTTTCAATTTATAATCTTTGAGCTTTTAAATAAGATTGTAAAATGAGGCTAAATATAATTACACAATTTTGTTCTAGTGAACTTTAAAAGATGCCTCTCATGTAGCAGAAATAAATCAAATACTAAAAAATAAAATAAATCACAAAATAAGTTTAATTACTACTTCAAAACATTTCAAAAGCAGTCAAGACAATACAAAAAAAAGGAAAACCTAAAACACACTGTAACTAGACTTAAGTACAGTACTCTAGAATAGCATTACATCTTTCATAGGATTTATAAACAGGTTATCATTAGTTTAAAAACATCTCACACCACATTTATGAAAATAAATTTAGAAGTGTATCCTCTTTGAAATAAACTTTTATAATGGTCACTCAAAGCACAGAAGATCAAACTTAGGGCTCTTTATTGCTATGTTCAACTTAGTGGTGTTTATAAGTTGTAGATGATCAATTTGATACGTCACATCTACAAATGCTAGATGGTTAAAAAAGAAAAGCTAGTGTCAGACATTTAAAACAAGTTAAAAGCACATTTGAATAATGAGACATTTTCATGTAAAGGGCTATGAAACATGAAAACAGCAAACAAGAATTGTCTGAAATGAAGAGACTGAAAGGAACTGTGGGATAAGCAAAGCAAATTCCACTAAAAATTAACAAGCAGGACAAGAGACATTTTAACAAATGTTGGATTCAAATACAAAACCATTTACTCTTTGAGTGTAAGGTTGAAGACACAAAAGGTTTTTTAAACTTTATTCCTAGACTAAGTAAAGCTCAAAAATACTGTTCGCTTTCACCATACACATGTAGTTCCACAGCATGTTGTAATAGTATTTGGTACAAATGTATAAAGTTGATGTTTTAATCATTGGTTGCTGGTGTGATCCTAAAAATTCTTTAACAGTTCAATGGTAATGAGCCAGACAGTTTACAGATCTAACAAATATTGTCTGAGCCTAAAAAACGCTGGTTTTCCCCAAGGTAAAACATTTCAGTCAATACAGTTTTCAGGTAAGTTAACCTAACAGTTACAGACTATTACGCTACTGTTCCCCTACTGGACAGTCAGGATAGCAAAAAAACTACTATTTAAAGTCAGTAGTTCAATTTAGCTACTCAATATTTACTGCGAGATGATTGATGCCAAAGAAGTTATTACAGAAGTAAACTGCCTTTTAGTTCAAAGTACTGCTGCAGTCACAGTTAAGAACTATGTCTAGTTTTCAAGACAGCTGTTACCAGAACTGTTTATGATACCAGACCTGCCCACATTAGGTAGGTAATAATCTGGACATTGGCTACTACCTCAGGTACCCCAGATATACAGAGGTAGCTACTCAAGAATACACTTAAAGATATGAGTTTAAGCTCAGTATTTAAGACTGACTCACTGAAATACGATCAGAAATCCGACTGTTCTCAGTAGAAACCAAGACCGACCTCATCTAATAATCTTGTTGTAGTATTTCTACATTTAGTATGCAAATGTCCTAGGAGTAAGATGCTAATTGAAATTAGTTCAAATTTGGCCACGAAAAGAAAGAGCCTGGTAAGTGAAATGACCTTCTCACAGTGTTTTCCAACCTTACAGGGAATACAAGTGATAACATATCCATTAAATCTACCTAAAAGTAACTGGGATTCGCTGTTCATGAGCAACAGAATACTTAACTTAAAGCAAACGTATTTGTATCAATTGAAGTATTTAACAGATTAATGTCTAGTAAAGTTTGGTCTAACAAACAGAACATGAGTGATGATATACTGTATACAACCAACCTTTAAGTTTCACAAATCCCATCCTTAGCAATGCAATAGATGCTTTTTCTAACTATTACTCACCTTTTTCTACAATAAATCTTAGCACTAAAGGAGAAACCATAGTATAGATAAGTTCTGTCTCAAGTGTTTCATAGAAAATGTTTAATTAGTTTCAGAAAAGCTTAAGGTTCACTTGAATATGTTTACAAAGTCATGTAAGATCTTGAATATTTATCAGTCACAGGGTTCATAAGGAGTAAATGTACATTGACAGGAAGTTACAACTGTGTTCAGCAGTTCAAGAAACCCAGATTTAACTCTGATCCCATGCACTCTGAATCTAAAGATTATGTAATACCTGTTTCTGGGGAAAAAAACAAAAACACCTCCCCCCCCAATAATCTTCGAACGGATAAAAAGCATTGCACTTCATCAGCTGAAATAAATAGTAAGCACATACCTTATACAGTTAAAATATTTTATAAATACAGTTAAACTGTATAAGTACAAAATGCGAAAAACAGATTCTTAAATTAGCTTCACAGAGGGACAAGAATTAAGACAGCATTGCAACTATTCAAGTGAACCTTAGAAGTCCTGAACAGCAATTTCCAGAAACCCTCTACTCTCAAGACACTGTGGGAGACTAGTTCACTAATCCTGGAAAAGGTATACAGCAGGGCAAATAGCTGTGTGATTTCCTGTTATCAGAACCACTGTTCTTTCTTACTCCTGAGTTTTTAACCCATTACAAGACGAGCTTCATTTATTGAAAGAAGCACATAGCAAATTACTTGACCTCTGAAGGGAAACATGCATGAATAGCCTGTTTACATTTCTGTTTGCATATAGCAAAGTTTAATTCCTGCTTTTAATAAAAGCTATAAACTGGGAAGATATTACCCCAGGAATTATACCCAAGTTACAAAAAGAAAGTGGGAATCATAAGTATTTTCAGCTATCCCCTCAAAACTCCTAAAGGCATAGTGTTTGGCAAAAAAAAAGTTAAAAAATTGCTGAAACATCCACTAATATTCACACTAATGAATGTCACAACCACCTGAAATGCCAGAGCTCACAGGAGTCACACACCTGGCAGAGACAACATTTCAACAGCTACTCCACAGCATCAGCTGAGTATTTGGAAAATACAACCATCACTTCCATTCAGACTGATACTAGATCAAAAGCTGTCATATCCTTGTCCTGTAATGTAACAAAGTAATCAAGTAGCCATTCAATACATGCAAGTAGGTAGAAAGGCTGTCAAACAATTCCATAAGTGTACTGGAGTCTACACTCCATACATTCTAGAGAAACTTACACTTAGCAAGACACTCACTTTGGAAGCTACAAATACAATTTACTGTATAGGCATCTCTAAATCTTCACATTAAAAACTTAGTTATCTTTGTGTGCTATGGTAGATGCTGTGTTGGTGGTGTTATGGGTGACTCAGCTGTCTCCAGTGATTAGCAAATAGTTGGGAATCAGAAGTAGAGCCATTCCCTCCTGTCTAACTCTAGTGAAAGACAGATGCTGCTCATGTTTTGATCTAATGACATGTACCTTCTAGTATACTGAGATCTAGAATTACAGAATCTTACATCCTTTTAATCTCATCTGAGAAAGCCTATGGGAAGGGAACAAGAAGAGAGTAAAGATGTTTCTTGTTCTGCTCTTCTCCACAGTAGAGAATGCAAGATTTAGGAAAAAAATGCTAGTGATGTCTGGCCTTGTGGAAGTTTATGGAAATTTTAGTGACCTTAACAGAGCCAGGATTTCACACTTTGTTTTTTCTTCCAAGACTGGCACCTAAAATACGCAAACTGTTCCTTTACTAGCACAACTGTATTTTTTCTGCATGTATCCTTTATAAAAGGAGGAGACTGGGTGTTTACTTTCATACTCTGATGAAGCTCAATGCCTACTGGTTAAAAATTCAAGAGAATTTGAGCAAAGGTGATGAATCCCCAAATGACATCCAACCCAGCATTTTAAACATGTGTGTCCTGTGTCCCAGATGGTTTAGTTACACCCTAGTGTTTTATGCAAAATAACAAACTTTCTTACAAATATATGAATTAACAACCAATACTTCATTTTTTAAGCTGGCTTTCCTTTTTTCTTGGGAGGACCTTTGTAACCTTTGGCCTTTCTTCGCAAATTTCTCCGATCCACAATGGGTACCTCAATTTCTGCTTCCTCAGAGCTACTGTCAGCAGCCCGCTCTGCTGCTGTCTGTGTGTACTGATCAGCAGACTCTTCCAAGTGCTCTTCCAACTGGTTCTTCTGTCCTTCTTGTCCAGAAGGCTGCTGAAAAGAAACACCCTCCAGTTCCACCACTATCAAAGAGCTCTGACCCAAGGCATCAGGGGCCTCCTGTGAGTTGTGCCCTGCTTCCTCATTTTGATCTTCCACTGAGGAAGCTGTTTTGGGTGACACATTTTCAGAAACAGATTCTTCTGCTGCTTCAGTTATCACATTGTTTGGTAGGCCATTGTCTGAGGGTTCTTCCTTTGGTGCTGAAGCAACTGCATTTTCAGTGGATGATTTTTTCTTTTCAGATTCTTGTTGGTCTTCCTCTGAACCCTTCTTCTCTACTGATGTACTTTCTTCAGTTAGTGCTTCTGAATCATTTGCATTTACAGCCTGAGGGGTGGGAGGGCAGCAAAACAGAGGGACAATTAACTAAAGATACAAGCAGCTGAATGACTACCACCCCTAGCTAACATCTACATAGGATATTTTAGTGTTAAGCAGTTCCTGGTACTGCACACATAGTCAAACCAATACTCTGCTCCTCGCTGCAAAAAGCTATTTCGTGAACCGCATTTGATATTAAGAGTCCCCCTTTTATTTTCATACTCAAATTATTCAAAGAATTGTTCAGTAAACGTGTTTTGAAATTAATCTCAGGGAAAAAAAGGGAAGCGTTTTATTTTAGACAGACATTTATTTCACTAGCATAACAATCCACTTTTGTACTATAAATAACAACAAAAAGTTACATCTGTGTTCTAGAAGGGTATTTTATTAGAAATTAATTGCTTGTATACTTCATCAGGGCAGACTTACTAGATAATATACAGATGTGGCTTTCAACTATATCCACGTAAAATTTTAGTGAGAAATAGCTGTTTCATTACTGCCATGGCAAACTGGAGCAAAGGAGCTTTCTTTTTGGTATCACATAAATATACTACTCATATAATACTAAATTACATCACTAAATATACTACACTAAATATATATACTATACAATCACTAAATATACTACACAAATATACTACTTATGCATATTATAACAGAAATGTTAGTATATTCTGTTAATGGATTTACAACATCTTGCCTAAGAATTGCTACTCCCAAAAATTTCATATGATGAGGGGGGCCACCTTCTATCTTTTATGTAAAAAAAGAAAAAAAGCAGAAGACATGTACATCCTGCAGGAAAAAAACATTTTGTTTCCATGCCCTTACCTTATCTGATACAGTATCTTCTGCAGGTTTTGCTGGAGATTCAAGGATTAATGGAACAAGCAGTGTTACAGGCTCTTCTCCTTGACTCTCAGACTGCAATTTCGATTCGCCGCCTAGAGCTTCATTTGCTGTTTCCTCTTCAGCCGTAAGTGAGGTCTTCCCAGTTTCTTCTGCTACCTCACCATTAAGAGATTCAGATGGAGCTTCCTAAAATACACATTTCTAAGTCAAGATTATGCCCAGCCCTTGTTCCCACACACTAGTTGGTATATCTGTGATCTAAATTTTTATTTTAGATATGAAAAGCAGCTAACTTGGGTACCTGGAAATGTGCATCAAGAAGACAGAACTCAGCATAGAGTAGCTATCCAATTACCTAACCAGCATATTAGCTTGGTGCTGTTACCTGCACTGAGTATCTGACCATGGCTTATATGGTAAACAGCCAAGCCAAGCAGCATACATACTAGAGTCATTCCTTGAAATACAGGTTGGTGAACCCAACATAGTTTATGGTCCACTTTCTCACAAATCAGTAAGAACTGAAAATCCTGGATGTATTGCTAGGCACAGAGGCCACTCCCAGATCTAAAAATCAACCAACAAGTCTTTGTAGATCAAAGTTGGATTTGAACAAAGTCAGACAAGCTGTACAGGGAGAAGAAAAAATTGACAGTAGTCACTGAAGCCTATCAGCTATTAACTTCTTCACTGAAACTTTTTCGCCCCCTCTTACTGGAAATACGGGATCAAGTCTTGACCCTACACCACTTCTCCCCAATTTTTAAATAGAACAAATCAATTAAGAAAGCCAGGTTGATAGACAAGCTATTCACCTTTCTGAAGATCCTATGAACTCTATTGTTGCAAGGAATTTTCCCTTGGCACTAATTCTATACTAGCTCTAGGTTCTCAGATATACTACTCAAAGCATTGGTACAGAAATTGAAGAGTCAATAACCACATTCATCAAGGCAGCAAGGACCATATTTAACAGAAACTGTAGTTATGTTCCAAACTTCCCATCCTCTATGGCGGTTAACACCCAGCTCACCTCCTTCTCACTCACTTTCTCAGATGGCGATATATGTAACTCAGTTTCTGATACAGACTGGTCCTCATTTTCAGTGATCATTTCCTCATCGCTTTCGTCAGCATTCTCTTCAGGTTCTTCTACAAGGACTTCAAAGCGTTCAAATAGGTTGGCACGAACTTCTAGCCTGCAGCAGGTATTAATACACAGCCCTTAAGTCTTCTAGATTAATGCATAATAATTTTAGATAAATACATAATTTAGATTAATACATAAATCAGCAGGGAAAGTCTTTCACTACTGATTTTGAACTTCTATATCACATACTTGCCATAGGAAGTATGAATCCAGAAAACTAAACAGATCTAAAAATGACAAATTCCTAATTAGGAGAAATATCTCAACTAGGCAAAGTTGCTATAGCAGTTATAGAATGAAGTCATCTCTTTTCCATTTTATTTGAAAAGTCAGAAATATGTTATTTTAAACAAAGTTTGTTACTTTAAATCTAGAAAGCAATAATGCATTACACATTTGAAAGCTATAAAGGGATGAAAAAGAAAGCAATTTCACACAGCCTCACTACAGAAACAGTTTAAAGTTATGGAGCTATGTAAGCAAGTATGTTTGTATAATTACTGAATATACATTTTCTACAAAGACCACAAATGGGAAAGAATTTCAGGTGACAAACGTGGCTGAAGAAGATTCAAATGAACTAGATATTAAATTAGCCAAAAGCTAAAGTTGAAACTCTAATGCACCTGCAAGGCAGTAACACCATCCCAAGTATTCAGTTCTTTTTTCTGATATGCTGAAACTTAGACATACTGAAAATATTATATACAACCATACATGCAATATACACAGGTACATGTAATAGATTTGCAGGAGGCTGCTTCTCAATCTCACAGTGAAAAAATCTTCAGTTGCTCAAAAGGTGTTTTTTTTGTTGTTGTTTGTTTTGATTTGGTGGAGGGAGGGGAAGAGGAGGGAGGAAGAGAGAGAAAAGCTGTGTATAACTATGAATATATATATACACACACATAAAGGGGGATGATGGAGTGTTTTTGGTTTTGTTTTTAAATAATAGCCAAATCTCTGCTTTCTTGATAGAAATCACTGCAATTTAGAACTTCAGGCCCTGTCTAACACAAACTGTTATAGTACCCGAATGGTACTTATTTACATCTTGTGCACATTTTCACAGTTACTACACAGGAGAATGTTCTTTAAGCTGGAGATGACCTTCTTCTTTTATGAGGGTTTTAAATCAGGATTTGTCTGAACAAGAGCTTTACTTTGAATAGGGGTGGCTCCCTCTAACTCTTCTGTTAAATGACAAGTAGTAACCAGCTCCCAAACCAGTCAGACTATTTCACAGCAATATGTCACCATAATAAGGTCAGAAAGGGAACTCTTATCGGGACTGCACATAGTGTTGCGAATATTTGTCCAGCTACATTATTGCAAGAAACTATGCTGTGTGAGTAGAGATGTTTTTACCCTTATGAAGGCTAAGCTATAATAGAACTTGTAAATACACCCCCATTCCTTGCTATTTTCCTACTGCCATTTCCCATGTCCTTTGAGATTTCAGTGAAGCAGATGCAATCACTCTTCATGAGAGGTCTCAATTTCCTTTTTCACACCGTGCTTTATTTTCAATAATTTTAAAAATCAAGTAAGCAAGCAGAAGTAGAAATAAAGGAGAAGAAACATCAAATATCACACTGGGAGAGACTGCTATAGTGTGTGACTACCCAAGCAACAGAACAAAAAAAATAAAATATGGGCTCCCTTACCTGCGGTCTGGCACATGATGAACATTTTCCTCATCTCCTTGGGAAGTTTCAGGTCCAGAATCCTGGCTATTTTTTCCTATCCTGGGACGTTTTAAATGACTGCTTCGTGTCCGAATAGAAATGAGTGCAACATCAGGGTCTTAAGAAAAAAGAAATAAGTAAAAAAAAAAAAAACAAAAACAAATGCAGTCTAAGATCTGCAAATAATTTTTCCCTAATATTTCATTAAAACAACTGAGTGCAAGTAAACCAATATTTCACTCTGACACTTACTCTCTGAATATACATGCATAGATTTGTTATTAATACTCATAATAATTTTCTCCAAAGACTTCCAAATGTTTGAGTTGAGCAATAACACCTTAGAGGAAGGCATGTTTCCATACACTTTGCAGATGAGCACACTAAGCAAAAAAGCAGTAGAAGAGCCTGCTAACCTACTAATCCATAATAATCACAACACTGATAATCAGTTATTCTTACCTTCAGATGTGCTTGCAAGGACATCTAATGATTCTCTGCCTTTTTGAGAGTCAATCTAAAATAAAAGCAATACCAATGTTACTCTACAAACTTAAGAACAGACCAAAATACCTTCACCTCCCCAGCTGTGCTTGCATGTTTCTAAACTACAATTTTATGGTAGTGATCCTATGGAAGAGTGGTTACAACCATCCTTAATTTAAAATATATCTAACATATCATCTACATATTTACAGTGCTAAAAGCATCTCCTTTAAAGGTACCCAAACCTTTTGCAGCACAAAGGATACACCTTAAAGTATATTCAAGACAAACCTGCAAGCAATTTACATTGCTGTAGCAAACATGTTTTAATCAGAGAAGTGGACTGCAGCTAACAAGAATTTTTGAATGTGAACGTTTACTTTCTTGTCCTAATAAAGTGTGAGAGCTTTCCACATTAAGGTACGGTCTGAATTGCAGATAAATTACCACCCCTGTTAGGACATACTGCTAAAAAAGATTCAAAAGACAAAAAATTAATTGAACAAGGCATACATACTAGTTATAGTAATTGTTTTACTTCTTGAAGGCCAAAATGGTTTTAATGCAACAGGGAAGTTTTTTTTTTTTTTAAATATATCTATATATAATCACTGTTAATCCAAGTCTAAATTGGATTGGCAAAAACAGACAGCAGGCAAAATATTCTCAGATGCAAATACTGCCCTAAAAAAAAAAGACTTTTCAAACACATCAATTTTCTATTCTAAATACCAATTTTGACTAGGAAGAAATTTGATATATCACTTGCGTATGGTACAAAATGCAGGTATGTTCAGATAATGGCACTGGCCTCTTTCAGAGGCCCCCTATGCCTCGTGTCTATCCTTAGGTGTATTAACTATAATTCCCTTGTCTCTGCCACATGGAAATGGGAATAACAGGTGTCTGCGTATGTCAGGACTAAGACAGATGGAACGGGTTAGGGAGAGGCTGAGAAAGCAACAGTCATATGCAAAGGCAGCTTTGAAGGCCTTCCCATTTGGTAAGGTAATTGTGCAGCAGGACAGTGGAAGCAAGTGTACAGTGAGACCAGCAGTGAGTGTGAAGAGGACCTGGCAGAGCCTGAGGGTATAAGCTGGATGACCAAGCAAAGGCAGGTCATCTGTCATGGAAGGCATACAGAAGTGCTTCACCACTGAAATAGCACACTTCAGAACACACTGATGGAGGAAGGGTCAAGTATACTACATGGCTTAATGAGAAACCTGCCAAAGCACAGTGGCAGACTGCATTCTAACAGGCAGGCAGTGAGGAGTCCATGAAGAGGGATTTCAATCAAGAATAGGAAGTCATTTCTCAAACAACTGGCCAAAAACTGTAATGGATCTGACTGGGATGGAGTTAAACAGTTTCTTCTTAAGTAGTTTATGGGTATATCTTCACAGATTTTTTTTTTTTTAAATCATCTTTACTACAAGCATGATTTTTTTCCTGCATTTTACTTCTGGCCCCAAGATTGAAAATAATTTGACATTATAATTAACATTACCAAGTTTTTCCTAACCATTAAGTTCATAAAAGGTGTCCACTGTATGCTAGGAGTCTTTTGCTTCTTTTCTCTATGAACAGAAAGGTCTACACTAGAATAGTTGATAAAATGTAACAGGACACTTATCTTTATACTTGTATTGAGTTTTGTAGTCTAATTTTTATCATGCCATACAATAAAATATGGCGACCCATAAGTTATCATTAAAAAGAGATCAGACAAGGAAAAACAGAGCATAGTGATGCAGCAGTGATGCCGGTTACAAGTGCATCAGCACAAGATGCTGCTTACATCAGAGCTCTCTCTTTAGAGCTCTTTTGCCTCACTCCGCCCCCATATTTCCATTATTTTCTGAAAGTCAGAAGACAATTCAGTGGTGAAGCACTTGACAACCAAAGTGGATCCAAGCTATACATATTGAAAGAGAGCAATATATATACTTCTGTTAGCTGCTGCAAGTAATCTAGGACTCGCAATAAGCTGCATCCAGGTTTTCTGCTGCCTTTTCAGCCTCACTTTAAGTACTACCCAAGGAAGCTAGCAACAAGTGGCTACGTCCAGATTCTGCTCCTTGAAATAGTTTCAAGTAAGCTTTAAATACATAAGAATTTATAGACTAATGATAAATTATTATAACATTAAAACACACAAAACAGGATGTGAAATGTGGAAGTGTGTATTTGGAAAACGTTTTTCTTCGTGTTTGGGGGAAGGTGGGCTTTTTATTTTTGTTTTGTTTAGTGATCCAACAGCTTTCAAAGCATTGCAGAGCTCCCTACTGACAGCACAGGTGCCAAGGAGAGGAATGCCAGTGATTCTACCAAGCTGGAAGGAGCTGGAACACTTTGGAATCTACTATTTTACTCTTCTTGAAGAAAAGAAGAGACAGGGCTTGAATTCTTAATTCACAGCCACGAAAGTCTTAAGAACTAATATCCCTTTGCTATTTTCTCCAAGTATATAAATATAGCTCTACAACTAAAATATGCAATCAAGATCTTTTTGCTGATATGACCATTACTGGAATCTGAATCTTAAACTCAGTTCTAGATTTATGGTCAAGACTGTTATAATTTAAAGAAGTGTACATAACAAAGAGACAACTAAGCATTACTGCTTTTGGTCAGTTAGAGACTGAAAATAAGACTACTTTGCTGCAGAAAGCTGCAGTCTCCCTATATAGGTGGTGCATAACCTAGAATGCCAACACTCTCCATTGTATTAAACTGTGATGTGAACGTGTACTTCCATAAGCACTTTTCCTCATTCCCTCCACTCCTGCAATGACTCTACTGTTCAACAGCCTTTCTAGACAGTTCAATCTCAGAGCCAATTGAGCCACTTTCCTCCTCTATGCCGCTGGCAAACAAATTATTAAACGCTAACAGTGGTGACACAGACCTTCTGCACACAGGGGAAAAAGGTAGAGACCTCTCCCCCTATCTCTCCATGAAAAGGTGTATTTTTAATCCCAGGTTAGTCTGTCACTTCAGTGGGAAACTTTACATCCACCCAAAAAGTAACAGGAGCACTTGTCTTTCATAATGGAGACTTGAGCTGATTCAATTCTGACACAGACAAAAATAATTTCTTATACTTTATTTTTATGCTTTACTTAGTAAAAAAACAATCAAAAAGAGGAGCATCGCTTTCTGGTAAATGTCATAGGTTGTGTCAGATGGGTTGCCACAGACATAGTGGTGAGACATGGAAGTACAAGTTCTCTACATAATCAAGGACTGTTCAAGAATTTGAAAGAGAAATATACAGTGTACATAAAATACACCGGGATCAAATACACTAATCTGCTACAATCCTTCATTTGTTAAGTTCAGAAATTTGTTCTTTTGTAGAATTTAAAAGTATTTACTGAACATAGAGAACTGGTAATTACAGTCAGAAAAATAGGACAAGATACATTATATGATTATAGAAGACTTAAAAGCTCTCAAGCTTTTTTTTAATATACGGAAAACAGTCTGTGTACCTACAGTTAGCTGTGGTTCTAGCTCAGTCTTCTGTTCACTTGCTTCAGATTCTGCTGCAGATTGCCAAAAATGATCCTCTGTCTGGAAACTCATTTTTTCTTTCTCAGAGGCTTCTGTTGTTAAGAACATTTAAAAGAGGCAACAGGAAAAAAATGTAGTATCTTTAAATAACAATTAACTGTTCCTAATATGATCTCACAGACCTCAGAACAAAGATTTTTCTACTAGTCTCCATGGACAAAGTTCATAGAAGTCACTGTCAAACAAATGCCCTACAATACAACTTTTACAGACTGTAAGAACATCAAAACAAAACATCCATACCTTCAATTTTGAGCTCTTCCCTTTGCAATACAGTGGCAATGGACGTTCTCTGGAACCAAAATCCAACTCCTTCTGCTTCACACAACAGGTCATGATCCCCAGGGTACTTTTCAAAATACTGCTTACAAGCTGAGCAAACATAAGAAAAAACATCCTATTATGCATACTATATTCTCAAATGTACCTCTTTTTTTCCTGGAATAAGTTATTTTGCAATCTTCCATCATACACAAACCACCAGAGAAAGAACTGTTCATCAGATCAGTCCAGTCTAAATAAACATAATACTGCTTTACTTTCCATTACCTTCTTAAACTGCAAATAAAAATTAGAAAGGATTTTTCTTCTCTACAAACCCACTTTGGAGTTTTAAAACTTCAACCTTTTATTTCTCACCTGATTCCTTACTAACGGATAGTCCCAGTGGACAAAATCCCTGCCTCACATAATAACAGTATCATAGAATGGCTTGGGTTGGAAGGGACCTTAAACACCATCTGGTTCCAACCCCCCTGCCATGGGCAGGGACAACTCCCTCTAGATCAGGTTGCCCAAAGCCCCATCCAGCCTGGCCTTGAACACTTCCAGGGATGGGGCATCTACAGCTTCTCTGGGCAACCTGTGCCAGTGCTTCCTCACTCCCATAGACAAGAATTTCTTCCGTATATATAACCTCAATATCTTCTTCCAGTTTAAAGCCATTACCCCTTGTTCTACCATTACATGTCCTTGTAAGAAGTCCCTCTCCAGCGTGCTTTCTTTCAGCTGGAGAAAGAAAATCCTTCTCTCCTGCACAACCCAAAGCAACATCGTTTCCACAATGTTTGTCTTTGCTAGATGACCATAACACTCTTGGGTTGTTAATGAAAGAGCCAGAAGTGGTTTCTTTGTGTATTAAGATTTTTCCTTCTTAAACTTAAGTTATATACAGCCTCGTATGCTGACCTGACCAGAAAATCTGAGAAAGCCTGAATTAAACGACTTTGTGAGACTTAGCAGTGAGCAAGGAAAAGGTGCTAAATACGTAGGAAGGTCACACACGGGAACAACTCAGTCCAGTGTGGAAGGAATGAATCTAAACTGCCCAGATGTAGCAGAAAACCAGCAAAGATCTAAGAATTTAATCTCACACAGAGGATTGGTCTAATCAGGAAATACTTCACCATCTTAAACAAATCAAGACTTTCAACCTTCACTGAAGAGCAGAACTTCAAACACAAACTGAGGATGAAGCCACAAATATGTAGCTTCAATGATAGTAATAATTTGGATGCATAAAGAAAACATAAAGAAGACCAGACAAATAAATCAAAGAGCTTGCCTATGCACATGAAGGTTGACAGCGGGTACCGTAGGCCAAGAGTGTCTTCAGTAAAGGAATCCACAAAGTCTTCCAACATCATTAGTCCTAAGTCCTTCCCACGATGCTTCTTTCTTACAAACATTGTGTCTAGCACTGGAAGCTGGTAACACTTACTAATATAAGAGCTACAAACACTTCCTGAAATAATAGAAGGGAAAAAAATACCCATCATTACATCAACACTGACATGCTACAGCACAGACTTCAGCTTATTCAAATAAAGATTTAATAATTATGTAATTTGACATTTTTAAAAGTCACATATACAATATTAAAATAAAAATAATTTATAACATTTATTAACAATACGCAATTGTTATCAGCCATTTATTAGCTCTTTAGGCAAGCTCCACAATGTTGCTAAGATATCTCATAGATAAATATGTTAGGAAAAGTCTGCTAAGGCAGTCTGGTTGTACCAAAAGAGAATAAATGGGGGAGAACATGAGGGTGGAGAGAAGGAACTGGAAGGCTCACTTTGAAATCTCACTATACAATTCCAGTAGGAAACCAGACTGAAAATGAAGATGAAAAAGAGAAGAGAGAAGGAGAAAAGAAAATTAACAAACTACAATTTTATGCAGAATACCTAACTCCTCAGGACAAATATATGGATGACAATTCATCTCGTTTAAGATTTGAAACAATATTTCAAAATTTAAGTGAAATCACAAAAATCCTAGGACACTTTACACTGAAGTTCCCCCCTTAATAACACATTATCCATACTTGAGGTGAAACAGACTATCATAACCCGTAAGTGCTTCAGTATCAGAGGATTCAAAGGGCATCTGTGAACTCAGTGGTGACAAAGCGATGTCATATAATCTCATTAGGACAGCACTACAACTATCCAATCCATTTTCAGGCCCTCATTTTGCCGGTTAGCGTGAACCATTTAGAAAAAAACAACCCTTTCCTCTAACAAGGAGAGAGAAGCATATTAGTTGCCTATATAATATACTTTCTTTTGAGACTAATGAACACACCTCATTTTTAAAGTGAAGAAAATGAAGGCAGCGTTACATTACTTGGATACCCTTTGGCATACTAGTCAAGCTCCAACACTTTCCTGACCATCTGTATCCGGAGTCTTTCTTCACATGAGCTACTCTTTTGGAGAGTACAATGCACAACCAAACACAGTTGAAATACTGATAACACCTAGAAAGATTAGCCCTCAGTATCTGCTAACTTAGGACAAATAAGTGGCATAGGATCACGAAAGATATAATAAATGTGTACAAGTATATTAAAACTTCAGTGTCACAAACAACTGCCCCTATTATAGACTAAAAATACATCCACTAATCTCATTTCCACCTTTATAAGGCCACAATAAAAAGCATTGCAATGCAAATACTTCTTTGTAACTACCACGTTACAAAAGACACATATACAAATTATGCAATGCTTCAATTCTTTAATAAAATAGTAAGAAAAATCACAAGAAGGTAACAGACAATCAGAACAAGTTAGCTGGCTGCTTTCCTATCTTTAAGGTCAGACTAGAAAGGTCAGTGACCCAGGCAGATTATTATTGTATTTTTAACAGTTTGCAAAGGCACGCATGTATGTCAGAGATGGGGAAACTAGCCTCCAGAACTGCTGATTAATCCAGAATCCATTCACTCCCTTTTAGAGATAAAACAAAAATGCCTGACTGTTCCTTTTTGATCAAAAAAAATGATATTCTAATATCAACATGCTGAAGTCTCTTCTATTACCAAGTGTCATTCAGCAAAAATTGAAAAACACAATAAAACCCAAAACAACCAAAATGAAATTCTAATGTTTTCAAAAAACAGGAAAAAAACAGTATTGAAATCTGTAACAAAGGGCATAAACCTACTAGCTAAATAGTATTCTCTGAGGAAATACATGGGTAGAATGAAAGGGAATCTCTTTTTTAAAATCACCAAGTGTAGATGAACCTTGTGCCTGTGAGCAAGGTTTCTATGCTGTAATGCTATAAAATGTCTACGTGAAAGTAACATATTCCACAATCATTTCAGATAAACAGGATTTCTGTGTGTTTTTTTTTTGACCTAGCTCCAGAATTCAAATAAATAAAAGGAAAAAAAACTACATACATTCCAATCCAACAGGAAGTGATGTTCTACAAAGAAAATAAAGCTCTCAGGCATATCTCATTTCTGTGGCTTTGAATATATTTTGTACAGTATGATGAAAGCTAAGAACTACTGCTTTAAATTATTAAGTCACATAAGCTTTTACGTGAGAAATTTTAACTGCAATTTGCCCTTTCATGAATTCAGGAAACCATCAACTCACTAGGCCTGCAAGGCTCGTAAGATCTACTAAATGCATTATTTTTCAAGGAAGCTCCCTATCCCCAGCCTTCATCTTCCCCCAAATCCCATTATATTTAAGTGTTTTACCTTTAGGTTTAACAGAATAGAACCCAATAGCTTCTCCTTTTCTCCACAGGATCTTAGCATAGTCATTGCTGCTGTGACAAAGAAATGGGACCTCATTTCTCTCTATTTCTTTCTTGCGATAGATAATTCGATTAAGAACATACAGAACCACTCTCTCCCCCACAGATTTCACCTAAGGAAACAGAGAAGAACATTTTAGAAGGGTGGTCAGTTTAGGTGATCCTCACACCGCAGAGATCTCAATTTTCAAAGTTACATGCTAACACAACTACAGACTGAGTCAAGAGAAGCAATAAGTATAAAGCAGGATAAAGCCCTGAGGCTTCAGGCCAAGGAGATGCTCTGAAGCCACAGTAGTTGGTTACGTACAAGGCATTACCAGACAGATGATCTTTCATATTTTCAATGATAGTTCCAATCCAATGGATAAAATCTGATAGAAGTGGTAGGTGTGGTGGTGGAAATGTTTTGATTTTAACTGGAAGCTTTTTTTTTTTGATACTAAAACAGTATGCCAGCCTCAGAGCTTCCAGCCTAGCAGGATAAATCTCACTGTGCAGTAGTATTTAGCACGCTCAATCACTGCTCACAGAATAGCAGATAATGGGATGCAATGCAGTGGAGGAATCAGTTACAACAATTTGTGGCATGAAACAAGGAATTCAATATCCTTTTCTGTCCTGCAGGGCTCCTTTCACAAATGAAAGTTAAGTTCACCACTATCCTAACCACTGTAAAGGTAGGAATGGAGGAACCATTCTCCCTTACCAAGGGAAAAGTCTCAACTACCCTATTTGTAGAAGACTGAGCTTTTCTGAGTACTTACCATCCTATCATTATGGAGCACACAGAAAACAATGCAACATGACAAATTATCTAGAGTAAATCTAATTCAAGAATCAAAGAAGAGTGCCCAGACTCCATGAGCAGATGTGAATGATGTTCCTGGAAAAATACAAGTTTCCAGTTTTGGAAAAAACAAAACTCCATACTACACAGGTATCAGTAATCAGTAACAAAGCTCAATGATGAACAAAAAGGCAGATTCTAGACAATTATTTTTCCCCAAACCCCACATATTGCCTCCTGCAGGGCACCAACTCCAGCTCGCCTCTATCTAACAGGTTCCTTTCAGTATTTTTAGTTTACCAGTCTCCTGGTAAGAATGATACGTATTCCTGTTAAAAAATCCACCACTCTACTGAGATGTTTCAGTATAACTAGACTTACTGTATTCTAAAGAGTAAGGACTTAATTAACATCTTAACATCATTAGCATATAATTACATCTTGCATATGAAGCTAATGTACAAAAGTCACTTTCTCTGTACATATTTTCAGAAGAAATTTCCCTTTCCTTAAGTACCTGTTCCTTTATTCCCACTGACCTTGCTTTTTACACAAGGCAGCTAACCCATTTCCAAATGAAATAAAAGCACGTAGCATCTCATACACTAGGTATTGCCATTACATTGCATTAGGTTGAATGATAAGAACAACTGCTAGGTGAATGTTGGAGAGCTTTACCTGCTGAAGCCCCTCTCTAGAAGGGACAGATGTTCTCAAGATGTCATCAATTGACCACCACCGGTCAGCAAGATACAGAGCTACAGCTTGAGAGAAACAATGGGAAACAAAAAGTTAGTGATTCTCACCATTTCAAAAGAACATATTCATTATAGCTGATAATGAATTAGGAATACCACTATAGTAACCTAATAACCAAGTTAGAGTCTACTAGTTGGCACTAGATAAATGCAGCTTTTACTATCTTAGTACAACATACCTGGTGCTACATAACCCCCACCCAATATGCAACAGTCCCTGGTCCAGAAGTTGTTTGAAGAGTGAAGCCAGTAACATCAGATGAAGGTTTTGTGTAGTATGATATACATAAACTGTTTTTCAGATATAAGCATTATTCTTCATCACTGTGCTCTGGTACTTCCTTCCACTAAAAACTGGGCCTGCCAAGAGGAGTCTCATGTGTGCATGCAGGTGTATTTTAGTTTTGGGTTGTTAATGGATATTGATAGCAAAACCTGCAAGTTTTAGGGAGTCACATGAATGTAAAATGGCTGGTGGCCATGTGATTAGTGATCAGGAAGAGTTTGCTCTACTAGCATCTGTGGCACACTTGGAAATCATATATGAAGCATTATATGAAAGGGAAGGAAACACTGAGGACTGGAGGGGAAGGGAGAAGAAGGAAAAAAAACAGTGAGGCATCACCTTGGCCAGAGCTATGTAAGGACCTGAAGGCAAAGACAAATTTACACTTGATAGTGATCAATCACTTCTAATAAACAATATCTAAATTCATAGGCAAATAGAGAGATTCTATGAATGCTCAACAAATTCCTTTTAGAAAGGTGATGTGTATATTAAAGTGATCAAGAGACATGTTGTGCTTTGATTCAGATGTGCACTGTGTTGTTTTGCTACATATATCCTGTACTCAGTGGGTCCAGTTCTACTCTGATTAGTGTGCATTGTGTACATGAACTCACATCAAAGAGAATAGTATGGGAACAAGAAGACAGTGAATAACAAATGCAAAAGTGGCCAAGTTACACTACCATGGAATGAGCAAGGGCCTGGTTACATGTGTTCATCACAGAAAAAGAAACAGCAACACGGAGATTAGAATCTTAAAATGAAACCTGTGAGCGAGTCCTCTGGTGCAAACAAAGCAAGAACTTTGTGTGTCTGCTCTCCACCATAAAGAGGAACGAAGCCCACAGTTGACAAGCTAATAGGAATCTGAAACAAGAGCGTACAATACTTCAATAGACTCTTGCTAATACAACATTAGTAAAATATACAGAGAATGTTTAGCAGGGTAAGCAAGATGAGTGCTGAAAACGGAGTGCTTAATGGTTAATTGTAACAGACAAGCATCAGACCCTGGCCCTCACTTTAGATGTTTCTTCCTAAAGAGAGTACATTATAAAGAGCTCTGACTCAAGCTCTGGCAGACCTTGCTACAGTAATTTTTCCTGTTACAGCTCTCTGCTGTCAGCAGTTTGCATTAATGTGCACAACTGAGGTAAGGTGTGCAAAGAGCCAGCAGTACTTCAGCTGCCCCAGCTATACCAGCTGCCAATGCCAATGGAAGAATGAGGCAGGCAGGCAGGCACAGAAACAAATTGGCACAGCTTCATTGCTAGCATGAGTCCTAATGTGCCAACATAGGAAAGCTGGATTCAAAAGGGTCTTCTTCCCTGAAACTGCACACATTTCAGGAATTCCGTATTTGTTTGCTTGATTTTCCTTCACAAACAATGTAAGAAGGGTCAAATCAATCCACCTTTCTGGAGGTGATGCCCTTTTTGAAAATGTGTTTTGCTATTTAGATTCACGTTTTCAATATTTAAATAATGCACAAAAAATGGACAGGAGTTAATGGTGCGGTAAATAGACTTGCTTACCCAGAAAACAATTTGAAAAGATTGTGATATGCTATGCCACTAACAATGATGTTAACACAGACAGATATTTAGGTATACAACACCTGCAGAAATGCAGGGAAGTATTCAAGACTGCTTCTGCAATGAAGTCTGCAGCATTGATTTTTTATTCCCACACAGAATGCTCTCAGAAATTTATTTTTCATTAAAGCTACACACCACTATTTATATTTGTGCTAGTTATAACAGATAATAGAAGTGTTCATCTAGACAGCATCAACACTGGCCAACTCAATGGATAAGTGTTTGAAATACGAAATGTGATAGCCAGCCTCTATCAGAACTCCCAACAACAGCATGGAGTATTTTGCATAAAAAGAATCACTTCTGAAATCAGTGAAACTTGAACGTATCAGGAATTGAACTCAGCCATGAAGATCACTGAAAGACTAAGACACAAATAGAGGCAGTTAGCTTCAACAAATCGTGATCCCCTTAGTTATGATGCTAGGTTTTTGTGACCTTAGATTTGAAGGTTTGGGATTTTTTAAAATTATTTAATGCATACAGATACATTGCCTAGAAGCAGCAAATAGTCACTGATGCCCAGATTTAAATGGGATCACAGAATAAAACAAAAATAGAACTTAATACACAAACAGGAATTTGGAAAAAAAAATAAAAGCTTTGCTAAAATAGTAATATATTTCAATAGTTAGGAACTAGTTATTTCTAAACATTTTAAATTCCCAAGTGTGTCAAGAAAACTGGGACTGAGGTATTTGCTGGTTCTTACTTTGCTGTGATCTGGCAGGGACAAGTATTCCGGATGATTTGGATCCCCACACCGAAGGTCAGACAAGTAGTCCTCTGCAGAGCTCTCCAAGTCCTCATGACTGTAGCCGCTCAACATATCCACGGGGAACGCCATCATCTTGATAAATGAGCAATATCATTACTGAAGACGGTTTGAAGGATACAACACACAATCTATCACATACACCTACTAAAATTGTAAGACTCCTAAATAACCCCTTCTGCTGCTCAAGTTAAACAGCAACGCTGAACGCATCCCTCAGCCTTGGCTACACAGCTTGGTTTTCCAGACATACACAGGCTGAGGTGATGTGGACACTGAGGTCTGGTTTTTAAAAAACAGACTCTTTATCTCTTCTTCCTTTGCCCTGTCTTACCTATGTGTCATTTGGAACTGGCACAAGGTAGAACCATGTCCTACGCATCTAAGCCAGAGAGGAGAAATGCTCCCAGCCCCATTAGGATGGTGCCCATTAACACCCAGTCTGTAATGATATATGAACCCAGACTGTGCTTAAAAGCAGACAAGGAAGGTTTCAGCCTGTGTACGTGTGTACACACATGCATGTTTCTGTATGGTACAAGCAGGCAGAAACACGGCAAGCTCCCACTTTCATTCTGCATGTCTTCACCACAAAACCCAGCTTCGTTCACAAGGTCTTCACATTCATCATTTCTGACTGGAAGTTCAAGGCAGCAAATCTAAATATCAGAGAAACCCACCAGTATCTTAAAAGTTTACTGGCACAACTGACCAGACCACTCATTTCATCGCTTTGCTGCTTGTGCCAGAAGCAACTTTCTGCAGTGCTTCTGTTAGCAGCTCTTCTCACACCAGCACTCACAGAAGTCCTTCCTGATTCTGTGCTACATCCCCCAAAGCAAGTAACTCCAGCTGCAAGCCACAGACCCCTTTGGACCTACTGCAAGAGCAACACATGGATGGGTGGCCCAGCTGCTTTCAGAGCAATGGGCAGAGCTGCACAGCTGACATTTCTGAGGCCACAGATTAAGCAATAAGTAGCCAAACAAAAAGTAAACAGCCCAAAAAATAACAACAGAAAGAAGGAGTTCATTTATTTTGGAGAGCTTGCATCTAGATCTCTCTGGAGAAACTGATGTGTTGTTCACAAGTTCTCTATACAACTGGCCAGCCAGTCTGCCTACCAGCTAGCTGTTTCCAAAAGTATTTCAACTGTGAACAGAATATGCTACAAGCTAGTTAGAAAACAGATCCTACAACAGGTATTTTTCCTATACCTCTAGCCCCCTCCTTTTTATCTACCATTCAGTGTTCTATTGATACAGGTAAATCAAATGCAAAGAACCCCTTCACTGCAACTCACCAAGTGGCAATTAAGAAGTCTGCATCTGAACTTATTTTAATGGCAATAATATACTACCCTAAAGTTTCTTGGATAGGTTGCTCCTTACACACATGCAAAGAGGTTTGTTAAAAATAGAAAACAGTCTCAGTTGTTTTCATTGGCATTTAAAACTGCTACCTTTAACATTTTTGCTGATGGAAGCATTAATGCATTCCACAAATGTTACTGTTTAGATACACACAAACATGCCCCAGGGTAATTTCCTTTCAAATTCAGCTCATTCCTTTCACTTACACGTTATTTGGATTTTCTCTTGCCTTCTCTTCTAGGCCCTCCCATTCCTCCTACTAGTACTCACCACCCCTTTCAGATGCTCAGTTGCACCTCTCAATCCTCCACCCTCCAGATGCTAGCCTTGCAAACAGGACAGAAGCAGGCCAGGGACACCTGACACCAGCCAATTCCACTGCCATCCCTGCTTGCAGATGAGGGCACTTCAAGAGCGTGCATACCTTTGGCTGCAGCAGTAACACACAGCAGCCAGAGACGAGTTGCTGCCAGGGATGTAATTCATCCACAAGTGATCTCCTCACCACTAGCAGACAGCAATACAGTTCACCTGTTCTGAAATACACTAGCAATGTTGTAGTACATGTGATAAATTCACAATTAACATCTGACTAGCAGCCAGTCACCAGTGGTGCTCTCCAGGGCTCAGTTCTAGGGCCAGTCCCGTTCAACATTTTTTATCAGTGATCTGGGTGCAGGAGTGGGATACACCTTCAGCAAGTCTGCGGAGGAGACTGAACTGTGAGGTGCTGTTGGCTCCCTGGAGGGACAAGAGGCCTTGAAGAGGCAAGGTAGAGTGGAGGCTCAACAAAGGAAAATGCTGGGTTCTGCACCCGGGATGCAGTAATGCTGGACACGGGCAAATTTTGGAGATGAGTGGCTGGGGAGCAGCTCAGCTGAAAAGGCTCTGGGGGTGCTGGTCGACAGCAGGCTCAGCATGAGCCAGTAGTGCAAAACATTTTGGGGTGCACTGTACACAGCATGGCCAGCCAGTCAGACGTGGCAATTCTGCTGCTATATTTAGTGTTGGTGTGGCCTCACCTCAAATATTGAATGCAGTTCTGGGCTCCACAAAATAAAAAGGCTGTTAAGGTACTTGAAAGCATCCAGAGGAGGGTAACAAAGCTGGTAACAGGGCAGGGACGCCTGTCCTGTGAGGAGAGGCTGAGGACACCTGGGTTGTCCAGTCTGGAGCTGAGGAGGCCGAGAGGCGGCCTCACTGCTCTCTGCAGCTTCCTGAGGAGGGGATGTGCAGAGGGAGGTGCTGGCCTCTGCTCCTGGTCACCAATGACAGGACACATGGGAACAGCACAAAGCTGTGCCAGAAGGATGTCCAGTTCAGACTGGGCATGAGGAAAAGTTGCTTCACTGTGAGGCTGGTCAAACCCTGGAACAGCCTTCCTAGAGGGGTGGCTGATGCCCCGTGCCCATCAGTGCTCAAGGAGCATTTGGTCAATGCCCTCATTAATGTGCTTTATCTTTTGGTTAGCCCTGAAGAGGTCAGGTAGATGGACTAGATGATCTTTGTAGGCCCTTTCCAGCTGAACTATTCCATTCTATCATAATTTACTCTAACATGGTCAAGTGTCAGGGGCAGACAGACTTAAGGACCTCAATTTGCAGCCACTTCCTGGCTTTAGCTCCTTCCGTGCTGAGGTACAGATCCATCCCACTGACATAAAACTCTTAACTGGGGCTTCCATGTCAGGTACGTAACTTCTCAGCTCCTTTTCTTACAGATGCCTGCAGACACAGGCCCCTATACTTGTTAAATTTATCTTCCAATGGATGGGTGACAAACACTGCAGCTCTGAACTTTGATACCTTAAACTACTGAAGGTAAGGCAGGGAGAATCCAACCCTAAATTCACATTTGTTCAGGATGAAACAGCACTTAAAGATGCTGTTCTGTAACACCAAGAAACAAGACAAACAAATATCCTTCACCAAATATCTGAAGACATTTAGGACCCTTAATAAATGTACTAACTTAAGTATGTATTGTTGCAAGAGCCACAGTCAGAACAGGAACTGATATGAGGCATGAGATTACAGGTCACTGCTTCCACAATAGGATGAAGATTTTGCACCTGGTCAGCTGCAGCAGAACAGCTATATTCTGCTTTAAGGGAATACAGACACCTGAAAAAAATAATTTTTAATTTTATGTATGCTGGCAGCAAAAAAACAATAAAAAGATTAAAGAAATGCCTAAGTGCTTGGATAACTCTTAAGAATAACAGATGACTTGAGCTGAGCTTTTGTTATTACATGATAAAGACATGCAAAACCACAAGCTATAAATGAAAGCCTCTAGGTAACAATTCCTGACATTTTTGGAATAAAATAATGCAGGACAAAACCAGAAAACATGCAGTAAGAAATTCAGTAATTATCTGCAAAACGAAGAAAATTAAAGCAGCAATCACATCTTTACTTATATGCAAAAAAAAAAAAAAGGGACAAAAACTGTTTTTGGCTAACCAATAAATTCACAGAATTACTCTCAAAATAAGTCAAGACCTTCTTCCTGTTCAGCTGGTTGGGTTATTTTCTATTTTCATATAGCTCATATTTCATTAATGTTATCCACTCCCAACTCAATTATATTAATATCTTTTTCATCTAATGTGATTTACAGAGAAAGGGTTATGCAGAAAACAGAATGCAGGTCCGTCTTCAAGAGTGAACCAGAAAACCTGTTCAGCATCCCTGATTAATAACCTATCTTTTCTACTGTGCAACAGATTAAACATGTCAGGTTACAAGCTCTCAAACTTCTCTGTGATGTAATTTGTACCTTAGTGTTGATGAGATCAGAAACACAACATCTAAATTCATTAGATCCACGAATAAATCATTAACTACACATAGTTACCAAATCACATTAAAAGCACTGAATAGCTGATAGTAGAAGACTGCTCCATGCCAATCTACAGCAGATCATACGAAAATAGTCTAGCAAGTGCGAGCATCTTCATTTTGAACGGCAAATTAACCAAAAGACAGTTTAAATGACTCCCAAGAATAATAAATTAATAAACTCTCCTCACAAAAAAAAATTAAAAAATTGGTTTATCAGGGTCTTTTAAAAAAGGTAAAAATACAGACAGGTCCAGATCTAGACACTCTTGAGTGATGCATGACAGAAAAAAAGCTTTCCAGTTCTTCCTGACGAGAGTATTACACATTTTTCCATAGAGGCAGCAGGAACAGCACAGGTCTCAGCCATGAAATCCATCATGCCCCTTTTGTTGCACTAAGCCTCCATGTGTTGCATGACTGTAAAACTGTCAGGTCAAATCCTTGTCATACACTGTGGGACTGCGCTCTGCTCACGAGGAACTGCTCCAATTGGCCATCAAGGGGTCACGATGACTATGGATACACAACACAGCCTTAAGCAACCAAACTCATCACAACCCTTTGCAGAAAAAACACATATGAAAGAAAGGGGAGGAAAAAATACTTTTTTTTTTTTTTTTAAATGGGGCACATTATGCTTTTCATGTTTCAACTGAAAGTAAGTTCTAGACTCTTCATAACCACATCACTTCACATATTAGCATTTAAGATTGTACATAACAAGCTCGCATAAGCGATACTTGCTTTAATGTGGAATTGTATTGTGTTCCCCTTTCTCAACATTATGCAAGTTACTATGCTAGAAACGGCACGTCGTTTTTATGAACATCTGCAGTAACAGAGGATAACAGATCAATTCAAGGAACAGCAACAAAAAGGATTTAACAGCATGAGCAAACACATTTCTGTGCAACCAAGATAGCTCTTAATTTATAAAATCTTTGCTAGTATAAGCATTAAGAGTGGAAAAAAAAATTCTAAGTGGGCAACCTTGCCAATTGATTTTATTGTAAATTATAGCTGCAAACCTTATTTCATCTTAGAAGCACACAAAGGAAGGAAGCTCAGTCCATGCAGCTTCTAGCCCATGAGAGAATCTCACCGGGCTCTGGGAATCAAGAGATGTGGTCACCCCTCTGCAGACCCTCAGTACCAAGTGCCATGAAATTGTGCAAAAATAAGAAGCCAAAAGCTATGCTGTTTCCTACAGCATGTCTGACAGCAGGGCTTAAACACCGTTTAAAACTGGTCTGGGTTGCTTTTATCTTAAGAGAACTGAAGTCCAAGTGGTTAGGCTCTAGCAAAGAACGTAGAGGAATCAGGATAAATTTCAAGCTCTGGGAGACTTCATGTGAGCAAGAACATGTTACTTGATCTGCTTCAAGTCCTCACCTATAAAATGGGAACAATCAGTACTTCAGAGAGACCAGTATGAGACTTCAGCAAGACCATGAGATACTCCAACAGAATCATCTTCAAACTTTCAAATACTGGAAGTATGTGATTACTTATACAACACACCTTAACCGCGCTGCTGATTTTCCTTTAAAAATCATAAACATAAAATAATTGGCACAGATAAACATGCATGATACAATAAATATGTGCAAAACTGTATCAACTGCTACACAGCTGGTGATCAATGTTCAGATTTAAATTTGTGTTTAAAAATGTTTAACTAGCTTTTCTTTAAATTAAAATTTTGAAACTACAAGAACACAAACCAGGATGCTCAAGCTATGACCTGCACTACATTTCTGCTAAACCAGAGCAACTAATCCAACTGCAGCACACAGGACATACACAGCAGGTCCAATCCAGAAGTCCAGAAACCACACAGAAGTTGAAAGATGAATAAAAAGGAGGAAAGGTAGTAGTATATTTAGTCTTCTAGCTTAAACTACAGGAAAAAAAAGCATGACATCTGCCACTTCTAAAATCAAGGAATCTGTTAAGGTCTACTAACACTAATTCTATAAACAGACAACTTACTTACATAAATATTTCTTTGCTTAGACTACCAGCTATAAAATATTCAAAACATTTTCATCTTTTTTTTCTTCTTTATTCAAGATCAATTACTTTAAGTGGAGGTTGGAGGGTGTTTGTAACATATTGTGCATTTAAACTTTTATCTCACTTCTATCCAAACCATCTGAAGGAAATAGGTTAAAAGGTTATTCATCCTTTTATAATATAAGAAAAGTAAACTTCAAGCTTATGCTAAGGTATCCCCTATGTATATTTAAATGGTCAATCATCTATCTGGATTATTAGGAATTTTGAAGTTTGAAATACACAGGGAAAATCTGTACCACAACTACCAATTTAGACCACTATTTTAACAAAGTCTTTATGTTTTTTAAGTAACCCCATCTCTTAAAACTCTGTTTGTTTTAATCTGTAATGTAATATATGTAGACTAAGTAAAGACATTTCAGGAAACGGAAGTTGTTTTTTAAACAATAAATTATATACTAGTATTTCTTGAAAACCTTACAGGCTGGAAGAATACACTGTTTGATCTGCCACATTGAATAGACTAAAAACTCTCCCCATTCAAATAACTACATATCTGAAGGGAGGTTTTCTTGGATTCTAATTCAAAAACATTTGTTGTTTTGTTTTTTTATATTCCCTAGGTGTGTTTCAAACCATTATCTGCATCATACCACTAAGGCATATAAATACTGTCTTCTGATGCGTGGGTTTTGTTCACATTTTTAGAGAACACTGGCATTTTCATCTTAAACATAAGTGCTTGCCAACTCAGATAAATTTGCTCTGATTTGCAATTTTGTTTTCCCTATACAGAAGAAAAAAACATTTTAATCTGTTTTGTTTGTTTGCTTTTAATAGGAGTATAAACCAAGTGACATCTACTCAAACCTTACAAAGACCCAGATAAAAAAAAAATCTCTTAAAGAAGCACAAGATACTGATGTAAAAATTGTTGTCAAAATCCACCAAGAACTCCGGATTAATGTGTTAACCACAATATCCATAATCTGCTTGAAGCAGCTTATGCAGCTCTGGTTTTCCATCAGAGACACAAATCAAAGCTGTTATCTGAATGCAAATAAACAAACAAAAACAATCAGTATTTTCCATTCACTAATTAGCCACCATGATTTATTTTAATTTACTTGTATGGTATAGCACACAATTATGAAATCTACATAGAGGACCCAACTCTCCAATCCTAGTATAACACACTTCAGTGGAGATCAGCGAGAATTATGGTTGAAGTCTGTATGACTGTGTTCAAAACACTCTCTTGTGGAATGAAACTCTGACCACTACAGGAAAAAAAGTTTTCCACATAAAAAGTATCAGTATATTACTTATTTTTACTTTAAAAATTATCAGAGTTTGAATAAAGCCTACTAGCTTCATTACAACAAATTGCAATCTTAATAAAAGCATTTGAAAATCCATTTCTGCAATTAAATATATCTAGGATGCTCTAGCATGTAATTAAAATAATATGAAATTTCAGTAGCTATGAAAGACTAAACAGCCACCAAAATGTACTGATACAAAACTAGATACTCCTGGTAAAAGTAAACTGACTACAACATTACAGGGTGCCTTTAATTAACTGGCAGTTGCAGTAAACATGATCTCTGTTAAAAACTACAAAATTCTATGGCCTTAATGAAAACAGGACTGAAATCTTACCAGTGATTAAATATGATATGGCAGAGCAGTACTAGGAGACCATGCTATGCCCGTTCACTCTAAAACATAGGTGGTGATAAGGTTCTTAAGCAGATGCCTATTTAAGCACCTATGTAACGTCACTAGTTATTTCAAGTGATTAAAATTAAGCATTTTATTAGGTAGCCCATTTAATCAAAGACTGTGCTTTTCAGTACACAAAATACTAACTTTTTTTTTTTTTTTTAACATTTTCCACAGTCTCACATTTAACTAGACTATTATATGGCTGCTTGAAGAGCACTTTCTTCAGCATAGAGTTTAGGGAAATTAAAATGTACAAGTGTTTCCTACAAGGAAACTGTGTCAGAGATACAGTCCACATTCTGTTTGAGACAATTTCAAATAGCAATACTTAATAAATCTAAAAAATAAGTTTTTCTTAGAGGAACCTTTCATGCCTTTCCTTTCAGCCTCTCGAATTTGAAGTGAATATATCCATACACAAAATGAAATCAATTCCAGCTGTGTTTGAAAGTAATTGACACCTGTAAGACAGAAAGATGGGACTAAGTGGGATTTTTTTCTTCCCAGATCCTCATCTCTTTGAGTTGTATCTGATCTCTTTGGTGCTCAGCACTCAGTCGTCTTTCTCATCTCCCACTTTCCTCTATCACCCCTTTGCTGCAAGACACACTTGCTTAGTGTCTTCAAAAATTAACGCCAAACACCACACAGATACCCCTAATGACCCACCTTTCCCCTCCAGTCACCCCTCTTTCTCCCTTCCATGCCTCAGCACTCTCAAGCCACTGTTGTGCTGCTGTCCAGCTCTCACCCTCAGCTTGCTGATTTTGCTCCTGCACTTTATACCCTAGAGCTTCTGTTATTAAGAAATTAACAGCCCTCTCCTATATAGCTCAGCACTTGCTACCCACGTCCAGCCTCCCTCTGGGAGGCTGCCAGCTGTGCTGCTCTTTCCCTGCTTGTTCCCCTGCCTCTCCTCCTGCTTCTCCAGGTGCCTGTTCCGTAAGACATGCCTTTCTAAAAGAAGAAATCCATAAGATATGCCTCCTCTCTAGTTTTCTGTGGTATTATTTACCACTCACTGTCAGAAGACCATCTCCCACACCCATGCGTTGCCCCTGTTCCTTGCCAGCTTGCAAACTCCAATACTCTAAGATTATCCCTCTTTTTTTTTTGTGGGCCACCTCATACATACATCCAGTCATTTCAGAAATAAGAACAATAAAGAAAGCTCTTCTCTTGAACATACTTAGAAAAAACACACTTAACACCAGGCAGCTGGTAGTCTTCCAAACCTAACGTAACCAACCTAACACAGCGGTGAGACCGGTATTGCAGTAACCCTATGTACGCATTTGATTTTATTTTTAACAGGGTTCTGCCGTCTCCTTCCCTATCCCCACAACAGGGACAGACTTCAAAGCTGTACAGATTAGGTCAGCCAATTGCAGATACACGTTGTCACAGTCTAATGAGTTAGTGCACATCAGCTAAACAACAGCAACTCTCTTTATGGGTGCTTCGAGAATATTACAAATGCAAATTCGGATGTGATGGTGGCCATGGTTACTAATGGTGAGCAGCAGTGCATTAACTCCTCCATACCTAAGGAATTGCTAAAACAGTTGCCTGAGCTACTACTACATCTCATGAAGCCTGAGGATGCTCCCATTTTCAACAGAGGAGCTGCATGAAATTCAAGTAATTAGTAGTATCCCATCTCCTGTTGTCTTTTTTTTTTTTATTGTTGTAAGTTGTTTCTGAAGAAGGGAATTGCAAAAAAATGATTTTTGTTTGTTCGTTGTTGGCAGCAGGACACCTATAACAGAGAGCACGATTTGCTTTGGTTTTACAGGTGATCCAAATGAAAATACAGAAGGGAAGGGGCAGAAATAACATGGAATCTTCCCCGGAGTAGGAAGAATCCACAGGATGTGAGGCAGGTAAAGCTGATAAACAAGTCAACAGGTTCCTGTCAGTCAACCCTTAAGCTTTCTCACAGACCAACATGCAATTGAGACTTTTCAGAGTCTGACTATATGGCCATATACCACCATATGGCCCACTTAACATACATTGAGGACCATAATCTGGATATTGACACTACAATAGATACAACATATTTGGCATGGTAAGAATTTAAACCTCAGTATACCTTAAAATCTTTTTTTCCCCCCCCCAGAAAGGGAATAGACAGATATTTCCAATCATTATTACAACTACCTTCAGAAGATGACAGATGGCTAAAAACATGGTGCTGAATAAGAGTGAATTCTGAATTCTCACCTCAGTGCCTCTTGCACTGTGTTCTACAGTAGCAAATTTTTCCAGCTGCACACAGCTGAAGGCTTGACAATGTAAAACAAAAATAACATCCTTCACTTACCAAAACTCTGTGGGATTCAAGAAAACCAGAAGAACTACAGTCAAAGACAACTGTAAAGACATAGTAAAGAGAGTTTAAGAGAAAGGCAGCATGAAATCTGGATGACACGAATACCACAGACACTAAGAGCAATGTTCAAAGCAAACAATCAGGGCTTCCAGCCACCACACTTGTGCCACAGGCATGATGAGAAAGTAATTACTGAATGTATGCCTGAGCTCAGTCATTTTGTGAAAACATATCTCAAGTTACCACCACAGGTGACAGACAACATTCTAGCAAATACATTTTGGCAAAAACGTAGGCAAAAGCATTTTAGTATGTCAGCACCAATGCTTTCCCACCTTTACAAACACCACACAGAGAGACCATCCCACCTCTAATCCAGCTCACAGCTGGATTCAGTGGTGAATGTTTGCTTTCGTCATCCCATCTTCAAAAGGATGGAAAAACAGCAAGTATGAACTCAAACTAAGAGTTTTTAAATCCATCCTCTGATGTAGTATTTGAGAAACACAAACTCAAACCTCATATCAATGTGACTGAGAAGCTAGCAGAAAGTCAGGCATCTTGTAGGCTGTTCCAGCTAGAAGTAGAAGTGGCAAGGTCCAGTATTTCTTGTTTATGTAGAAGTCCTATTCCCAGAACAAAGGAAGAATAAAACATCAAAAGAGCACTTCATCACTCAAAGCTCTCAAGAATCTGTTTAGACGTCAGCTACTTACATCCCTCTTCTCCAAGCTTTCCAAGGAGACCACAGAAGTGAGCAGCAGCTCAGGGCACACAGTCTTACCCTCTTTTCCTTACTGTCCATACCTATCGCTATCAAAACCAATATGAAGCAAACTCCTCATCACATAGTTCAAATTCCTGAGCATGTGTGTTTGTCTTTGCTTTCAGCAGTCTCATACTTGCAGCTAGTTCGTTTTAGTTCCCCACAATTGTCTGGGTATAACTGCTTTGTTTTAGGTTAGCCTGCCACAGCTGTATTACAAAAACCATTATTTAACAAGCATTCACTAGCTATCAGTGAGCGTGTTACCACAGGACTGAATTTCTGCATCTGAGAATGTCAGCAAGAATGTCTCTAATAGCAGAAAGGAATGCATATACAACCTCCTCCCTGGTGTCATCCTGCTCTTATCTCCATCATCAGCCGTTCTGACATCCTTCCAAGAACTCACATGCTTCTGTGAACATACTGCATTTCCCCTACTTCTCACTGCAATACACCTGTGTACTTCAAACCTCAAAGCCATACCTGTTAGTACCCAGGCTACCCTGTTCTGGATGTACTCGAATTTTTCAAACAGCCTCACCTGTGAAGCAAAATCAGTAACTGTTTTTCCTCTAAAAATACAGATGTTACTTGCTTTTAGAGATGGGTTTTGAACAAAGAAGCTAGTTAATCGTACCCCTGAACAAATCACCATATCGTACAGCATGAACTGCTGGAACAGTATCAGCATTGCTAATCATATTAATCCCAAATTTGTGGGATTTTAAGCCTCAATTCAAACTTCGTTTGCAGGAATCAGGTTGTTACCTCCTGCTTCTTCAGAAAACTCACTTCAGCAGCGTCAGAGTAAAGGCTGAGAGCATAAACTCTCAATGCTGCCATATCAAAAGAAATAAAATACACCAATATTTTGAAACCCTTTAAGTTGTCTTACTGCACTGTAACAACATTTATAATGTTGTGGGTATTGCTAACAGCCTACTTTATTATTATCAATTCAAAAATCATTCATTCAAGTTCCCTCAAATGATTTTTGCTGGTTAATTCTGTGTAGTGGGTTTACGTGGCAAGGTTTTGGTAGCAGGGGGCCATAGGGGTGGCTTCTGTGAGAAGGATCTAGAAGCTGCCCCATGTTAGGTAAGGGCCCCACTGCTGACCAGAGCTGAGCCAATAAGTGACGTTGTTTCGCACCTCTGTGAGAGCAGATTTAAGACGGGAAAAAAACGCTGCAACACACAGCAGCTGGGAGAGTGAGAGGAGTGAGGAACAGCCTTGCAGGCGCCAAGGTCAGTGAATAAGGAGGAGGAAAGGTGCTCCAGGCACCGGAGCAGAAGTCCCCTGCGGCCTGTGGTGAGGACCATGGTGAAGCAGGCTGTCCTCCTGCAGCCCATGGAGTACCACGGTGGAGCAGGGTTCCACGCTGCAGCCTGTGGAGGAGACCACGGTGGAGCAGGTGGACCTGCACCGACAGAGGCTGCGACCTGTGGAAGACCCCTGCTGGAGCAGATTCCAGGCCAGACCTGTAGCCTGTGGAGAGGAGCCCACGCAGGAGCAGGTGACCTGGCAGGAGCTGCTGCTCATGGGGGATCCAGGTTGGAGCAGTTTGCTCCTGGGGGATGGACCCCGTGGTACGGACCCATATCTGGAGCAGTTCTTGAAGAGCTGCTGCCTGTGGGCAGCCCACGCCGGATCAGTTCAGCAAGGACTGCATCCCGTGGGAGGGACCCCACAGCACAGGGGACGAGAGTGACCGAGAAGGAGCGGCGGAGAAGCAGCACTGTAGACTGACCATAACCCCCATTCCCCCATACCCCTGCGCCGCTCAGGGGGAGGAGGTGGAAGAGGGTGGATGGGGGGGAGGTGCTTTTGGTTTCTTTCCTTTGTTTCTCACTTGTCTAACTTGTTAGTAATAGGTAGTAAATCTTACTGTCTCCCTATGCTGAGCCTGTTTTGCCCATGACAATAATTAGTGAGTGATCTCCCTGTCCTTATCTCAACCCTTGAGCCCTTTTCATAGTATTTTCTCCCTGTTCCTCTTTGAGTAGGGTGAGTGAGAGAGCGGTTGTGGTGAAGCTCGGCTGCCCACCTGAGTAAAACCACCACATTCTCCAACAGCTGTTAACAAGCCTTCACAGTTGCAGGACTCGCTACCTGCAAAAGAGCTAGACAAAAGACTGGTCTTCTAGCAATATATTTGCTAACGTAAACATATTTTATATTTTTGTGTCCAGTATATGAAAAATAAAAATTTAGCTATGGCCAATGCAGCATTGCAAAGTATTTGAAGTTTACTGACATTCATTGTTTGGGACTGGCCAGTGCAGCAGCAGGCTGAAGGCCACTGCTGTGCCAGAACTTCTGAACCAGGTATATTCTCCTCGCACTGCCTCAGGGGCTGCTGATTTGATGGAGACCACACCTTTCCTGATTATCCTTCCTCTCCACTGATTCCACAGAAGTAAGAAACCTATTTAACTTCCCTTTCTTTACATATTTTGATGAAACCTAGACAAAAAAGTAACAATGAATTCATCATGGCCCATAAACAACCTCTAACCATAAGAAGGGAGATACAGACACAAGGAATATGCAGATCCCCTGTTCTACAGTAATAATAAAATCCTAAGATATTGTTTTACTAAAAAAAATAAAGTACAGGACTAAGAGAGGAACAACTTGCACCTGAAAAATCAAAAGCCTAAAATGCTGTTTTGAATAGCTGTACAACAAACAGTTCAAACAATTCAGACAAATTAATCTTTCTGATTTGCAACTCAAAAAAATCGTTTAAATATACACAGAAAAGTCAAAACTACACTAGTAGATTACCAGTCAACTTTGAAAACAAATAGAGACATGTTAGTCCTGATAATTCTCAGTAAATTTTAGTGAGATTTTAAGGGAGATTTGAAAGCTTATTACTTTTTTGAGGAAGAATTTTTACATATTTTAGGGAGCTATTTAAAAGATTCTTTGAAATCTCAGTCTCACTGAAGAACACCAACTAACTTTATAATGACTAAATGAATACATGCTGTCACATTCCATTGTTCCCCCACCAACACCGAAAAAGTCACTAATAGCAAACAAAACTTCAAGAATGCCAGAGATAACAGCTATCACGACACTGCTGCACACACCATTGCAGTCATACTTAAAACAATGGCAGGGGTAACAACATTAAAACAGGCTTTCGCATTCAGAATTATTTAGCCCATACAGAAGCCACTAGAAGTTTAGGAGGAAGGCTGGCAATTGTTTGATCATATGAAAAAGTTTTTTTGTTGTTCAACATACAGCCCTACTATAGCTTCCCAAAACTTTACATTTCTCAGTTCAACATTCAACGGATGGCTTAGGCTTTCTGGAACGTGTAGCTTATACAATTAGTGAGAAGGTTACAAACCTAGAATCAGAGAAGGGACCTGGTGGGGCTGGAGGAAGATATTTATTTCTCAGTCAGGAAATAAGAAATTAATAACTTGAATACAAAAAATGTTTTGAGGGTTATCAATGTGAAAACAAGCATATGTACACTTCATTTCAGGTCTAATATTAGGTTTATAAAGTATAATAATTGGTATCACCCTTAAATGATTAACATTACTTGATATTCATCAATTAATACAAATTAGAGAAATGGATATACCAAGTCTTATACCTAAGAAGGTAAAGAAGTAACAGGCTGTTCTACTCCAAGTTTCTCTATTACCCTGGAGTTTCATGACAAGCGTTTGGGATTTTTTATTTTTCAATGTTAAAAATGGAGAAGCATTATTAAACATCGGCCTTAACACCCAAATGAAGTCCAACCACTATGCACTGGCAAAGAATCTGAACTGCAAGAGCCGTGCAATTAAAGCTACTTAAACAGGCTTGCACAGATTGGATGTTTGGGTAAGTAAGGCAAGTTTTAATTTCATTCCGAGTTGCGTTATCTTTGTAATGCTAACAGACATAAAAATATGTTTTAATAATTCAAAGAGTCATTGTCTATGTTGATATGCATATGAAAGAAATCAGTAATATTTTACAAGTCATTTGTCAGAGTGGTGCCTCTCTGTAAGGAAGTTAGGTCATGAAACGCTCCAAAAGACTTGGTACCGTGTGTCTTGATCACGCTTTGCTGGAGTCAGTTCATTGGAAAACTACAGTAGAATCCCATTTTAATTACTCATCTTCCACAACAGTAGGAAAAGATATTGTAAAACATTTGTTTCTGCACCCAGCAGACGCTAAGTAAGATCAGACTGGGCGAAGGAGAATGGGGAAGCAACTTATACATCTCTGCTGTATCAGAGTCCCAACAGGCTGTGCTTTCATTCATTAAACAGTGTTGAAATTGAGGTTAACAACACCTGAACTTAAGTGTTAATAGTATAAAACTCTTCCTGCCCTGACGTTTTCCTCCGTGGAATAGGTGCTAAAATGTTTTCTTACTACCCACCATTAAGACAAGAAGTGAGAAGTTCCTCAGCCTTTAAATCAGACAGGGATCAATTAAACAAGAAAAATGCTGGTGTCTTTAAGGAACCAGGGAGAAGATGCACTCAATACCTATAGGAAAGGGTTTGAAGAAGACAGACCACGATCACTCATCTGCAGCAACCTTTATATCGGTCCTTCAGCACCGATTTCATTACACTGATCACTCTGACACCACACCAACTCCCCTTAAAAAACACTACCTTATTTACACGACGATGACCAACGGTGCTGCCCAACACCCAAAACAAGTACCTGCACCTAAGGAAAAAGGTTCCTTCCTCTTGCACATGCACGTAAACATGAAACCAAGTAGCTGGACTGTGTCTCCACACCACAGGCTTTTCCAAATTTCTCATTAGTAATCATGAAAATGCCACAGCCCAGGAGAGCCTGAAGATCACTCTTTTATTACTTCCGCTAAATAGGATATTAACACGGATAAAAAAAAAAAAATTGCAAGTTAATATATTTTATTTTCCGTTGATGCTAGTAAAACCCTTTAAAACCCTTCCCTAACCCAAGCTCTCAAGAGTAACCACTTTCTCATGCTGGATTTAACATGCCACAAGCACGACAGCGATGCTACACGAATGCGTATCTTAGTCAGGACGCTTCCCCTTGTTCCATGATGGAGGAATCAGCCCTACCTCAAGATAAAATTTTAAAACCCCAACACATCGCGTATGGGAAAACAGAACTGAGATGGAGCGCGTGCGTGTCCCCACATGTAATTCACACACGCACGGGCACAGCCATCTTTTGTGGAACAGCACCTATTGTAGCATGGCCATCTTTTACTTCCAAACACATGTAAATGTGTGTGTACCCGCGACAGACCTTCCACACGCCCCTGTGTCTCGATATGCAAATAGCCATGCTACAATAGATGCCCTCCACAAAAGATGGCTGGCTCCGCCGGCCCCAGCCCGCGGCAGGGCGGCCCTTCGCCTCACAACTCGCACAACTTGGCCCCGCCGGGGCTGGGGGCGGCCGGGGCGAGGCGGGGGATCCGTGCCCAGCCGAGGGGGGCCTAGCCCGTGCCCAGCCGCCCCCCGCTGACAGAGCCGCCCCCCGCGCCCCCCTCACGGGCCTCGGCGGCCCCCGCGGCCGGAGCCGGGCACCTGGAGCCGGGCCCTGCCTCCTCCTCCTCCCTCCCTCCGCCCGGCCCTTCCCCGCCGCCCGGCCCGGCTGCGGGGCGATGCGGGGTGTTGCGGGGCTCCCCCACCGCGCCTCACCTCAGCCGGCCGCGCAGCCTCCCGCGGCGGCAAGGGGAGAGGGAGGAATGAAGCGAGGCGGCGCTGGGCGGGTGGGTGGATGCGTGGAGGCGGCCGGGCTCCCCGGCAGCGCTCTCGAACCCCGCCGGCTTCGCCTCACGCTTGCCCCGGTGCCCCTGCCCGGCGCCTGATATCGGCTCCCCCGCCGCTCCCCGCCCCTCAGCCGCTGACGCACTCCCGCTGCTGCGCCGCCGGCCGCTGCTCGCCCCGACATGGCCGCACCCCGCCCGCTCCTACCTGCGCCATCGCCCGCCGTGGTGGTGGCGGTGGCGGTGGCGGTGGTGGTGGCGGTGGCGGTACCCGCACCCCCACCGGCACAAAGGGAGCCCGGCGCCACCCCGCAGCTCGGGGGTGGCGGTGGGGTGCAAGGAGCGGGGCCCACGCGTGGGCTCCTGGCACCCGGAGGGTCGGTGGGGTGGGTGGGTGGGTGGGTGGGTTGGGGGATGGATGGATGAGTGGCTGGACGGACAGACGGATGGACGGGCGGATGGATGGATGGATGGACAAACAGACGGATGGACAAATGGACAGGTGGATGGGTGGGTGGACGGATGGACAGAAGGATGGGTGGGTGGACGGGTGGACAGAAGGATGGGTGCGTGGGTGGATGGATGGATGGATGGATGGTTGGTCGGATGGGCAGAAGGGTGTCTGGATAGGTGGGTGGTTGGACAGATGGACAGAAGGATGGATGGATGGATGGACAGATGGACGGACGGACAGGCAGAAGGGTGTCTGAGTAGGTGGGTGACTGGACGGATGGACGGATGGACGGGTAGACGGGTGGATGGATGGATGGATGGATGGATGGATGGTCAGTCGGATGGGCAGAAGGGTGTCTGGATAGGTGGGTGGTTGGACAGATGGACAGAAGGATGGATGGATGGATGGATGGACGGACAGACGGACAGGCAGAAGGGTGTCTTGAGTAGGTTGGTGACTGGACAGATGGACGGGTGGACGGGTAGACGGATGGATGGACGGATGGATGGATGGATGGATGGGCAGAAGGGTGTCTGGATAGGTGGGTGGTTGGACAGATGGACAGAAGGATGGATGGATGGATGGATGGACGGACAGACGGACAGGCAGAAGGGTGTCTTGAGTAGGTTGGTGACTGGACGGATGGACGGGTGGACGAGTGGACGGATGGGTGGATGGATGGATGGATGGATGGTCGGTCGGATGGGCAGAAGGGTGTCTGGATAGGTGGGTGGTTGGACAGATGGACAGAAGGATGGATGGATGGATGGATGGATGGATGGACGGATGGACAGACGGACAGACGGACAGGCAGAAGGGTGTCTTGAGTAGGTTGGTGACTGGACAGATGGACGGGTGGACAGATGGACGGGTGGACGGATGGACGGATGGACGGATGGATGGACAGATGGATGCACAGATGGACAGAAGGATGGATAGATGCACAGATGGATAGAAGGGTGGATGGATGGATGGATGGACAGATGGATGGATGGGTGGATGGGTAGATGGGAGGTGTCAGGGCAGTGTGGCCACCCCTCATGAGGGACAGCAGCCATCCCGCTGGCTCCTCATCAGCCCCAGGACCAGAGGAGAGGGGACATGGGGTGTTGTTGGTGACTGCTCCCCACCTGCGTGCCTGCAGCACTGTGGGGAAGCTGTTAAGTTACAGGACAAGCCTGGGGAGATGGCGTGAATGGTGCTTTGTAAATGCAGTGATTGCCTGATAAATCGACTTATGGCCAAGCTTTGACAAAGGTCTGTTGGTTGTGAAAAATGGGTTTAAAATGGGAATACCCTTTTGGTCATACTACAATACGCTTATTCCATCAGTAAGCCTTGTGAGCTCAAAGGTAACTCCTGCAGGTCCACGTATTTGGACCAAGTTACTTCCTTTTTCTCCTAATTAGAGTAACAGTGATTATAATTTGCACTTCTGTTTGAAAGAAAGACAGAAAAAACATTTACACAGTATTATATAGTGAAAATTGTTCTGCAGTATATGTAGTATATATATAGTAGTAGAAAATAAGACATGACAGTTTAAACCTGTCATGAAATTCTCAAAATTAGTAACCCACCTCCTGCATTTCTTCTGCTTTCAAGATAAATGAAGAAATGAACATAGAAACGGTCTGAGTTTCCTCATTTTTGCTGATAGTTTCATGAAAGGACCAAAAACCCTTGAGCCCTTTTTGGTGGAAAATTTTTCATCCATCTTTTACACCTATTTATTAGATATTATAATATTGCAAAGGAGATAAGGAGACCTTAACAATACACAATGCAACATAATAAAATAATTCCCTCGGTTGCTTAGGATAAGGATGTGCTATTGAAATCCTGGTCATAAAATCTTTTGAGAAATATGAAGACAGATATGATCTTAAGGCAGAAAAATAAATTCAGACAAAAATCCTCCAGTACATAATTGCCTTCCCAGGTCACCTCCACTAGTATTTAGAAACAGATTTGCATTTCATTTGTTTATTATTCCTTTTATATCATCTTTTATGTGTGGAGGAACCTCTGTGCAAAATGCACAAAGAAATGTTCACTTTCTGCTTTCTCTCCAACCTAATTTACATTCTGAGTCTTAACAAACAGCTGACAAAAGATGCTATGTCATGGCTAGTGCTTCTTCTGGTAATCATACAAATCTCACTGTGAGTTTGTCTATCTGTTTTTTCTCTCCTGTATCATGCTTACCTTGCAAAAATTTAAAAGCATGTTTAACCTTACTAATTCAAATACTCACACCAGTGGCGTGAACTATATGTTGTGGGGGATCTCATAGATTAAATTCCATAAGATCGGGATGATTTGCAGTAGCTTTTACACACATTCCTACACTCCCACAGCAGGACTTTATCTCTCCTTTGGCGTTTTGGGTTGCCATGACTGTAGAGGAAAGATCGTATCCCATCACAGATGTAGTAGTGCGCAGGCAAAGGAGATGCTCTCAGAACTAAATATTCTCACAGAACCTTTGCATTGAAGAGGTAATGTAGAAGGTCTAGCATCTTACCCTCTATTTTCACATCATCTCTCTCCAGTGTCGTAGAGCAACTGATACTTTCCAAGAAATGTCATATTGGAAGGAACCTTAATGAAGTGTCTAGCCCATTTTGCAATGAGGCAAGGCCAAACCTGGCAGATGTTTGCCTAAGCTGATTAAAAAAAAAAAAAAAAAAAGTCAATGAGGGAGATGCCCACAGCCTGTCTAGGTAGACTTCTAGATTAAAGATTTTTCCAATAAAAAAGAGTCAAAGGAAAGGTAAAAATTTCTTGTGGTACTACATTTATGAATATCATATATTAAATGACCAAGCCTTCCGTGTAGATCCAGCATGCATGTCTGATCATGTATTTCAAACAGCTTCTGTGAATTGTACTCCAAACATATGTTCCAGCAGCATATGATGTACTTGAAATGTACCTGTTAGCAGATGTTGCAGCTAGTGATCCTAGCACTGATCACTAGAGAAAATCAAGAATTTAACAGCCAAAATACCAGGATGTACCAGTGAAAAGGTCTGACATGTAAATGAGTGGTGGCAGAAATCCCTGGGGAAGCTTTGATTACAAGCTTGTTGAAGTGCACGGGTAGGCCAGCAAGATCTGCCAGCCAAGAAGGAGTTAATTGTTTATCACTAATGAATCAGGAGCGCCTAACCCATCTGGAAGAAGGAACAATCTGCTCTTTGCAAGATTTATGTAACGGGACGAAAACATAACAAAACAAGCATACATAACATGAAAATCACTCAACATCTTGCTATGTTTCTTTCCTTTCACTCCTAGAAAAGGTCAGCCTTAATAGTAGGGATATTATTAAATTAGGTGTACAGAAAGAAAGGTGTAAAGACAGAAATGTGCATCTTGCAATTCCCTTTTCTGACAAAGTCTTTAAGAGCACATTAAAGAGCTGTGTCCCACTTTCTCCTTTTCAACCTTCCCCACTGATGTCCACATTACGGACACAGAGAGCCGTGGCATCCTTTGCAGAGCTGCGTTCACTTTAGTAAAAGTGATGTCATCTCAGCATCTCTATTTGTGAGATACTCGGTCTATCCACATGACTTACTAGTAAAATTCTGTGTGTTCCACAATCCTCTAACAAAAATGTGTTTCTCTCTTAATATTCCTGTACTAAAGATAGAAAACTTCCTTTCTGGTCAACTTATTTCACATGCAAAACGATTTTATACGTCATCAGAAGTTTCATTATCTAACAGTATGTAACAGAAATAACATGTCCTAAATGAACACCTCCTTTTCAATTTCCCACTTACATTTTTGCCTAAAATTTTACTTTTTTCCTCCAAGTACTGTATAGGTTCTGTTTTCCCACTCAGAATTTAATTTGTCTAGCCCCTATTCTCTAAAACACTCCGGACAAATACTCTGTTTTCTGGTAAAATAAAGAAGTAAATAAATAAATTATGCAGTTACAGTAAGTTTTACTGGGATGAAGATTTCTGGAGCAGTCCAAGGTTATTTCATATGCTTCATTCATCTGCATCCTCCATTTCTTGACAAAGTCTTCATACTTCCCAAGTACAGAATAGGCTATACATAGTATAGATAAACCAAATATAGATAAATAGATAATGAAACAGATAAACCAAAGGTGCTATAGATGAAAAAACAGAGAGCTTTCTCCTGTAAAAAATGGGAAAATGAGACTAAATCTAGATAATTCCTCAGTTATTGTTTTGAGGAGTCACATCACATAGTTGGAGATATTTTTACCTCATGCCAGTAGAACTGAATTGCGTAGACCTCCTCTTGTGCTGTGCTGATACTGCAGTCAGAGGCATGATGTCCACACAGGCAGACATATTAGTGTGCATAGTGTGCAGGCCTTTAACCATGTCAGTATTGCTATTTGTAGCAAAAGGGCATTAGTAACTCAGGAAACTGTGTGTTTGAAGGAGGTGTGGAGTGGAAATTTTAGATTAGAAAGTGTTCTAAGAATGCTCTGCCATCACAGAGTAACCCAAGAGAGGACGCTCCACAAAGGATGAAAAACATCTCTAAACAATTCTGAGACTTCTTAAATTTCCTTGCTCAAATATATAATATACTCTTTATGTTTTCACCCTCTACATCTTCCAGTATTAGGACTGCCTGCAATCAGTAGCCTGGCCTCTGCAGGGTGCATATCCCCTATCCCCCATTTGCCTGTACAATGCCCTCATTATGCAGTTAATTTTAAAGTTTGCCCTGTGGCCTTCGACCTCTTGCTGGCCCCAAGGCTTATGGCCCTTCACATCTTTCCTGGTGTCAAATGAAATACTGCAGCAATCCCTTCCACCCTGTGCAGCAAAAAGTCAGCCAGGCACCCACTAGTCACAGTCTTTGGGCTATGTGGAGGGCACACACAGTAAGGCAGGGAAAGACATAGATGGAAAAGTTTGCAGCTAAACTGCACTGAAAAAGTTTGCAAGATATTGCTCAAACAGGTAAGAGCAGAAAGAGTTATGTTCAGCAAGCTGGATTTATTTTAGCACATAGTGACAAGTTAGTGTGAAGAAATTCATAGTATTAGTTTACATTGTTAGATCATCTACAGTAGCTACCCATAATAATACCTTTATTCAGTGCTGAGTATAAAGAAATTACAAGACAGTTATCCCTTTCAATTGATAATAATAATTCTACTGCACTTTAACTTCTGGCAGAAATACATACACTTCCCTTGTAATCCTCAGAAGTACAGAGAGACAATTTTTCAGGAAATACCAATGTAACTCTCAGTGGCTTCCTTCAAATCTTTTTATTTTTTTTGGGGGGGGGGCGGGGATAGGTGGTCAGTGGTAGCTAGAAATGTTGGATAGCTGAAGGGTAGGTACAGATTTTGGATGGACTTGAACCACACCATCTCAGGCTGGTCACTATTGTGTCACTGCTACCTTGTGCTGCTTCTGCTAGCCCATAAATGCACATATTTCCTTTTTTATCATGGAACTGCCAGCTTTCTGGAACAGGAATCAACGTCCAGTCAGAGATTACACAATTCCCCATCTAAGGCAGGATTAAAATTTTACAGCAGAGAAGAAAATGGAAGGACAGTCGTTGTCCTGAAATACCATGCACAAATTACCACACACGAGCAGTAATCCTGAAGCCAGGATTTCATCCCATAGCTTCAGCTTAACAAAAGACATGCAGGTCCTTTTGTATGTGAACAGGAACATTGCCAATCCTATGGTTTTGCAGGTAAAAAGGTCTCTTATCTTTTCACTTGTCCAACACAGTGATCTTTAACATATGGATATGTATCCCTGTGGGTTTCTGACAGCTTTTAAAGGGTTTTCTGAAAGGTAATTATGAAAAGCAAGTTTGCTGTCCTTAGGATAATTTTATAGTAAAGTATTCATTGTGAAGCAGAGGTCTGCAATGTTGAAAACACTGAGAACAGTTGTTCTAGTCGAATACATTTAATGCCAGTGACTTAGACAAGAGGTAACTCTTTCATCTACAGATATCTGTATGTATTTCTTATCACAAAACATGAATCCAGTAATTGTTCTGATTATTTCTTACTACTTTATTTACTCAGGTTGTTCTGTTACTTGAGAAGTGGTGACCTCACCTACCAGTCACATTTTCAAGCGTAAATTCTTGTCTTCTGCTTTTTTACTCCCAAAACTCAGAGGAGAAAAAAGAAAAAAAAGTATTTAAAACTCACTCGCAGGTCTCCCTACATACTGTTTTGTAGTTGTTGTTGTTGTTTTCTATTTTTTTTTCTTTTTTCTTTTTCTATAGCCTAATTCCCCTGTAGCTGAAGAGGGCCTGTCTGTACCTCCTGAGGCTTAGTCCTGACACACAGGACAGTGGTGGCATCGGCACTCACTGCTGTGTGGCCATGCCGACCCTCTCCCACTCACTCCAAAGGAAGCATCCGTGTGAGGAGCAGGTGCTGTAGTATGTTTCTGAAGTGGATGAATACAAATGTCAAGTCTTAATTTCTTTCTGTCACTATTGAAGGGCATTCTGCATGGGGAAGAAGGAGCATTTGATGGGGAGATAATAGGAAGAACTTCTGAAGTTCTGCCTGGAAAACTAGGGAATTTTCCTCAGCAGCACCACAGAGGAGTCACTTAGGTTGCAACAGGCAGAGAAGACAGTTTTGCAGATGGTAATGTCTCATCACAGGCTCATGGGATGGGCAGAAGGTCACCAATGGGTGTGAAGGAACCCACCACAGCTCTAATAATGGACAGGGAGCAGTAAGGTCACAGAGATGAATATTTCAGACCTTCGTGGAAGCATAAGAAGGGCAGAAAGGCTGTCTGACAATCTAGAATGATTTTTCACAATGTCTTTTTCTCCAATAGCAGGAAGCCCTCTCTGAGAAATGTGGAACTAGAAGAAAACTCCTAGTCCATCCCTTTGTACTGAGGGAGGCCTGATCCTAGGCACAACTTTAGCAGATACTTGTCTAAACTTGCTCTTTTAACCTCTAGTGAAGAATCCTCAAATTGGCCTTGTATAAAAAGACAAACAAACAAACAAGCAAAGAAAAAAAACACAAACCACACACCTTCTTTGATATCTTACCAAGCTTCACATCAAAATGTCAATTACTTTTTGTCCCTTGTCATTGTGTCCATGAGCATGATTGACCACAGTCCCCTTACAGCCTAAGAACATTTTCATATGCAGTGCTTTACATTTTCTTCTCTTCTCTTCACCAATCACCCCATACTTTCATGCTTGCCTCAAAGATGATGTTTCTAATCTTTTTTTGACCCTTTGTTGTTGTCCCAACACTGCAACTTGTCACTATGCTTTTTAAGTACAGTACACCAAGCTGGAAAAAATAGTAGGAAAACTACAAGCCGGAAAACTGACTCCACCTCCCCAAGTAGTTCAAAACAATGGCCATAGTCATCATTACTTCTGTTAAAACATCCTGGAAAACCGAAACAGGAGAGATTCTGACTAGATATATTCTAGTCAGAATATAAAAAGGAAAGACTTTTTCATGATGAAGGCTGTCAAGCTTTGGAACAGAGGGTCTGTGCGATCTCAGTGCTTGGAGGTTTTCATGACCAGACTGAATAAGGCCCGGAACAACCAGATCTGACCTCGTGGGTGACCTTACTTTGAGCAGGAAGTCCTCCTGCTCAAAGAGAGACCTACTAAGGTCCAACCTGAATTATCCTACGGTCTTTTGAGGAGAATTGTTTCTCTGTCAATAATATACTGCTGATGACCTATATTCAGTTTGTGAGGTACTGTAACACTCAGGTCCTTTTCTAGGGACTGCTACGTGCTCTATTAGTCCCTATGTTATTATAGGTGTGCCTTTGACTTCTCTTTTCCAAATACTGTGCTTGTACTGTTGTTTTTGTTGTTTATTTGTTTTCAAAAACAAGTACAGGGAAATTCAGAGCAACTTCTGCGATTTGTGAGCTCACTCTGAATTCCTGTCTTCATACCCTACCCTTGAATTACCTCCTAGCAAGATGTCACCCACATATACAATAATCATACTCTCTACTGCATCATATGAGTTAGCATTGAAAATAATGAAATACAACCAGAGGTAAGGCAGCTCTCTCAAGAGCCCTATTTGAAATCTGTTTACAGCTAGATAGCAGACTGTGGATAAACACTCTCTGAGCAGAGGGGTTTTTTTTTACCAGCTGTGGGAACACTATGTTCAGATTTCATACAAAACATGTTTCCACACTTTTTTTTACAGCATTATGAGGTGAAAACTAATTTATGAGTCCTGCTAAAGTGGAAAACCATCACTTCAAATGTTTCCTCTTCATCTGCTAGACAGCTATCACATCAAAGAAGAATTAGCTTTGTAGTACCTGAAAAATCCTGACTGGGTGATTCTTTATCACTTGCTGTTTAGTAACAGGTCATACAAGATTTTATTCCAGTAATAGGGTGGCAAAGCAAGGAGATAGTTTACAGCTCTCCACTTCCCTCTTTTTCTTCCTGTTGAAAACTGGTGCTCTTTTTGGAGCTTACCACATTCTCCATCCTTGAAGATAAATGGTGGCAGGTCAATGATTTTTTAAAGTTTGCTGGAATAATTTTCACCAGCCTCACTAACTCAAACACAACCAGCTTCCTTAAATATTAAATCTTTTTCAATTATTCTGTTCCTTTTGTTTGTTGTTGTTAATGGTAATCATAATATTTTATCACATTTATCTGTCTCATGAAGACTGAAGAAAGTAGGCACTGTATACTTCAGTCTCTTCTGCGTCGTTTGTCATAATTTAGCCGCATAGCCTAACATTACCGTGTAGACTAGACCATCGAGAAAGATAACTCGTGCCAGCCCTCTTTATAGCAACCTAAGACGGTCAAGGTCAGTGGGAAGGATCACCCTCAAAGGTGTCCAAGAATCATTTTCACTCATGTTTGCAATACTGTGCTGTGTAACAAATGTTCTTACTCCTCCTTGTTATCTACTTGTTCTTTTTACTGCCACTCCCAACGAGCTCCTCTCTTCCATCTCCGAGGTTTGCTGACATTTGCTTTTTTTCTGAGGTCCACTCTGCTGCTGCTGTATCTTCTGCTTTTAAGAATCACTTGCCAGTTTGTAAGAGCTTTCTCCCAAACTGCAAAGCAACTGCTGTCAGTACTGCATTACTTGTGACACCTTTGCAAGCCATTTGCTAAGTCAGCTCAGCAGGTCTGGAAGTGTTTGAAGCATGATGACAGAGGGGTATGTCAGCCTGAGGTACCCTACAGAGTTATCTGAGAGGCAGGAACACTTTCACAGGCAGGTAGGGTCTGTGGGCTCAGTGACCCAGTTTTGATGGCAACAGCTTGAATTCCAGTCTCAAGTTGATTTTCATGTTCTGCTCTCTTCAAATTGCACACATCCTTTGACATTTCCAAATATCAGTCTGAGATTTTAACCCCAATATCAAATATTCAAGAAGATGAGCAAATGTAAATATGGAATGAAATGAGATTGCTGGGTAAGTGACTCTGAGCACATCTTACCTTATAATGCTATAATACACATAACTTTAACTCAGGTCTTTGTTTTTGAGGACAAGCTCTTAATGATATTTCGAATAGAATACACTCACTTGGGAAAAAGACAAAGCACAACATGCCAAGAAAGATTTTTCAGCTTTCTGAAAACAGTGATCAGCAAGAAACTGTGTTGGAGAATTTGTGACCAAGAAATCAGTTCATCTGCATTAAAGCTATTTCCTTAAAACAAGGCTCCTTCTACAAAGGAGGCCACTGATAATCCCTAGGGATATTTGTTCTGTCAATATTCATGGGAATCCAAAGAAAATTAACTTTCTTGATTACCAGGAGCAGGTAGAGATTTACCATCTGTGTTTAGTGTTCTACTTGTTCAGAGTGGGTAATAGTACATAAGTACTTCCTGCAAGATCAGGACTAGGAATTAGTTTTAATCCTTTATGCTATACTTACTGTACAAATAACAGTTATATTATCCACACAGAAAATTAATGTCTCTTCAGCAAGATATTATTTTAGCTTACAAATGCTATTTTTTGCATATTTGTCAGTTTGACTTTAATTCATACTATCAGTTACAAAATAGTCAAAATATTTCAGTGAAAATTATCACCCAGATGAATTCCAAACATGATTCAAGGCAAAAAAAAAAAAAAAAAAAGAGATGCCGCTCCCTAAAAAAAAGTCTGAACAGAACTTTCATAAATGCATATTTGTTGAAACTGAAATATCTAATGGTAACACTTTATTTTATGGGATAATTTTTCAACAGAATCTATAGGTGCCCCACCCCACCCCACCTGAACTGAGCTAAAATAATCCTTTATTTACTTAGAGTCTTTGTTTGGTTGATATTTACTGTACATATTGTTAGGTTATTCAGTAAAAGACATATATCCACAAACACACAGGAGCACCAGGCTGAGGAAGAGAGCTCCTGTCCCAGCTCCTGCCAGGGCTGTCCCAGGAGGGCCAGCAGCCCCGTGGGCTGGGATGGCACCCACCACTGTGAGCCAATGTGCAGGCTCTGCAGGACAGCTCTCAGGCTGAGGAGGCTTACTGCCTAGGGCTACAGGACTTAGAGGATACAGGATTGTTTAAGACTTACTAAAGGAAGTTTAGAGAGGAACCAAAGGTGGGGAAAGCTAGGGATCAGGGTGATTTGTGGAGGAGTAAGCGTTGAGAATAGAGGGATAAGGGAATAAAAGGGGTGGTGATGTCTAAATGTTGCTGCTCAGTATGCTTTTCTGACCGTGCCCTGCAACTGCTTACCATAGTCTGTCTTGTCTTCCCATTAAACTCCATCTCTAAGCAGTTTGCTGGGGGAGGGACTCTGCTCCATGTGCACGTGTGTGTGTGGTTGTCTGAGTGCCAGCACCCAGAGCGGGGACCAGGCATCACCGGGACCCACGCGTCCCTGGTGCCAGTGACTGGAGCAAGTGCAGGTGTACAAGTTTTGGTGTGTTTGTGAAGGTCACGGTGGGCCAAACAGTGAGCAGAGGTGGCTGGGGAGCTGGAGGGTATGTGTGTCCCTGAGTGAGCCCACAGCAGGAGGTGGCTACTGGAGGGACCAGGGTATGCCACCATAGTGTGCATGGGAGTGTGCCTGAGGTGGGGGTCTGTACCAGCAGGAGTGGGGGTGCAGGCCACAGGGGCTTGTACACACTGGTGACAGCATCTGAGGAGACTGAGGTGCCACGAACAGCTCGTAAGGGTCCTGGACATTTACTGGAGGAACTCAGATTTTGTTTATACATATATTTCCCATCAGCAGATATTAATGCCAATCAGTTAGAGAATCCTAGGATCATAGAACCATCTGGGTTACAAAAGACCTTCAAGACCATCAAGTCCCACCATCAACCTGGCCTACCAAGAACCACCACTAAATCATGTCCCTTAGTGCCACATCCACAGCCAATACCCATTGACCCATGTTCCTCTTTCCCTGTGGTCCTGTATGGCAGCCTATGATGCTGTCAATGCACACTGTCTTTTTCCCTTATGGAGTTGTGATCCCCCTCTACTTTTTCTCCCTGCTTGCACAGATCCAGCTGGATCAATGTCTGGAAGCAGCAAATTCCCTCTCAGGCAGCTTTGTACAGAGTGCAACAGAATGAGGCCATTGGTGTGGTTTGCATTTGCCTGTGTGGCGCTTTCTGTCTGTGTTCATCCATGTGACCAACTAAGTATATATGTATATGTGTATAGTAAAGATCTGTCAGCATGTGTACCTATGGGAACTACATGCTCAGCATCACTCCTGGTTGGAGTGTGGAGCTCTGACGGCTTCACCTAGATAGGAGTACTAAATGCGTTATCTGCGTTACAATTTTTGACATAGTATGAACAGTGTTTTCATTGAATTGCAAACAAAGAATTTTTAGTTTTTTTTGCAATAATAAAATCTTACCTCAATCTCAGAATCTTTTTGTCTTCTCTTTCCAGTTCAGAAAAAGGAAATCCAAATATGGAATTATTAATGAGCAGAAATAATTCCTAACATATCTCTGAGAGGCTCTAAAAATTCCAGAAAAGGTAAACAAATTGCTAGAAATTCTGTATTTGTATATGCTTATTAGGCTACACTTGAAATCAGAAAGAATTGTCATAGATTGAACGATGCAAACAAACTCACAATACAGTTATGAAGTACTGGCATCCGAGTCCCTGATCATTTCAAAAGGCCCGGGATGATCTGAGGAGAATATCCTCATTTTACCTCAGTCTGTTATGCTGCAAATGAAATATTGTTGTTCTAGTTCCACTGCAATTAAGACTCTGCTCATTAGTCCCAGGGATAATTTCCCATATTACAACACCCCTAGTGTCCTGTAATAAATGAGGAACGGGCTGTTCTGATGTATTTCTGTTGAACGTGGACCGATACACAGCGGAATGTACAACATCCTGCTGCTGCTGAAGCTGGGAGAACAGTACACCATGAACACAAGCAGCAATTTAGGACAAAAACTGGCTAACATCCTTAAACTGTGGGGCAGAATTTAAACAGGCAGAATTCAGCTATCTAAACTGGCATCAGACTGGACCAGCAAGAAAAACACAGCTTTTAAAAAATTTTTAAATATTCTTCCAGGAAGGCATCTAAAAGCTTTTGTGAAGACTGCCAAAAATTTCAAAGTGTGTTTCTGCTTTTATATTTTAGATTTTTCTAAGGGTTTCCTAGATTTATGAGACGCTATTTGAATGCAAGTGTAAAACAATAGTTACGAATCTTAGTTTATGATCTAATACTATATTTGAAAGTCACAATGGGTTGTCTAAAGAGACTGATTTGAGAAGATAATTATTGTTTTCTTAAACAGAACAAAGTGTGTTACAAATCAGATCTCTACCACCTTGTAAATGATAAGCTCTGTTACACACTTAAAATCAAATAGTAAAGTTCAATGTTAACTAAAATTAATTCTCAAATTCAAAAAATGAAGTGTAAGTATTAATACAAAATATTACCCTTGTTTAACACCATGTCCACACATGATCTTTTAAAGTAGGTCGATGTTATGTTAATCAGTATTCATGAATCGAACGTAAATTTGTCGTTAGCGTTACAAACTTTAATCTAAACGGAGGCTTTCAAATATACGTGAGAAAATCTGAAATAATGCCTGCACATATTTTTGTTGATTTCAGTAATTCATTGATCATTCCCAAGTTCAGTTGGGCTCCCAAGAAATTGTCAGAAGCATCAGGATATAGCCTTGCCTGTAGCATAGTAATCCTACATGAAAGCAATATACATCACATCCCTTCCTCCCCCTCCTCAAAGTCATAAATATTTCAGATTACTGGAGTTCATATTTGTGAAGTGATACTCCTTACACTCAGGAAAAGAATATTATTGGTTGACACGCTGGAGGAAAGGGTGGCCATCCAGAGGGACCTGGACAGGCCTGGGAGGTGGACCCATGTAAACCTCATGAGGTTCAACAAGGCCAAGTGCAAGGTCCTGCACCTGGGTCAGGGCAATCCCATGCACAAATACAGGCTGGGTGATGAGTGGATTGAGAGCAGCCCTGAGGAGAAGGACATGGGGAGGTTACTAATGCATAAGAAGCTTGACATGAGCTGGCCATGTGCGCCTGCAGCCCAGAAAGCCAACCATATCCCGTTTAAAATGAAGAGAGGGTAATATTATGTTAGATATAAGGAAGAAATTCTTCACTATGAGGTTGGTGAGGCACTGGCACAGGTTGCCCAGAGAAGCTGTGGATGCCCCATCCCTGGGAGTGTTCAAGGACAGCCTGGATGGGGCTTTGGGCAGCCTGATGTAGTGAGTTGGAAGAGTTGGATGAGTGGAGTTGGAAGCAGATGACTTGTAGGGTCTCTTCCAGTCCAAACCATTCTATGATTACATGAAATCATCTCATCTAAACTTAACTGTCTACTGTGTAAAGATATATACCTGAATTACTTCCTATACACTCCTCTTAGAGGGGAAAACCAGGTATTTCTGCTTTTGGATGTACTGCCCACATCTCTTCACTGATTGCAGCAAAATCTAGAAGCCATGAACACAGAAGTGAATGCTTACAGACTTCCCCATTATATTTAAAATATCGCAATATCACAATTCAATTGCTTGTACATCATTTTCAGAAGCCAGATCCTTGAAATTGCATGGACCAAGAAGCAAAAATCTTTCAAAATACTGTTTTCCCGTTAAAAAAAACAAAACAAAACAAACAAAAAAAAACACCCCAAACCAATAATAATCATATCAGTATGTTCTGTTGAACCATCTGACCACCACACTTTTTAAATTGTATTTTTCTTTCAGTAGGGAACCTTCCAGAACTCATGTCTCTTCTGCCAGACTCTTAGGGCAGCAGCAGGGAGAGGATTGTGGGTGAACAGAACAGTGCAGGGAGGAAGAGAGACAGATGCTGTTTTTGCTGTTACTGTAAAATATTCTGAAGAAAAGTAAATAAACAAACATCATTTTTCTCTCTAATGTCATTACAGTTGGCCTAGATTAGGAAGGTCAGGGAACAGATTGTCATCTGCAAACAAGCTGCTGTTTCCTAGGAACAGATATCTCAGTGTCTTTTAGAGTACCCACCATATCTCAAAAAAAAAAATGTTAAAGTGTAGCAAAAAAAAAGAATCTTCAACCTTCATTCTGCTTTTTCCATGCCTCCCTCAGTTCAAAGCAAGCAAACCACATCTACTTTGCAAGAGGATTCATGATGTGAAGAGAATTTGGAGCCCCAGCATCACTCATCACGCCCAGCACCCAGCTGCTTGCTCATCATCTAGGAACATCTAATGAACTTCTCTCCATGCACCATCATTCACATTGAAAGTTTCCTAATTGGGTCACTAATTGAGAAGAGACAGACTTAGTAGTCATTAATGAAAAATGGTGGAAGAGGCTACCAATAACAAGCAGCAGATGATAACACTCATTAGCACCCTGAATATCTTGATATATGTTGAGGTGACTACTGTACCCACTTCAGGCTTCTCTATGTGCGACCAGGACACACAACCCCCAGGATACTGAGGCAGCAGAACCATAAATGCCACACAGGAGGAGATGCTGAACAGACACAGTCAGAGGGATTGCCCTTTCCTCTGGGCACCAGGGCACAGAGGCCACAAGGGTCACTTTTTTGCTACTTAACAATGGCTCTGCAGCTACAGAATTTTCTTTTTTTTTTTTAAATTATTATTATTATTTTCAATAAATACAATTGTTTACTTAATGACTGTACATTTAGCCTCCTCAAAAAGGGACAATCATTTCTAGAAAGCTTCTTATCATAGAATGGCTTGGGTTGGAAGGGACCTTAGTTCCAATCCCCCTGGCATTGGCAGGGATTTCACCACAGCAACTTGGTACATCTTTAAAATACTTTTGTTTCACCTATAATGAAACTCAGCTTAGTTCTTGTACCTTGTGTCTGGCTGTGATAGAGTTAATTTTCCCCACAGCAGGCCACGCACTGCTGTGCTCTGCAGTTGTAGCTAGAACATCAATATCACACCGATGTTTTGTCTACTGCCGAGCAGTGCTGTCACAGCATCAAGGCGGGGTCTGTAACCCATCACCCCCAAAAGCCGGTAGGCTGGGGTGAGCAAATTGTGCGGACATAGCCAGGGGAGCTGTCCCAAACTGACCAAGGGGATGTGACATGCCATGTGACGTCAGGATCAGCAAGAAAAAAACGTTAAGAAAAAGGAGAGGGGAAGGGGCATTCATTATGAAGGTGTTTGTCTTCTGAAGCAATTGCTATGTGTATTGAGCCCTTGCTTCCCAGAAAGTGGCTGGACATTGTCTGTTGATGGGAAGTAGAGAATAATTTTTCTCCTTTTGCTTCCACAAGCGGCCTTTGCTTTTCTTTCATTGAGCTGATTTTTATCTCAACCCACAAGTTTTTTTCCATATCACTTTCTCCCATCCTTCTGAGGAGGCTGAGCAAGCAGATGTGTAGTGGTTAGCTGCGTGATGGTGTGAAACCACAACAGTCCTGCACTGACAGCAGTCTGAACTCCACATTCATCCCACCGCATAAATTATGAGAAATTATATTCCATTAACAGTGGAATGTGAAGGATATTGCTTTATTAAACAATCCATTCTTCATTCTGCAAGCCATAGCTTATGAGCAGTAGCAAGTGCAGCACATAAGACCTACAGCAGTGAAAGCATTGGTCGAAATGTATTTACCTCGGGTTTAGTTTTAACCAGATTTAACAAAGACAGATAGTTTGAGCTTGGCTTAGTGGAAAAAAAAAAAAAAAAAAAAAAGGTAAGACTGACTGGAGTGTTATTCTGTTACACAAAGCTGCTCCCCCCTTTCCTGAATGACAACAAAAGTGAGTTTTGTTGAAAGTCCCTTGTCCAATCTCTATACTGTTAACATTTTGTGGGAGAGATGTGAGAACAGAATAGTGTTCTGGGAAGGGTCAGGCTAAGAATCACAAAATAAGGAGAGAACAGAAAGAAGACACAGTATCGGATTATGAGGTTGTAAGTTGTAGGTATAAGCTAAGATCCCAAATGAGCTAGTACCCACAAATCATCAGTGATTCATAGCAAAAGGTTAGGTTGGAAATTACACTCTCTTCTCTCACCTCTTTTAGAAGAAGCAGAGTTGACAGTATTTAAATGAAAGGCCTTAAGACACTGATTTTGTGTTTTTTCCCAAGGTAGTATTTAGGGCCATGCAAATACCTGTCAACCCCCTGCAAAGCCCACATGCAGATTTATGCGATTTAATACCTGAAACGCAGCCTGGTTGAAGCATTAAAGCTAACAAAGCAGAGCAACTTGCTCTGTCTCTGCAGCCAGCTGATTAGTCTTGAGAGAAAAAGATTCAGTCAAGTCTCAAGCATTAAAAAGTCTTGTGGGTGATTTTAAGGAATGATCTTTGGCTCAGAGGGAAGGTAAAGATGGTAAGTAAAAGTCATAAGATATCTGCAAAAGAAAAGGCTAGAGCATATCAGTTTACTACCAAGAAAATTACACTTTAGTAGAGAGTACAGTGTGTGTTTAGCTAGCATTCAGCTAAGACCATAAAAACAAAAAAGATACAATACAATAGCTGCTAGGGACAATATAGGGAACTCTAGAATCCTTAGGATTGCCAGGTATAACACTTCCATCTGTATTCAAACTACATTCAACACACCTACACATTTAATAGTTAACTGGCTATAAGTCAACTTCCAAGAGGTTTGTGTATCTTTGTATGTTAACCTACATGTGATAAAGCACTGGTATGACAAAGTTTGCCAGAGGCTTTATCTAAAAAACATGACTATCCAGATTATGTTATTTACTTTCATGTTCGTTCAAGTGAGATAATACTGATACACCTTAAGAAAAACTCCTACTGTGATACAAGATGGGCATGTTCATGCAGCAGTTTGACAAGACAGAGAAAATACATGTTACATCTGTATTTATGGCAAGAAATACCTTATCAGAATTCTAAATCTGTTCCTAACAGGAAACGTGTAATTTCCAATTTACCTTCAGCCAAGTATTCTACAAACTTCATAAAGCTACAGTCACTCTTCCCTTTCAGTTTGCAAGTGGCAAACATTTGTTAAGTAATTTTGCCATTTGACATAATTAATACTCTAACATTTTACTGCACATTGAACGTGTTGTTTCTGTGATGCGGGGTAGTGGAAGTGCAATGCCTTGATTATGGAACTGTGCTAGGCTGTGCCATGACCAGCACATACAAGGAAGAAGTAAGGAAATATGGATTGTCCTATACTGTGACAATTCCAGGAGATCTCTGCAGGGTCACATCATCTGTTAATTCTCTCCCTCCCTCCCCTCTATCACTATCACACTAGAAAAGTGAGAAACTCAAAGCAAACTACAAACACCTTCCCCCACATCCACCTACCATCTTCTACCTACCCCCCCAAGTGGAGCAGGGGAACAGGAAATGGGGGCTGCGGTCAGTCCCTAATGCTTGGTCTCCACCGCTCCTTCACAGTCCCTCTCTGCCCTGCTCCACGTGGGGTCCCTCCCACGGGATGCCGTCCTTCCCAAACTGAGCCTGCGGGGGCTGCCCACAGGCAGCAGCTCCTCAAGAATTGCTCCTGCACAGCTCCGTACCACGGGGTCCATTCCCCACGAGCAAACTGCTCCAGCACGGGTCCCCCACATGTGGGCAGCAGCTCCCCCCAGACCCCCTGCTCCTGCGAGGGCTCCTCTCCACGGGCTGCAGCTCCGGCCCGGGGCCTGCTCCTGCGGGGGCTCTCCATGGGCCGCAGCCTCCTCCAGGCCACATCCACCTGCTCCACCGGGGGCTCCTCCACGGGCTGCAGCGTGGAGATCTGCTCCGTGTGGGACCCATGGGCTGCAGGGGGACAGCCTGCTCCACCAGGGGCCTCTCCACAGGCCGCAGGGGAACTGCTGCTGCATGCCTGGAGCACCTCCTGCCCTCCTGCTGCACTCACCTGGGGGGCTGCAGGGCCGCTTCTCATTCCTCTCTCCCGGCTGCTGTAGTGCAGCAGGTTTTTTTTCCCCCTTCCTTCAGCCTGCTCTCCCAGAGGCCCAACCAGTGTCTCTCCCTGGCTTGGCTCTGTCCAGCAGCAGGTCCCTTTGGAGCTGACTGGAGCTGGCCCTGATCTGACATGGGGCAGCTGCTGGGCTCTGCTCACAGACGCCACCCCTGCAGCCCCTCACTACCAAAACCTTGTCACATACACCCAATACACTAATTTGTCTCGAATTACAGCTTACTAGCCCAAAAAGTTTCCTTTAGGTTTCAGATGCAAATAGCTTCCGTGAAAAAAAATAAATAAATAAATAAAAAAGAATGTCCTCAGTTTTTACACTGATGTAATTGTGCTATGCATATATCTTATTTGGTTCATGGTTACATGGGGTAGACTGAAAAAAAACATGCATGCATGCTGTGGAAATATTGCTGAAGTGTAGGGATACCTTAACCAAAGCCAAGATGTTCGGCTACCACCAATTTGAATGACAGTAGTTTTAGGAGAAAAAACATGCATTCAACCAACTTATAACAGCAAAGCAAATCTATGCTCTCCCCAGTATGATCATGAGGCATTTCCAGGAGATGGAGCTGTTCTCAAGCCTTTTGCAGCTTCTCTGGGAAAATGTTCACTGGTAAGATCAATTTTTGCATCATTTATCATTAAAATAATAACCAGCTAGACTGTTTTTCTGAATTACACAACTGCATGTTGATAGGCCCACATCTCTGAGTTCCTCCGAAGAGCTGCCCTGCACCGTCAGCCTTCAGAGGTGCTTGCTCAGGGAGAAGGAGACTTCATGAATCTACATGAGGAGAATCACTTGCAAGTCTCCACCAGAAAAGGGAGACTTAAGTGAATAAACGTGAGGGTGGTGGATTTTTGTTTGTTTGTTTTTCTTTGCTTTTATTCTCCAGAATCAAACACTTGTGCCTTATTCTAAACAAGAAATTTCAGTCCAGATCCTTTATGGGAGAGGGATAACTATTCTCACAGCATCAAAGCTGTAACCACTCACCTTCGCAGAGGAGTCCTCAGTGGAACTTAAATGCTGTGGGAATTAAATCCTTCCAACTGGAAAGCACAACAGTAAGTGTGCTGGGCAGGGAGATGCCAAAAACAGCCTGAAAGGTGATGCTGTACAGAGGTTCATCTCAAATACTTGCCCCCGCTGAACCTTCACAGTGTACGCTGTGATGTGGTTCATTCCTGTCTCCAACACATCTCACGGAGGCTGGGAGGCTTCCCTTCAATGCCAAATAGCCACTACACAGGCTGCAGAGGACTTGACTCCTATTCTCTCTTTTCCTTGAGAATACTACAACAAACACCTCTCCAAAAAGTGCCCTAAATACCTACTACAGGATGTTTTTCAGGACAGAAGCTGGTTTTCTATTCCTTTTTAACTTAAGCAATAATTCTGTCACAGGCTACTCTAAAATTTAAGGTTAGGGTAGTCAGCTGGAAATGTGATATTAAAAATGCAGAAGCAGGCCTTGGAGTATTGGTGGCCATTCCAGAAGATCCCAAACCACTTGGCTGTAGTCAAGCTCCTGCTCTCAGCCTACATCAGTCTTCATCTAATTTATTTTTTTTTGGCTGTGGCATGGCTTCACGTGGAGAGCTGGTGCATTTTCCTGAACTTGTGCTTCAAGCCAAAGAGCCTCTGGCTTAGTGAGTAGAGCGAAGCTACCAAGCAAATGAGGGAACTAATACCAAATCTCCCACATGTAGCGATGAGGAAGAGGTGGTGCCCCACCTTGCTCCAGCAGGAAGAACCTGCATTTTACCTGGAAGGTGATGAAGCAGGTGTCTCCAGGCACACATCAGAAATGCTCCTTAAAAAGGCGGGGTGAGGAAACAGCACGTTTGTGAATCCTGACAGCTTAAGGCTTGATGTACAAGCTGATCCATGCAGCAGCAGGAGCTGAGTGCTTCTGGACATGCCTGGGGAGAAGTCCATCAGGCATCAGAGCAATTTAAATTTCAAAGTCTCAGGTGCTGGCAGACTTAGACAGCAGACAAGGGTTCAGCTAGATTTCAGATGTCACTACCTAACCCTTCTGATCTCTCTAAGACTTGCTTTTCCAGCTGTAAAAAAAAAAAAAAAAAAAAAAAAAAATGAAAGTGATGTTTATCTGAGAGAAAAACATGCTTGAATAATTTACCAATCCTACCAAAATCATTGGACTGCTCCAGGAAATGCAGTGGCAGGACTGGATGTAAATCTTGGGCCTGGGGTAAGCAGAGCCCCACAGCTTTTTTTTCCCAGCAGCATTCAGGCTCTGAAGGAAGGACTGTATGTTGTTTCACCTAAAGAGGAAAAATCACAAGCTTTAGTCTTGTTTGAAGAAAACTATAATTTTATCTCCATGACTATTGAACACCAACATTTTTTTTTTTTTTTACAAAAGTCTCAGAATTTTAATTCACAATTGCCTTTAAAACACATACAATCCTCATTTGAGGATTTTTTTTTTTTTAACCTGAGCATTAGAACAGGCTTTGCAAAATATACCTGTAGTTCATGGATGTTTAGTGTCCCCTGACTGAGCATTTTTGGATGAGTTAAACAAACAGATAGTCTGTTGTTCTCATGGTCACTTCTGTATTACATGCACTGTATTTTTTTTCTGCTGTTTGTTTTGTGTGTACAGTAGACATTCTTGGCTTCTGTTCTCATAATTAATTTAGATGCTTCATTCCCCCTTTGCTAACTTGTTGGAAAGATTATTACCAGGGACTTGGCCCACATTTGCCTTGGGACACTCAAGAAAGCTCAAGACATGGAAAACTACAGCCATTTTACTTCTGAAAGTTTTCACTGAATAGTTAAACATGATCCAATTCAGGTGCACTGTAGTTTGTCTCCTTTGGTTTCAAAGTAGACAAGCCCCTCTCAGCTTTCTTTGGTGCTCATTTGGAAATGCCTCTTTGTTCTGTAAGAATATTTAAGCATATGCTTAATTTTAAAACGTGCTTGAAGCTCATTGCAGTTGTGGTTAAACACTTCTGTGATTATTTCAGCTAAAGAATTGGGGTCTTTAGCTGGTTTATATTTTACTTACCAAGAAATGTCTTGTCTGAAAGAATCTCCCTTGTCTGCAACAAGAAGCTATAAACAGTGAATTAGTGAATCAATGTGATTTTAGACCAGGAAGCTGCTCTGAATTACATTTTTCAGCTTTTGGAAAATTGCATTAAGCTCTGCAAATGAGCCACTGGGGATACAAGAGTGGATCGTAAAAATCCATTATGAATATATTAGTTGCACTGGGTTTTAGTGCTGTAAAAATAGTTTCACTGGTTGGCTGAAGACTTACTGAAAAAAAAAAAAAGAATACAGAAGCATCTGTTATTCTGTTGTATTGCTCCTTACACCATGTACAAATGTGCAAACAATATAAGAGATTGTTTTGTGTGATTTGTTCAATATGCTCAAATGTATCCACGCAATAGCTCCATTGACTTAAAACTAAGGTCTGCATTTGGCTCTGTATCAACAACAGAGCAGTGGGTAAATGAGCAAAGCATTTTTTTTCCCCTTTTTTTTTTTTTTTTTCTCCTGTGCTGTTGTAGGAAAATTAAAGCACAAATGAGTTTGTTGTTTATTATTGATGTGGCTAGCAGATGGAAAATTTTATAGCCAGCTTGCACAAAGTTCATTTTTGATGCTAAGAAATAACAGCAACAACAACAACAACAAAAAAAAACCAACTAGGGTCTGTAACAAAGAACCAACTGCAAAAATGGGAATTGTATGAAAAAAGCATTCACAGCAGACATCTGTTAAATATTATATTTATCACATTCATATGCAAGCTCCAGTATTGCAATGCACAGCACTAACGAGAACAACTGCACCTGCACAGGCTTGTCAGGGCCCTCTGCACTGAGCAGTGTGGAGGTACAGGGAAGACACGGGGCCTCCCAGCCCAAATTATAGCCCCCACCACTCCCCTCCTGACTGGGCATTTTATACCAATTTACATCAATATGCATATTGGTTTAATAATTACATAGGACTTTCATTAAAATAAACAGGACTTACATTGATGTGGGAAGCCTAGAGTTAACTCCCTTTTGTGCCAGTACTATCATTTAAACTAGAACCTCTTTGCAAAACTAGCCCTGTTTTCCAGGAAGCTTCACAGAGATTCGGGTACAACTTCCATTGAACTTGAATACAATTTAAGTTCCTTTGAAAGTGTCAGCAAAGACTTTCTACTAATAGTGTATTGTTCATATGAAAATCTGAAAATTTTCATATGAAAAAATATAACGTATATGACACACTTATTTGCAAGGCTCCAAGGATGGCAACTCTAAACCCTCTGTTGACAATCTGTTCCAGTGCTTGACCACCCTTGTGGTGGAATTTTTTTCATTATACCTAATCAGAATTTCCCATACCTAACTTCTGTCCATAACCTGTTGTCCTGTCACTGTGCACCCCCAAGAAAAGTCCCCACATGGTCCCATTTAGGTAGCTAAACACAGGAAGAAGGCGTCCCCTTAGCCTGGTCTTTCTGAGTATGAAGAAATCTAGATCTCTCAGCCCCCTCCTATGTCATGTGCTCTAGCCTCAAGCAAATAGGTGAAAACTGCCAAATTGTTTACATTTTCCATCTTTGCTCTGTTTGTTCCCACTGCTGTGCTGCTGGCCAGATTCTTCACATGCCCTCACATAGCCAAACACCTTTCTTCATTCCACCTACACTCTCATTCCTGAACACACAGCTTAATCCATTCAAAGCAGCTAAGGAGAAAAACAATCAGATCCTCCTCCCTGTGCTCCAAATTTTGGACACAGGTGAACACGCCTGTTGCATAACCACCATGGCAACTTGTGGGACAAGCGTGAGTCCAGGGTTGAGTATGAGATAAGAGGTCCTTTCACCATCTAGAAAGAAGTGTACTCCCACGGGACTCAAAAATCCAGTGAGTCTTCATTGTCACAGTTCAGTTCTCACCAACGTGGAGCCACCTACTGGCCTTGATGCCCTATGTGTCCATGGGCACGAATGCCAGCTCTGTTCAGCGCTGGCCAACAGTGCAATGTGATGCCAGGAGGCGAGGACATCATGAAAAACACCAGACAGTGCCAGGCCTGCATTGAAATGTTGAGTGTTGGCAGCACTGACTACTTCCAGCTTCTCAGAGCAGAGCTCATGAAAGACTCTGGCTCCAAGCTCTACTCTGTAAGCTTAACAGGAAAAGCTGCCCTAGCAGACTCCCATCTCCACTCATGAAATGAAGCTCCAACAAGGCATATTTTAAGTCCTGGAAACACTCCCCTGACTGGAGGAAGTGTAGCAGAATATTATGGATGCTTTCTAAAGGCCAGAAGTCCTGAGAAACATTTGAGGTTCCTCAAAGGATACTTATGCAGGGTAGAGGTGTCAAGAAACTTTTTCACTGTAGAGTGTTCCTTATTCTTACAATTAACTGATTGAGAAGAAACATGCAAAGACAGGAGGTCTACTCCATACTCCTCCCAGATTCACTCTACCGAGTCTTGTAGGACTTCTTCATTCTACATAAGCATTTTGAAATGAGTTTCTCTGTGCTGGTGCGGCTTCACCTCCAGTACTGTGTGCAGTTTTGGGCACCACAGTACAAAAAGGACATTAAATTGTTGGAAAGTGTCCAGAGGACGGCTACGAAGATGGTGAAGGGCCTAGAGGGGAAGACATATGAGGAGCGGCTGAGGTCACTGGGCCTGTTCAGCCTGGAGAAGAGGAGGCTGAGGGGGGACCTCATCGCAGTCTACAACTTCCTTGTGAGGGGGAGTGGAGAGGCAGGTGACCTATTCTCCGTAATCACCAGTGATAGGACCTGCAGGAACAGTGTTAAGCTGAGGCAGGGAGGTTTAGGCTGGACATCAGGAAGAGGTTCTTCACCGAGAGGGTGGTCACACACTGGAACAGGCTCCCCAGTGAAGTAGTCACTGCACCAAGCCTGTCTGAATTTAAGAAGCGATTGGACTGTGCACTTAGTCACATGGTCTAAACTTTTGGGCAGACCTGTGCGGTGCCAGGAGTTGGACTTGATGATCCTTATGGGTCCCTTCCAACTCGGGATATTCCATGATTCTGTGATTCTATGAACTACATTTCAACAGCGATTTCTGTACTGCAGTCATCTTCCATACTTCACATATTATCCACATCCTTAGTCTGCTTCTGCTGAAGCTGGGCAGAGCCCTGCTCTCACTGCAGCAGCAGGAGGACTCATCCTGTAGTTTGGGACCAGTAATGTGACATGAAGCTTACTCAGAAAGCTCCTTCTAATCTCATCTCATGAAATTATTGCAGTCTCCATGCTGCATGCAAGGCAATGTTGGCATCTGTTCAGCTATATTGGTGTAAATGTTTCCAAACCATCAGGTAACAGGGGCTAGGTGTAGGAGCTGTGCCTGATATTTTGATGCAGAGAAATGGCAATTGCTCTGTGCCACTCCTGACCCCTCAAAGCACTGTTTGGTGTATTTCACTGTATCAGCAGGTTAGGTAAATTAAGCACACTGCCAAAACATCACTAACTGCCTCAATAAAATCATGTTTGACAATTTCTTTCTTTCACCTTAAGCTTTTTTTTTCTCTTTTTTTTTTTTTTTCAGTCTCTGGAATGCTCCTGACTAGTTAAGCTGCACAGATGCAATAGGTGATTATTTCATGAGGCTTTTATCAGGAGGCCAGTTTCTATGCTGGAAAATATTTTAATGGATTTTTTAAGGTTGTGTTTGGTTCATGGTGTAAATCAAACTGCAAGCCAGTTTATAATTCATGGTAGGATGACAGAAATTGTAATGGACATACAGAACTCAGAAAATGAACTAGCCACTAGGGGACAGCAAGAATCCTACCATTATGACCCATAATAAATAATATTCAGCTATAATGCCACTAATAGATGTCAAGACCAAATGCGCTGTGATATCTGCCTGAACTGAGATTTGTCCCAGCTTTCACTGGGGAGCAGCACATTAAATTTAGTTAGCCGGGTGGTATAACCAGGAATTGTTTAAGATATTGCAATAAAAATGCAATAAGAAATGTTAAGAATCTTAAAAATAATAATGTTCAGTCCTGTGCTTAATACTGTTAGACACAAAATGCTTCCTTCCATGCCACATCAACAGACAAATTGGTCTGGTGGTGTAAGTCCCTGGATTTGGGAACTAGGGTCAGATTTATAAAAATAAATTAAAAGTGGTCAGAGAGACTGAAAATTTTGAGTAGCTCTAAAAAGAGTAGTCTGAAAATGTTTGTGCATTAAATCGGTTTTTAGAAGAATGATTTCCAGAAAAAAATATTTAATTAAATTTCATGCTGTTGTTAGTGGAATACAGAAGAGATAATAATTTCCTGATAAACATTGCTGACCAGTTCAGCTCTTTCTTTGTTCAGAACCGGGATGCATTTTTCTCCACCAGAGCAGATAAGGTCATGCACGTTTATGAACACAGCTCACAGGTATGTGGCACAAGTGCTGTCGGAGGGTTGTATTACATCCCAAGCTCTCGTTCTCCAGCAACCACAAGCCTGCCCATCCTTTGCTACATAGACCTCTTCCTCTAGGAAGACATTGGGCTGTGTTTGTTCAAAGCTCTTTCCAAAGACATACTTTGACCAAGGTTCACATTAATTGGTGAAATATTTCATTGGCCTTTAATGGATGTTTAAACAATGAATCCTTTGCTAATGTGTTTTGCAACTGCACACTAAGATCAATGCCAAGACACTACCACAAACGTAGTCTGAAACCATCAGACTATAAATAATCTATTGGTCCTCCCGTTATCAGATATTGGCTTGCAACCTAATAGCTTTTAAGGTTTCCCATTAGACTTACTAGCCATTTATTTAATCCCCAAGAAAGAACTACTCTGCTAAACGAAGGAGCAGGAATGGTCTGGTCTCCACGGTTTCCTTTGTATCAAGAAAACTTAACAGGTCAGTCTGACTGGGTAGTTATGAATGGTACTGTTATGGAAACCCACCAGGCAGCATTCAAATATGTCAATCAGACAGAGTGAACAAGCCCAAATCGCTATTGCCCACCAACTGATCCAAGAGAAAAAGCCTGTCTGTGCCCTTCTACTCACAAGAAGAAATGCTTAAAAAATCGTGACATAAAACAACAACAAGGTGTATTTATGCCAGCTTCCTGGTCTGTGGGCTTTTCAAGCCCTCAACTACAAGCAATAATGTTCCACACAGATGGGGTTTTAAGGAAAGCACCAGATGTTGACTTTTGCTGACAGATTAACTATAAACTAATGACACTGCAAAAATTCTTTGAAAATTATAAAGTGCCTTTCTGTGCAGAGTGCATGCAGATATATAATCTAAATGAAATCTTAAAATTTGTATTAAATATGCTTAAAAAGATGACTTCTTATACAGTTATACTTCTGAGCTAACCCTTATAAGAGAAATGATAATGAACAGGGACTCTCTGATGTAATCACCATATGACACTATGTTTTTGAGGATGTTTTTGAAGGAATTGGCAGATGCAAGAAATGATACTCAGTTATTTTCCTGGCCGCCTTCTTTGCTCCAGTCTCAGCAGCTCCCCAGCAATTTGTTCTCTGTAAATACCACACACCCGTCTAAGAGCTGCTGTTTCTGAAAACTTATTATTACTTGTGATACCAGGCTTGTCTTAGTGAAATATTTGATCTTGAAAATGAAACTTTGAAGCCACAGCAATTGATCACTGATGCTTTCACAGAGGCCTGAGATGATACTAAAAACAGAGACAGGGAATGTTCTAGAAATACTGAAAACACTTCGGAACACAGTCATATACCAGAAAGGGTTTGCCAGCATAGAAATACTGGTAAGATTTCCTCCTGTAGAAAATTTCTATGGCAGAATATGAAAGATTGCCAGTGACTGTTTTGTTTCTACCCATCCTGAATAAAAGAAATTATATCTGCCAGACCATTATTGCCTAACAGTATCCATGGAACTTACTTTTACTGGAGTAAAAATGTCTAAAAATAAACTAACTACCCTAGTCAACATTTCATTCTGGCAAATGTCTGGGCTTTTTATGTATAGTTCGCCACAAGGAGACAGTGCTTCTAAATTCCCTTGTGCTTTAGAAAACCTCCACTTCATATAGTCTGTTTGCCCCCTTATGTCCTCTTCTAACTCTTTTTCAATTCCATATACCAAGTTCATCCAAGGTTTAAAAAGGTGCATAGGTCCATGAAGTTCTTACACATTATTCCCAAATGAACAGAATTTAAAAACAACAACAAAACAACACCAACCACTGACTAATCATTCATGTACATAGGTACTGCCTATCTGTGCAGTGGTTTTCAAACCATCATTAGGCAAATCAGTAAGGGACACGGTAAGAAAATTGAGAAGTTACAATGTGGTGCAGTGGGAGGACGCGAAGTAACTGGGGATGCTCTGGGAGGAAATGGAGGTGATGGGGCAGGTGAGAAGGTCTAGGAGCGTGGGAAAGACCTAACACTTTCCTGGGGATTGGGTCCTGGGGACATGAGAACTGGAGAAGGAAAGGGACAGAAATCCGTAGGAAGTGAGTTCTCACTAATTCCACTTTTCATCCCTACAAAGGCCACAGAATTTGCCATTTTTAGTGCCACAAACATGCAGACTGATGGAAATGAATAATATTTTTTGGTTTTGCTCTTCCTGTATGTCCTCACCGTATTTCTATAAAGCTGCTACAATGTGCAGCAATATTAGATGCCATGAGAAAACGTCTGAAATGAGCTCCCTGATTCTCCTAAAATAAGCATGGGAAGAAGATCACCTAACTCTGTGACAAGTAGATTGATTCATTTCACTGTATTTGGAAGAGACAATGGGCATTTCCATGTGCAGGCTACATGCAAAGCACAAACACGAGCTCTTCTCTTTTTGTTCCACGTTCTTGTTCTAATCCTGGAGACGTGGGCAGCAACTGGACATCCTATATGCAGAGCAGGGGATGTAGAAATACAAGAAAGGTGCCACAGACATCTGAAGGAAGTGAGGGTACAATATATATACACAGAGGATTTGGCAGATGTGGATGTATATTGGGGAGGAGAAATGGAGTCAGTGGGATGAAAAGGGGACCAGGGGCATGAAGAGGTCTTGGATGTGTTCCTCCTACAGAGCGTGAGACCTCAGGCTGTCCTAGACTACTCTGCCAAATTAAGAAAACGGTGACTATTTTGGATGGTGTCAGCATTCTTTGTGTTTTTCAGATATCTTTGCTCAGAGCTTTTCCTGTAACGGAAGAAGAAAATGCCTAGAAGACAGAACCCAGAGGAAATCTCTAATGGTTGACGATAATTTGACATCTGAACACTACTGAATTTTGAACTGCTCAGAATTAGTTTACCTTCAGACACAATCATGATCTCTATTTAAGATGCTTTTAAAAGTTCCTAGCAACCAGTCTCATTTAAGCAATGAAGCATCATTCTTTTGTTACAGTATTTAAGGCATTACTATACCTGCTGTGAGTCAACCACTAGGCCCTGGTCTTAACAAATGACTTTTATTGCCGTAAAAGCCCAGACCCTAAACGCAATGCTTGTACAAATAAAATTCATCATAGTTTTCAGCTAATGTGAAATTTCAGCTTTCTTTCAAGTTAACTTTGGAGTTACCTATTTCCCTTATCGCCTGTTTCTTTAAAGGAAATATAGTATGAATGATAATAGAAAAATACTTAAAATATTAAGTGGAATATCTCAAGAAATTTTAGCATTAAAGAAAGTGTAAATCCCAGGTATGCTTTCCTTCTGGTTTTGATTTACAGAAATGGAAATAAAGAGACAGAAAATCTTTCCCATGCATTGTGGCAGAACCTACATAATACGGTCAGCCATATAACTGTGGTTTATTCATTCCTAATTCCTCCTATATTTTCTTCTGCATTTGCCTCCAAAATCTAATTCCAATTTGCTTGTCTTCTCTTCTAATGTCTGCAAGTCATCCAAACTCCCAACAGACCAATTCTTTAAACAAATTCATCTTCATCTTTTACCTTCATCACAAAACTTCTGTCAGGAGACCATACCAGAGGGAATTTTGTTCAAGATCCAAGATAAAGGAGACTGATTTTAGTCTCTCGTTTTATAAACTCTAGTTAGAAACTTTGAGCGAATTCATAGATTCAAAAATTACTGTCATATGATTTCTTGTACAATAAAAAATAGATGAGTCCACAAGTAGTTAGAAAAGCAAAAAATACTCATACATTTATAGCATATTTTCTCAAAACATTTTCCATCTCAGTACAAAGCCCACAAATGTGAAGAAAAATCCTCAGGGAGATAAAAAGATTTCATAAAGTTGATCGATAGTTAATTGTTCTGAGTGGTAATAGCAATTCTCTCTTCTTCCGCCACACTTAGAATTTCCTCAACCCCCACTTTTCAGCCCTTAGTATGAGTTACCTGTAAAACCCCTACCCTGATCTAACAATGACTATGCCAACACATTTTCTACCGCATGATTTGTATGAGAGGGCTGTACTGCAGCTTTTTTATAACAAAACAGACATACTTATCCTGATGTAGAGTTAACTTACCTAGAAACCTGTTGTGGGAACTTTAAAGACTTGTAACTCATCTTCTGCTTTTTTACAGTTTCAAAATTACTTTTTTATGTCTTCAAAACATGAATCATTGCTCAATAAAGGTCAGCCTGTCCCAATGTGTAAATCACAGTCTTGTGAAATGGAGAAAATAGCTCATTTCTAGGAATTAAAAAGGAAGGACTGTTAAATAGTTTTTCTCTATTTCAAATGGACCTGAAGTCTTCTTGTGGCTTACTTCATTATAAAGCTTGTTCTTATTCAATTGAACTACACAGGTCATTGTGATCACAATGGGTTTATCCAGGCCCAGGAAGAACAGCTAGTTACTGCCTGTGCTCAAGAACCACTTCTGAACATACTTGTGATGAAGAGAAATTGAATTAATAAAAATGATTTGAAAAACAAACAGAGAAGAAAATGTAGCTCCAAATTAAATGAAAGCTATGTGCAGTTTTAAACTCACTACAGATGATTTGGTTCCGGAGATTTTTGTCTTTACTATACCAGACAGTAATATTGCACTGGCTGTTCTGACACAAGTTATCCCACAGTTGTGTGTGATTGTCTCACCTGCAGTCAGTCATCTGAGATTGCCAGGAGTCGTGTTGCAGATGAATTTTAAGCCCATAAATTGTTTTTCTCCATGAAACAGTATGTATAATAGCCATTCTGGGTTCTACTTACAATGAGCATGGACATGACCATAGCACAGGTGCTCACACAGAAGAGACAGGTAACTTATGTCTCAACAGAGGCTGACTTTGGGGAATTTGCAAGTAACAGCAATCAAAGAAATACAGTCTTCATCAGTCATGTAACTTCTTGAATATTTTACAGGGTCAGTGGGTCACCACTGAAAGAATTCCTGAGATACAATCTGCAATAAAACAGTTGCAAAATATGCAGAGGTTTCTGTGTGCAGAAGATCAATGCAGCTTCTCCCGCTCAGTGGCATAGTTGTTGACTTCCTAACACACCTGCCAAGAAGCTCCTTCCTTCCACCCTGGCCATTTACAGTTTACAGGAGTGAGTTTAAAAATTAGCTTAAAGATTTAGGGGCAGAAGCCCTATTGACTTCCAGAAGACCTTATGTTCTGATCATAAATCCTCTAGATGCTTCTGAGAGTCTCCCAACCCACGTTTTGTCCATGTCTGAAATAATGAACCGATGCACTTAGTCCAGAATAGTCTTAACATCGGGAAAAAAATAAAAAAATAAAAAAATCAGGTCAACACTAAGGCCCCAAACAGATTTAGTTACATAGTTCCTGATACACAGCTGCTTGTCTCTTGCTTGTCATTGAATGCTGGCTGTCAGAATTCACAGAATCAGAGAACCACAGTTGAGGTTGGCAGGGATCTCTGGAGGTCATCTGGTCCAACCCTCCTGCTCAAGCAGGGACATCAAGAGTTAGCTGACCTAAGTGACCATCTTCAGATGTCCTTTGAGTGTCTCCAGGAAGGGAGACTACATAACCTCCCTGGGCAACCTGTGTCAGTGGTTGGTCACTCACCCTCACAGTAAATACGTGTTTCCTTCTGTACACATGAAACCTCCTGTTTTGCAGCTTGTGAATCCTCTCTTGCTGAATCCATACTGGTGACTCCCAGTGATATCTGTGTCCTTCATGTGCCTGGAAATGTTTGCCATGATTAATTACTCTATAAGTTATTATTTATTAGTTATTCCATAACCAGGGATTGCAGATTCCAGGGATCAAGGTGAGGCTGACCAACCTGTCATTCCTATTTCTAGTGAGGTCAGAGGCCCTTAATGACTTTAATGGGCTTCAGCTCAAGTCACAAAGTCAGGAATAGACCCGGGAACCTTGCCTTTTAGCGTTTGCCACCAAGTGCACTTCTTAACATTACTGTGATGGTCCATTCTGAGCCAGTAGTTGCCTTCCTTACAAAGTACAAGTATATTAAAGTTCAAAACAGCCAGAGTAGTGAAGTGCCTTCCAGTATCACTTTTGAGGAAATGAGCAATTAAGAAGGATGTACTAAAATAGACGTACTATGAAAAGGCACAGGACTGCAAGCCTTCCACAGTGCATGGTTCAAGGGGATTTCTGTAATTATCTGGATAGCACTTAATCTGAGAAGTTTCTCCCCAAAGCACAAAAACATCCTTTCTGCAGTTGGCTGCTTTCTGGTTTTTTGTCTGATTACACATTATCTCTCACTTGCATTCTGTCCTTCTTTTTCATAACCCTGCCGTGAACAGGCACGTTCTTCCTTTCATATCCCTTTTCCAGGCCTTCTGGTATTCAGCCTCTTCTATTATAATCTCATCTAGCTTCATTATTTTTTAAATATAAGAGGGAAAATCTATTCCCTCTCCAATGTACTAATTTATTTCTTGACTACATGCATCATTCAAAGATGTAGTCCAATTGTATGAGAGCAAGATGGAAATTCAACTTGCACATCACATCTACAAGCCCTTCTGCATTATGTGGCTTGCAAGAGATACTAAATATAGAAATTAAATAGCTTCCACAGTTAATCTAGATTAAATTAAAATTTTAATATTGAAATTAAATACCTAATGTGGCATTCAATCAGTAAACTAATGGGATCATATTTCAAAATATAAAACAGAAAAGAGAATGTTCAATATTTTCCACCCTGGAGTCTGACTCTTAGGGCTTGTATCAATTTTTTGCTTAGGTGCCTGTAATTCCCTTCATAAACCTCATCAGACAAAGCAGTTTTAAATCATGGGAAGGTTTGGCTACAACCCAGTTGAAGATCTACTGCCATGTCTCTTTTGGCAGTTACAACAGCTGGCACAGGACCCCACTGTCTGAAAATCAGCTAGGGAGACACTAACAGCAGCAGGTTGCTGCCTGCCCTGAGGTGCTCCATGCTGATTTAAATCCAAATATGTCCCAGAACATCTGAGTTCTGTTGTGAAGACTTGCTCTTTGCTTGGATGCTGGAGAGGACTTGGTCTTCCACAAACGTCTGCTACAAACAGTGGATTAAATAACAGAAGATACTATACCACTCCACGAAGAACTAGAATCACTTGTGGCTGCCTGTTGTGACCCCTTCCCTGGATGCTCCTGTGTCTTCTTCCTTGTGTTGGACATTTCAGTGCTTTGGGAGGACCTCTTCACCTCACCAAGATCCTGGGGATCTTGGATCTTGGATCCCCTTATCCCTGTCTGCCCTACAGGTGGTGACCAGCACACTCAGCACACAGCCCCGAGGTGGCTGAGCAGGGCAGTAGGCTCTGGTGACCCCATCAACACGGGGGCTGAGGGGCTGGATGTAGTGACACTCAGCAGTGGAGACACACACAGCAGCTCTCACTCCTAAAGATTTCATGGACTCCTCTACTTGCTCTGCAAGTATGGGTACATGAATTTGGAAATCCCACATTGTTTCCACACCTCATTCCTGTATGTCCTTCTGGGCTTTTGCTCACTGCAGTTCAGGCAATGCACAAGTCTGGGTTCTGCAAGCAAGCTGCATTTCTTAAGGTACCCAAAACCTCCCTGATTATCTTGTCATAGTATTGCTAATGCCAGAGGCCTGCAAAGCATTCTCTGAAGTATATCCCTGCACCCAGATGCTTAAATAATGTATACAGCCAGCAAATCACTATGTTGGTACAGAGATGCTTTAATATTAAACTGCTGTAAATCTGGAATGGATACATTCTGCTGAGCCCAATGAAAGGCAAACAGCAATAACATGACAAGGTAGCTGAAATATTCAGTACATTCAGAAAGATGCCTGGAAACTGAAATAGCTCACAACTTGTTCATCTCTTCTGCAGACGTTTAGGGAGGATTTGATTTGGCTGAACACAACAGTAAGTTAATAAGGTCAGAAGTATCTATATACTCACAGTATATAATACAGCTTTATATAACAGAGCAAACCCCTCAAGAGGACCACATGCATTTCTTTCACAAAATGCTATGTAATTGCAAAGTAATTCAATCTTGTTTACTTCCAGTCAAGCCAAGTACATGACATGAGACAGAAAGTGAGAGAAAAAATCCATCTGAATAAGCTCACAAAATCTTCTGTGTAGAGTGAAAATGAAGGAACCTCATATGACTAAAGCCAATCATATTGTGTCACAAAATTAAAGAAAAGTGCCAAACACTACAAAAAGGAAGGAAAGGTAAAATCTTGCACAGACTATGTGAGAGTTCCCCAGGTACATAGAGAACAGCACAAAATCAACTCACACATTTGTTTCCACAGGCAGGCACCTCTAGGGTAGAATACAGCAGGTTTTAATAGCACAGAGAAATACTGCATGCTTGCTTTGGGACAGAAAGTAGAAATGTATAATGTAAGAGAAACAGAGCAGAAAACAGTGCCACAACAGTATGCTTCATCCACGTAGACATGCTTCATTACCAACAACAGGAGTGGTTTTCAAGCTGTGAAGTTTTTCCTCATTCATTGGAACACAGAACATGTAAGTGAAGAAAATGTAGGACTTGTGTGTAAAGAAAATTAGCATTCCAACAAATGGAAAAATGGTGGGTCTCAGGCCAAAAAGACATACCTAAAATGGTTAAAAAAAAAAAAAAAAAAGTCCAGTAATGTGATGCACACTGCACTCCAGAGTTATTTAAAAATCCAAGAGATTAGAAAGTGAGGCAATTACAGTTCAAGAATTACAACCAGTATCTTTGTTTGCTTTGATTCAAACCGAAAGCAGACATGCTGATATCTCCCATCCATATTTCTAAGAGCAAAAGATATTGCATTTAGACCATAAAGCTATCTCTGCTCTATCCATTTCTCCCATTATGACTTTGTTCTAGCCCTTTGCTAGCCCCTTCCTAAAATTGATACTGCCTTCCAGACAGTGACTTCACCTTTCTCTGTACCCAGTCTTTCCCAATGGATCATCCAGTCACTAGTGTTCCACTGACAAATCTAAATGGTGACTTAATTCCTTCTTGTTTCAGTTGAATTTGACCTCCTAAAATGTGCATTTGAGGTTTCATATTTGGAAAGTGAAATTAAAAATTCCCAGCCTGGAGCTCTGAGAAGTGCCAGGTGAATATCAGATGAACTGAAAAAGTAGAAATGTATTTCATCTACACTAGAGGGGATCTTCCAACCAATTACAACAAGCTGCAGCACCTAAATATAAACACAATTTTAAGAGAGAAGTGTATTTAAGCCCTAACACTAAAATTACTTGTGCATATTAATGGCAAGTTAGCAAGCATATGTTTCTACTGGAGCATATAGCATGCTTTGAATAAGTCCCAGCACAACACAAGTAATGTTTTTACATGTAAAGGCAACCTTGATAAAATATTATTGAAAGTAAAAGATTGTTTTCTTCCTCGGGTTCAGAGTTGACTTCTGATAACAAAACCAATAAATATCTACAGCTTTGTCCGCCTATACTCTGCACTGCACTCTACAAGAGGAACAGCCTTAGCCTGTCTTCTTCTGCCTTGAGCTTGTGCCTATCTGGCACCAGTGTCAGTCAGAACAACTCCTGGGCTGAGCTGTATTGAGCTCTAGATTACAGACTGTGTCTCTGCCTACAGAGCCTATGGAAGTGGCCTGGGAGACTTGAAGCTCTCCTTGTGGAAGTGGCAATAACCCTGGAATAAACTGGAGGATGGAGGACCTTTGCCAGTGGGTATCCGAAGTGCCTTGCAAGGTTTGGCCGCAATGCAGTGCCCAGGCTGGCTACAGGACAGGGCAAAGCATCAGCGCACACCAGCCCCACAGCACACACAGCTATCTGCTGTGCCTTGGTGGGGTCCAAAAACCTCAAAGTCCCACCGGAGAGAATCAAGGAGTAACTATTTCAAAGGAAGGTGAACAAGACACCTTTCACTTCATATTTGATATTATCAGTTTTCATGTAGATTTTAAAACTGATTTTAACCATTCTTGGACTCTTGCTTACTTCTTGCCTTGTTGTATTGTGCTTATGTGACAAGGTTTTTGTAGTGAGGGGCTGCAGGGGTGGCCTCTGTGAGCAGAGCCCAGCAGCTGCCCCATGTCAGGTCAGAGCCAGCTCCAGTCAGCTCCACAACGGACCGGCTGCTGGACAGAGCAGAGCCAGGGAGAGACACTGCTTGGGCCTTTGGGAGAACAGATTGAAGAAAGGGAAAAATGGTGTGCTACAGCAGCTGGGAGAGAGGAGTGAGAAGCAGCCCTGCTGACCCCCAGGTGAGTGCAGCAGGAGGGCAGGAGGTGCTCCAGGCATGCAGCAGCAGTTCCCCTGCGGCCTGTGGAGAGGCCCCTGGTGTAGCAGGCTGTCCCCCTGCAGCCCATGGGTCCCACATGGAGCAGATCTCCATGCTGCAGCCCGTGGAGGAGCCCCCGGTGGAGCAGGTGGATGTGGCCTGGAGGAGGCTGCGGCCCATGGAGAGCCCCCGCAGGAGCAGGCCCCAGGCCGGAGCTGCAGCCCGTGGAGAGGAGCCCACGCAGGAGCAGGGGGTCTGGGGGGAGCTGCCGCCCACATGTGGGGGACCCGTGCTGGAGCAGTTTGCTCCTGGGGGATGGTCCCTGTGGTACGGAGCCGTCTGGGAGCAGGTCTTGGAGAGCTGCTGCCTGTGGGCAGCCCCCGCAGGCTCAGTTTGGGAAGGACGGCATCCCGTGGGAGGGACCCCACGTGGAGCAGGGGCAGAGAGTGACCATGAAGGAGCGGTGGAGACCAAGCATTAGGGACTGACCGCAGCCCCCATTTCCTGTTCCCCTGCTCCACTTGGGGGGGTAGATAGAAGAGGGTGGATGTGGGGGAAGGTGTTTGTAGTTTGCTTTGAGTTTCTCACTTTTCTAATCTGATAGTGATAGGGAATACATTACATTAATGTTTGTTTTGCTCACATCAAAGAGCAAAGTCTGTTTTGCTCATGATGGTAATTTGAGAGTGATCTCCTTGCCCTTAACTCACAAGTGTTTTTATCATAAATTATTCTCCATCTTGCTGAAGAGGGGGAGTGAGAGAGTGGCATGGTGGTACTTGGCTACCTACCAGTGTTGAACCACAGCGGTTGTCCAGAACTCTCTTCCATCAAATTCAATGAAACCCTAATCACTAAATTCAACAGGTCCATTTCGCAACACTCACAACCACCACCAAATTTTCTGATTGGAAAGTGATACATCCTGGCTTTGGCCTGATCCTAGCAGCTGTAGCACTCTGCTACTCGCAGTTAATGGCTCCCCTCTTTATAGCAAGTGATAAATGTTGGCCTTTTCAAGCTGATCTCCTCCCACAGCTGATGTGCTTTTCTGTAGGCAGGAAGTTAGAAAAGCAGGTGGGGAGCTGTACTTTATGAGAAACGTATATTTTTTTTCATTTAGCCGTGGAGATAGTTAGAGTAGAGGCATACAGAGATCAAGTAACACGCATACAGTAATAATAATCAAAGTTCAAGATCTGGTCCCCAGCTCCCTACCCAGAGATATGAGATGAAAAGCAGGATTTGCAGAGATATTCAGCACTGGTAAAATACTGTACCCATCTCCTGGTGATGAGGGACACAGCAGACAGAAAAAGAAGAGAGCTGATAAAGCACACTCCTGTTGTCTTTTTAGAATTGAAGATCAATTAAGTGTGCACATATTTGAGTATTTTCCCCCTTAGGAAAAAAAAATACTGCTGGAAAAGATTTCACATACCAAGTGAGCTGCTTAAACTCCAGTGGCTGCTCACCATGTTAAGCATGACTCCTGTTTATTCTTTTAGCATAAGTAAATGAAAATTGTCTGATCGGATTGTTGGACCCAGTAGACCAAGACAATAAGAGACAAAAATGCTAAAAAGGATTGAAGTCAGCTGCCCCACTTGTCTGCTGTCACCCTGAGCAACCTCAGAGTTGTGTGTAAGACCCATCAGGCACATGGGGATGCGAGATGTGCTGTCCCAGCACCATGAGGACTGGCCCTGGGGAGCCCTCCCAGCACCCCTCCAGTCCCAAGGTGTACGCTGGCATGCAGAGGGGTCACTGAGGAGACTCCAGGGCAGATTTTCCCTTCCAGCAAGACCTCCTGTCACATTTCAGCCAGTGTCAGGCTTCAGAGCGTAGCTGAGGGAAGCTGAACAAATGGAGGAGGACACCAACTGGGACTCAGGTGCTTCATTTGACTTCAGAAGCACAGAGGCCCTGCAGAGCCAGACAACAATCCAGGAGAGTCCCAAGCTTTGTTCTGTTCTACCAAGCTGTGTGGGTTTTGTAGATTACAGCAGGGTTAATAACCTTTGTTAGTCAATCCCAAAACACACGGCTTAAAACCCATAAGCTTATAGGGTAACGTTCCTTCCAGGGCTAGGAAAGATCCAGAGGAAGAAAAAAACTGAGCAACCATCTTCTGAGGAGAGGAAACCTGATGAATGATGAAAATTCCTTCCTTTTTACATTGCTACCCTCAGGGAGAGATGAACACCTGGTTTTCTTCAGAAGGGAAAAACAGAGGGTGAACATGGCAGGTAGCATGCTTTGGTTTGGATTTGTCTGCGTTGCTGCAGAAACATGAAACTTGCTTGGTGAATCATATTCCCTAATCAAGTTACTTGTTGTCTAAAGCTCATATTTACCCATGGCCTCAGCAGTGTGGTAAGAAACCTGAAGGGCCTTTTTATAAACTTCTTTTGCAGCAGGATCATAGAAAGGATGGCAACAAACACTGCTACCTAAGTAAGGAACAGTAGGCTCTTAGCCAGTCAAAAGATGTCCCTTCAGAAGTTATTCAGTGTTCTATACGTTGCTAAACCTTTTAGTGTAACCTAACTTTGTGACTTCTTTAGCTAGAGTCACAGAAATCCGCCTTCCTACTTACTAAGAAAAAAAAAAAAAGGAAAACCTGAAAGTTACGCCCTGCATATGTTCTAGTTTCCTTCTGTCCCCACCTCTTCTGAACAAATTTGCCCACACCATGGTTACAAGATATGTTACCACTTCAGTCAGCCATGAACATAAAAAGAAGAAGATGGAATTAAAAAAACAACAACAACAGAAAACAGCTATGAAATACCACCCTAGCATACTTCTCACCAGAACCTATGATAACGCTCACAGCGGATGTTGTTCTGCTCCCTCAAGAAACAGGTCATACATCAGACCACAATGTGATGTTAACAGTGAAGACTTACTGGGTATAACGGGTACACATAACAAAACTGGTGCATAATCTGATGAGACAGGGTCACAGGTTTTTGTATATAGATCACAAACCAAGTTATGACGGTATCAGTCACAGTGTGTTGAAGAGCTTACAATTTTCACCTAAGGGTGGATAAAATAAGATTACTTATAAATGATCTGAGGAGGAATCTAATTAGCATGCAGGACATTTCTATCAATAAAATCGAATGCCTGTGTTCCAGACTTGTGTCTCTCATCAGACCCTTTTGTTCCTGGTTGTTAGCAAGTACCATCTTCACTACAATGAGTCCGTACAGAAGCTCTATCAAACAGTTTGGATCCCAAGCTTGGACTACTTGACTGACACCCTTAAGTTATACCTAAATTCTAGGTCTGTAAGAAAGCCATCATCCTAAAGTGAACACCTAAGTTCCCTATAGAGAGGGCAACAAACTACATGGAAAGACTATTCTCCCTAAGACTAACCATCTAAACAGGGCCCAGTAATGCCACATTTTTTCACTTGGCCACAGAGTCAAACAGGACCAGGTTTATAGGGTGGGTTTTATTTGTGGGTAGTGATAGAACAATGCAATATTGAACTGTCCTTGAACTGATTGCCCTGTTTTGCGCTGCAGTGTAATGCTGGGTACCTCTGAACAGCTCAGAAGCAAACACACCCTCATTTTCCTGGATGCAGTGATCTTTTTGGCTACAGAATTTCTTTGTGGCTACTATGCTAAGATAGGTAGGTTTGGATTGCAGAAGGCATTGCCCAGTGCCTTGCACACTTCAGTAATACAGATTATTCTTAATAATAGGTGGATTCAGCTTTCCTGACAAACCCAGTATCTGATGAACTGTGAAGACTTTTCTGCGTGCCTTCGCTGACCAGCAGTTACACAGATGAGATGCTTCTCTTCTTGTGCAAAAGAGTCTGAAAAATACTCTATTTCCTGTCTGAGCACAACAGATCTACATTTCATTTTCTTTTTACCTTCAAGGACACAAACTTGCCCATGCCCAGGTAAACCAGCACTGCAGATTTTTCCTGTAGAACTACATCGAGTCTTGCCTAGCCATGTCAGAAATTAGGGCCAGAGCTAGACCAAGGTCATGCTGCTGCTCACCCAGGAAGGGAAAAAGTAGTGGAAAAGTAACCATGGAGCATTAATTTTGCTGTTCCTTTGCTATCAGCTGTGGGAGAGTTTGGAAAAACAAGTGCTGCCACTTAGAGGAGCAAACTCTGAACACCTCAAACACGTTATTGGTAGAAGCAGCACCACCAATCCAGCATTCCAACTATCTGGCATAGGCAAAACCAAATCCATGCCATTTTTCTGCCCTAGGCCATTTCTTTCTTTGACTTGACTACAGCTAGCCCTGTTTTCCCATATACCTTGTTCAGTGGTGTTGTTACAAAATATGAGATTCCAGTGTTGCAGAACTTCATCTGACTAATTTTGCCATTGTCATTGTGTGTGCCCTGTGCCTCAAGCTGAAGGGTGGAAAATCTTCTCTCACCTTTCTGTCTGATTTATGCCTGCCTTGTGCCTTGCACAAAACCAAGATGCACACAGATCAGGATGGTACTACACAGAAAGGCCTGCCAGCAAAAGGTGAAATCTAGCAAATGCACCCTGCTCACTTTTATGGCCTCCCACCCAATACAGCTGCTGATCGAGGAGGATTTTGTTGTACATGTTCCTTTGACCAATTGTTAGTATGACAGATTTCAGCAGAAGTCAGACAGGACCTCTGGGAGGCAGCTAAATGCAGAACTCCTCTGAGCATGAAGCTCAATGCCATAATAAAAACTGCCCTCAATAAAAAGCTCAGTATATTCAAGCATTTTAAGTAATTAGTATTTTCCCCGTTGAAAATTGCCTGAGACTGAGTATGATAATGAACTTTATTCCCAATGAATAATCAAAATGTATTTCAGAAGTTTATGACTATGCAGTTAGACAGATAAATATGCAAATTCTGGAGGCTGAAAATTTCTATATCCTAATTTTCTATTTCCATGGCCAGTTCCAGCACTCTCTTGGGTCTTCCAAATAGCCAGCATAATCTGTAACGTTAAACAATGCACCAAGACTGGGGTTCTGGACCCTTGACATTGCTGGTGATTCCGTTTTGTAGAGGTCCAAAAGGACTTTGGAAAAACATTGTTTCCTATGCAGCATTCAGACAAGTCTGTAAAACATTTCTCTAGAAAACAATTTGCCATACTCACAGCTGATTGATTGCAACCTGTAGTTACATCTCCATGGACTGCTCACATTCATACACAGGCTTAAGTTTCATGTTCTGCAAATGGGCAGCTTAGGCTTTTAATAGGACACAGGCTAGAAATGCCTCAGTGATAACCCAATCTATTGATTTTTCCCTCTTACATTTTCTCATGTATAATACCATTATAATCAGATAGTTCCTTCTTGATTCTGCTTAGTTATTAATATTCTAACAAATATTCTAATATCTAACAAAACTGTTAGAAGCACTGAAAAGAATGTCTTGTGAATTTTCACCCTCTGGTACTCATAAGGAGATGATGAATTTACCAAGGTATTTTGTAGATATTTATGCATATGGTATTTATCAATGAGCTTACAATCAAACAGCTGCATTTTGTGTTCCTCAGTCTTCTGAATGATCTTTCTCCATAGAATTAACTTCTTTTAGTCTAAAAACAGGGTAGATCCACTAAAGTAAAAAGAGCTACTGTAGATTTCTTTGATGTAAAATGCAATCTGAATCACCAATTTCTCTTCAGCTAACTCACAAGTAAAGCCAGCTCATGTCCATAGGACCCACAACACTGTAAATTAAACTATTGTTCAATGAGTGGCAATAACCAATGCTGCGGCAGGAAAGCATTTGCTAGGGCAAGAGGAAATAGTCAGCAACAAGAGCTTATAGATGTGCCAGGCAATTACAACCTTTTAAGTTTCTGGGAGATTTATTTTTATTGCCTTAGGAGATGATTAGGACCTCATAGAAGAAATGTTCTATGAAAGAGGAGGTTTCTGCTATCTGGGCCACAGCAAAAGCAGATGCGAAGAAAGAAGGGGAAGAAATAGTTGAGTCTTTTTGACAGCCGAGAGAAGGGCAACAGGGGCATGGGGATTATGAGTATGGGTTGTATAGGGCCAGCAAAAGCACAAAGGAGTGGAGTCTGAATGGTGAAAATTCACAACCCCTGTTCTTCTCTGTTTAACACATATTTTCAAAATTGCCAGTGAAAACTCTGGTAAGTAGCAAAGGGAGATCCCAAAGATCAAATCTAGGCAATGCCCTAGTACAGCCAGCAGGAATAAGGGGACAGTGTAAAGGACGAGTTCATTCTTATCTGAGCAAACTACCACAAAATGGTTTAGTGGCCAGTCAGTGAAACAGAATAAATCAGCCAGACAGAGTCATTAACACACTTTATACTCATGAAAACACCTACCTAAGGTCAGAAAAGAACAAGACAGGCTTAAGGAGAGTCCGAAGACAAAAATTGTACATGCTGTCTGTAGTATTTTCTTTCTGAAAGGTACAAACATAATGACCTGTGAATCAGCAGAGAAAATATAAGACCTTGCATTTAGAATATATATATTTTATATCTGTGCTTGCAGACAGGTGTGCACTGATACATGTGCACCTACATAAATACACACAATAATGCTACATAAATACACACATAAATGCTTACAGAGGGACATGGTACATGCTCTCTGGCACGGTGACTGACCAGAGGCAGCCTGACTAAGCTGTCCCTTCCAGTGAGCACCTGGATGCAAAAAATCCTGCAGCAGAAATGCAAGTTGCTTTGATCCAGGGTTGGCTAGATCAGAAACTTGAAGGCCTCCTTGCAGCCTCTGACACAGAGGAGCCACCCACACCCTGTCTACTAGGCACCTGGGACCTCTTGCCAAGTGCTTGAGCCTGGTAAGCCAAGAGGGATGGCAGATTTTTCTTTTGCTGTGCAGACATCTACCAGGTTATTCTCTGAAAGAGTTTCTTTTTTTTCCCCCAAACTGCTAAAGCTCCTTTCCTGGCAGGCTTTCTCAGAGAACATCTCATTAGCACAGATGCAATTTGGTTAAACATTACTATCAGGAAAGAGGACAAGCATCTGGTTACAGATGGCAGTCCTTGTGGTTTCCCTCATGCTTTCTCCACCCAAATCATGTCAGACTGCTCCACTGTTCAAGAGTCAGCCTGCAAGAGATCCCTTTGCAAGTTTCTTTTTTTTCTTTTTTTTTTTCTTCCCCAGGTTGCTGTTAATTCTGAAAAAACAAGAGGTGTTTTTTTTTTTTTTTTTTCCGTTTGTGGGATTTCTTTGAAGACGTACTTTCGTATTAGCTCTTCTTCCTCGGGCTGCAATGCAAACATCCATCCTTATCTCTTTCCTCAAATTTCAGCCTCTGAGTTCACCAAGCTTTGCAATGTGCAGAGCTGGCCTAGAGCAAAAGGAAGTTCAGCAAAGCAACAGGAAAGACACAGACCCCACTTCTCACTTATCAGTTCTCCAGCTCCCAGCAGCACAGGATAAGCACGAGGCAACAGCCAGCTGCAGGGAGGAGCAGGCAGTCTGCCGGGGGCTGTGCCTGGGGGTCACAGAGGGGCTCCAGCAGCCTCCCCTCCTCATCCCACAGACTGTGGGTCAGCCTCTCACAGCCCCGCAGCTGGACACAGCTTTCAGTCCTGTGCACCCACCTGAATGTGACTTCAAAAACCATTCCTGTCTGTCAAGACAGATTCCCTTCATCATCCTTAAGTTTTCTCATCCACAGCTGAGAAGAGAGGTCAGTCTTGGCAACATGGTCTCAGGATTCACTGTGATTTTGCTGCTCAGCTCACAATTACATGAACTCACCAAGTTCAAGCCAAAGCCCCTTTGCCTCCTCTTTTCTGTTTTCCTGTCTGTGCTGCTTTCTTCAAAGAGTGCTCTTCACCCTGTAAAACATAAACAGTTTAGTCCCTTGCTTACCACTGCTAGCTCTAAATGAAAATGATGCTTGTCTGAAAGGACGAACACTTCACAACTGAAAATACAAGCCAAGCACAGAAGGCTGCATCCTGCAACACTACAGATCCTGCTGAGGTACTTTTGAGCACCTTCATTGATTTCAAGAATCAAAAGCACAGCATTTGATGCTGCGAGCAATCAGCAACCCCTTAAAGGAGCAGAGTAACCTCGAGTCTCATGGGGAATATGCAGAAGTATTCCCTCCAGTCTGCAGGCTTGCCTCTGTCCCCTCCAGAACAATATCACAATGGGACTTGCTTGTGGATCCATGGATGGAAACAGATGCATCCCATCAGAGGGCAGCATCCTTACCATTACTGCCTGCCTTTCCTGCTGTGGCTCTTACAGAGCTTTATCTTTGCTTACAGCCAGGCAAAAGAGGCATAAAACGCAGCCAAAAATAAGGAAGTGCTTTGATCACTGACAAGACAGAGACAGTGAACATTTTTTCTTACAGACAACACTCTGTCCCAGACAATGGTAGCATTTCTGTGAATATTAGGAAAAAAAAAAAAAAGTTTTACAGCAGGATATTCTACTATTTATTCCATAGGATACTTTCAGCCACCCATCAGAAAGACCTCTTAGGTGACAAACCCTAAAGGACTTTTATATATGAAATTACCATGTAAACATTTGAGTCTCTTGATATTCCCAGGCACCATACAGAACCTGAGCCACTTGCTCCCAGGGACAGTGGAAGAGTGCCATTGAAATACAATCTTTTGTTCCACTTTCCACAAGCAAAGATGATGGTCTACAATACAAGAAAGGCAACCCTTGCCAGCAATTCAGGTTTCTGGGTAGCAATAAACATGACTCATTGCTGAGGATTGTAAGAGACAAAACCACAGGCTGCTGGGCACCAATTTATTTAAGAAAATCCAGTCTAACTCAACTGTATAGTGGAAAATTGGGCTTCCTCAATTTCTACAGAGGCATCAATCATTCTCTGACATGTTCCTTATGTGCATGCAATCAAGATAGCAAGCACTGCCCTATTCTCTAGCTTTATCCTATTGCTATCCATTTCTGTCACTGGTTTTGCTATTACTTTGCTGCCTTTGACTGGCTTGCTCTTTCCCAGCCCAACTCAGTCCTGAGCTTTAAATCATTTTCTTACAGATACGGACTTGCTTGAATCTCGGTCATCTCCCAGCTATGAACCACTCCCCATATTCCCCGGGTTATCTAGTTGAGCGCAGCCCCATTTTCCATCATTTACATTGCTTTTAATGGGCAAGTATTAATGTGTCATGGTTAGCTGAACTGGGCAGCACCTTCCTGGCATTTTTACTTTCACCAGAGACCACACCTCTTTTTCAGTTTGGTGAATCACACAAGTCACTTCCTGTCACTATCAGACAATCACTGGCAACAGGACAGCAGACTGCTTTTAAGAACCATCTCCATGAAAAATGTGTTGTATCATTCATCCTCAAACAATGAATGGGTTTCTGTGTTGGAGAAGAAGAGGAGAGCTGTGGAATTCTCATGTCATTTGGCAGAAATCTTAGTGATTATAAATGCGTATGACTAGCTGCCCCACATTGCAGCACCCTGTTCTAATTTTAATGTAATTTTTCATTAAATTAATCATATCTTTCTTACCTCTGCGCTGACAGGATTATGAACTGGTTCATTTGTTAGAAGACCTAATTATTGGGGGTTGGATTACACAGAATGGAAAGATTTTCCTAGGTCAGTAGTTATCTCTGCATATCAAAGTGTCCTGGAAATGCTCTAAGCAATATCTTAATAGCTTGTATATGAAACAAATGGATATTAAACGCTGAAGCTTAATGTTTGTTTGTTTGTGCAATGTCTAATGCAAATGAACTGCAGGGATCACATCTTCCTTCCAGCTTCCAGGACTCTGGTCACTTCATCTTGCCTACATAAAATGCCCAGCATCACTGACCAAAGCAGACTGCATGATTCTTTTCTTCCTGAAACCATTTTGCCTGACTGTTAATCTCAGATTTGAACCAAATATGTCCTAGAAATCACCAAGTACCATGACAACAGTGGTTGGGAATTCAGGAGGCTGCACCTCTTTCTTACTAAAGAAGATGCAGCAGTTGCAGGTAAGAAAATCAGAGGTGTTAGCACTCATGATCTTTAAAGATCCCATATCCTTTTCTCCTGGGAGTGCATAGAGCTGCAGCTGCAGAGCCACTGGGCAGCAGCACAGAGCACTGCACGCTATAGAATGGCTCCAACAGAGGCAAAGCTTGTACTAGGGTCACACACAAAGGCACAGGACCTGGCAGAACAACTGTCTCTGAATTTGAGCAGCTTGGTAAAGCACAGCTGCCCATTTCCTCCATTTTACCACACCCATAAATGCAGCTGGATGAATAGTGATGGTACATCAGGTGAGCTGTAAAGGGTTCTGCAAAGCAGCACTGCTTGCCAATCTGAGTGTCTAGCTCATGTTCTGTACAAGGAATAGCCCAAAGGGCTGGATTTCAACTTTACTTAAAAAAAAAAAAAAAAAAGAAAAAGAAAAGATGACCCCATGTAAATCACCAAGGTGACTGACATTCAAATGGACAAATATACCCCTCTGCTGCATGTTGTGGAGAAGCTGCTGTAGCAGGAACCTCTTTCCCCCTCTGTCACAAGCCTTGCAGCTGCAGACCTGCCTTCTGAGTCACTGCACAAACCGTGTGGGTGCGTGCAGGTGCTCTGTGCAAGTCACACGCTCACCACATGGAAGTGATGCCTCAGGTGCCCAGTCCCAGAGTATTTTTGTCCTTCGTGAAACACTGACACTCACAAAATCAAAGGCAGTGATTTTGTTAAAAGGAAGGCTGCGCTCCTGAACTGTGTCTGTAACTGGCTGACTCACTGCTCTGAAAGTCAGTGTCTGAAGAGACTGCTACATGAGATTTAGGCACCAAAGCTCTTCCTGGAGCTCTCATGAACCATCAGCAAAGAATAAAATCATCACCACAGCACAGAGAACGTAAGTGACCTTCACTATCTGTCTTCTCTACAATAAGGCCAAGCCTAAAACAATCTTTCAGCAGCTCTTTCAGGTCATTACCATGCCTTTCAGGAAGGCACGGTAAGTACCCTTTTCTCAAGTGATCTGTACAAAATATGACACATTGTTTTTCAGGGAGTTTTCCTAATAGCTTTTCATACCAGGGCTGTCTGAGATGAAAAGTGAAGTGGAGGATTAGGCTTGCTAAATCAGTAAACTGCTCTATGATGCATTTGTTCTATTGCTGTTATAGAAGCCAGCAAACTAACTGAATTACATATTTTTTACTGTAAATTCTATTGCTGGCAGCTTCTGGTTAGACAAACTACCCTGGAGACAGTGTAACACAGCTTCCTCTTTGCATGAAATTCACAGGAACGTTATGTGCAAAACACAAGACAGCAATTTTCAGGAAATAAAACTTTCTGATATTTCTCATTACTCTTACCATATGTACATACTACTGTGTCTGCTTTTTGTGCAATAATTTTTTCAAGATTCATTTTCACCACAGTTGCCATGCTTCTTGGTACAACAAATGCTTGCAGCAGCCAGCAGCAAACTTCACTGCATGAGAGACCTCTTGATATCAGCAAACATAAATGTCACAGTTGTCTTTTCCAATGGATAGCCTGTGCCTATCAGAGGGTAGTTAACACTACCCAGTACCCTCAAGGGGAGAAGGAGGTCTCTGAATCCAATGACCAGATAACACGCACTGTAGCTAAACCAGAGGACCAACCACCTATGGTATCAGTCACCCCCACAGTCAAGGCAAAACAATGGAAGTGGAAGTCAGCTTGTTTAGTAAGCGAAGAAGCTCCTGCTAGGAAGTTCCATGAGGGAGAAGTGGAAAAGGCAGGCAGCTCTAATGCAGAGCCATCACAAAGATAGGAGGAAGAAGAGACAAAAATCATAAGTGAATCAGAAACCACCCAATCCCTGTCCCTGAGTGAGTTGCAAGATGTGCGAAGGGATTTCAGTCGTCACGCAGGTGAGCACATTCTCACCTGGCTGCTTCGATGCTGGGACAGTGGGGCCAGTAGCCAGGAATTAGAAGGCAAGGAAGCCAAGCAGCTGGGATCCCTCTCTAGAGAAAGGGTCGTTGACAGAGAAATGGGAAGAGAGGTGCAGGTTCTCAGCCTGTGGAGGTGAGTCCTGTCAGGCTTGAAGGAAAGCTGTCCCTTCAAGGAAGATACTGTATATCAAATAGACAAGTGGACCGCCATGGAGAAAGGTCTCCAACACGTGAGGGAATTAGCTGTGCTTGAGATGGTTTATAGTGATTTGGACAATGACCAGACACCCAAAGATCCCAATGAAGTCCAGTGCACATGGTCGCTGTGGCAGAAGTTTGTACGGAGTGCACCATCATCGCACACCAGCACGCTGACAGCAATGAATTGGAGCGATAGGATGGGACCAGCAGTGGATCTTGTGTCCAGTCAGATCTGGCAATACGGAGAAAATCTCTCTGTCACCCTACAGGCCTGCATCTTGACTGTGGAGAAACTGTCCCAACTGGTCTACCACCTTGAAGGGCATACTTCTTTCTCCTCACCAATATGTGTCTCCACACCAATAGCTGTGTCTCAGCTATTAAAAGTCAGCATTATTGTGCTCAAGGGTGGGGTGGTTTTACCATGCTGGGCAGCTGAACTCCACCATAAGATGGTTGTCAGATTGCCCGGTGTTAACCAGTCAAGTGGCTTCTGATAAATTCACGTCCTAGTGTTTCTATGTCCCAGCATCCAATACCCATAGCATAGTCTTTAACAGTCTTTTTATACCTCTCAACCTTTCCAGAGACTTGTGGGTGATAGGGATGTGATACACTCATTCAGTGCCATGCCTCTTGGCCCTAGAGGTGACAAGATTGTTTTGAAGTGACTCCCATTGTCTAACTTAATTCTCTCTGGTGTACCATGATGCCACAGAACTTGCCTTTCCAGGCCCAAGATGGTGCTTTGGGCAGTGGTATGATTTACTGGGTATGCATCCAGCCACCCAGTAGTTGCTTCTACCACGGTGAGTATTTAATGCTTGCCTTCGCGGGGAGTGGTCAGATAATAGTCAATTTGCCATGCCTCACCATATTGAAATCCTAGCCACCACCCCCTATTCCAGGGAGACTTTACGCTCATAGCTTGCCTGATCGCAGCACAGGTTTCACACTCATGGGTGACCTATGTGATGGCCTCAATGGTCAGGTCCAACCCTCGATCACGAGCCCATCTATATTGTGGCATCTCTCCCCAGATGTCCTGATGTTTCATGGGCCCATCAAGCTAAAGACAGCTCACCCTCCTGGCCAGTCCATGATCTCTTCCAGGATTCCTGGGCAGTTGAGTTTCCCCATTCAAGCCTGCTGTGTAACTAATGCTGCTGACTTACTCCACATCGTGTCAGTTGCATGATGTATAGAAGGGATTGTCACTTTGAACACCCAATGTAACACAGGTAGCCGTGGTGGTAAGAGGAGCTGTGCTTATGTACCAACAAGTTCTGAAGCAGCTTGAACACCCTCATACACTGTTAGTATCTCCTTTTCAGTTGGGTTGTACAGGGCTTCTGATCCTCAATACCCCCTCTCCAGAACCCCAAAGGTCGACCTTGAGTTTCTTCTGGGGTTTTCTGCCAGAGGCTCCAGGTGAGGCCATGCTTCCCAGCTGCAGTGTAAAGCATGCTTTGCACAGCTGGTGCTGTATGGGCGGGCCCAAGGGCTACCACACGAGCTATTTCCTGTTTGAGCTGTTCAAATGTTGTCGTTGCTCAGAGCCCTGCTCGAAATAGTTCCTCTTTTGAGTTGCTCAATATAGAGGGCTCAAACTGACTGTAGCCTGGAACATGCATTCTTCTGAACTCCACAAGACCTAGGAAAGCTTGTGTTTTCTTTAGGCTAGTTGGTGGAGACAAAGCTGTTATGTTGCTGATCACATCCATGGGGATCTGACAATGTCCATCCTGCCATTTTACCAAGAACGTTTTACCTGCCAATCCCAAGAACTGGATTTCTAGTACAGGTTCCTTGATCTTGCTTTGTTCTATGGTGAAACCAGCTTTCAGAAGGGATTGGACTATTTTCTTCCATTTCTCAAAAACTTCTTCTGCTGTGTGGCCCCACACGATGATATCGTCAATGTACTGCAGGTGTTCAGGAGCTTCTTTCATAGAATCATTAAGGTTGGAAGAGACCTACAAGATCATCTGGTCCAACCATCACCCTACTACCAATATCACCCACTAAACCATGTCCCTAAGCACCACGTCCAACATTTGCTTAAGCACCCCCAGGGATGGTGACACCACCACCTCCCTGGGCAACCCGCTCCAATACCTGACTACTGTTTCTGAGAAGAAATTTCTCCTAATTTCCAACCTAAACCTCCCCTGGCACAACTTGAGACCATTCTCTCTAGTCCTATCACTGGTTATCTGTGAGAAGAGGCCAACTCGTAGCTCCCCACAACTTCCTTTCAGGTAGTTTTAGAGAGCTTCCTCTTCTCCAGACTAAACAACCCCAGTGCCCTCGGACGGTCCTCACAGGACTTGTGTTCCAGGCCCTTCACCAGCTTCGTAGCTCTTCTCTGGACACGCTCCAGGGCCTCGATGTCCTTCTTGTACTGAGGGGCCCAAAGCTGAACCCAGTACTCAAGGTGTGGCCTCACCAGAGCAGAGTACAGGGGAACAATCACCTCCCTGGTCCTGCTGGCTACACTATTCCTGATCCAAGCCAGGATGCCGTTGGCCTTCTTGGCCACCTGGGCACACTGCCGGCTCACGTTCAGGCGAGCATCGATTAGCACTCCCAGATCCTTTTCCTCTGCACAGCTTTCCAGCCACTCTGCCCCAAACCTGTAGCACTGCATGGGGTTGCTGTGGCCAAAGTGCAGGACCCAGCTCTTAGCCATACTGAACCTCATCCCATTGGTCTCTGCCCATCGATCCAATCTGTTCAGGTCCCTCTGCAGGGCCTTCGTACCCTCCTGCAGGTCAACACTTCTCCCCAACTTGGTGTCATCTGAAAACTTACTGAGGGTGCACTCAATTCCCTCATCCAAATGATCAATAAAGATATTAAAGAGGATGGTCCCCAACACCGACCCCTGGGGAACACCACTCGTGACTGGTTGCCAGCTGGATTTCACTCCATTCACCACCACTCTCTGGGCTCAGCTGTCCAGCCAGTTTTTAAGCCAGCAAAGAGTGTACATGTCCAAGCTTCTCCAGGACAATACTGTGGGAGACCATGTCAACAGCCTTGCTGAAGGCTAGGTAGACTATGTCAACAGACTTTCTCTCATCCACGAGGCAGGTCACCCGGTCATAGAAGGAGATGATGTTGGTCATGCAGGACTTGCTTTTCATGAACCCATGCTGACTGGGCCTGATCCTCTAGTTGTCCCACATATACATAGATTGCATGATTGCATTCAAGATGACCTGTTCCACCACCTTTCATGGCACCGAGGTCAGGCTGACAGGCCTGTAGTTCCCCAGTTCCTCCTTACGACCCTTCTTATAGATGGGTGTCACATTAGCAAGTCTCCAATCATCCAGGACCTATCTGGATGACCATGACTACTGATAGATGATGGAAAGCAGCCCAGCAATCACATCCACCAACTTCCTCAGCACCCTCAGGTGGATCCCATCTGGCTCCATGGACTTGTGACAGTCCAGGTGGAGCAGCAGGTCTCTAACTGTTTCCACTTGAAGCGTGGGGGGGTTCTTCTGCTTCTCATCCCAGAATTCCAGGTCAGGTTCCAGATGGCTCCTGAAGTACAGAGATGAAGGCAATGCTATACAAATATCAGATTAGTCTCACAACTGGTAATTTTTTCATATCATAAATCAGAGGTACACAGTACAGCAAAATGGTAACCTTAAACCAGCCCCCAGAAGTGATGAGCAGCATGACCGGGAGCACAGACAGCAAGTAAGATATTATAAAACACGACTCTGAGAACAAGCACAACTGCGAGAGCTCATAAATTAACACTGTGACCAGCAACTATTGAACTGATATAATGCTTATAATTTGTTATTTATTTTAACATGCTCTGGTCATTTCTATGATTTTCTCAATCCTTTGTGCCCCACATAGGGTGCCAAAAAGGAATGCTGTGGTTTAACCTGGCAGGCAGCTAAGCACCACACTGCCATTTGCTCACTCCTCCCCCCACACAGTGGAATGGGGGACAAAATTTAAAAAAAAAAAAAAAAAAGAGTAAAAAACCTTATGAATTGAGATAAAGACCATTTAATAGAGAAAACAAATGGATAATAATAATAATAATAATAATAATAATAATAATAATAATAATAATAGAGATAAAAGGATATGCAGAGCAAGTGATGCACGATGCAATTGCTCACCATCTGCTGACTGATGCCCAGTGAGACCCTGATCAGTGGCACCCCTCCCCAGGACAACTCCCCTGTTCATATTGTCCAGCATGATGCCATGTGGTATGGGACATCCCTCTCTCCCCCTTGGGCCAGCTGTCCTGGCTGCGTTCCCTCCCAGATCCTGGTGCATCCCCAGCCTCCTCACTGGCACGGCAGTATAAGAAGCCAAAAAATCTTTGACTTAGTGTAAGCACCACTCAGCAACAACTGAAACATCAGTGTATTAGCAGCATTATTCTCATCCTGACTTACAGAGCACAGGAGGTACTTACAAGAGGGAACAAAACTGAATTCCTGTGTGGGTGAATGATGGCTAGCAAGACTCAATCAGCCAGGACCTGGTTCTTGAAGTTTACATGAAAGTCAATACAAAGAGACTTCAAATTACATGCACTGTGGCCAAGACAGAGATCACTGTTCTGAAGGTGCAACTGAACACAAGGTCTGCTGAGTTGGCTTACTGTAGCAGTATCAACATGATCTCCCTCTTACGGGTTGTTTTAAGGAAATTAATAGTTGAGGTTGAGTGATAAATTTGCACCAAAAATTCCCTTGATTCCCTAAGCCTATCCAGCCCAAGTGGTGGGTTAGCAACAGAAGTGAGGTACATAATGGAATGGAATTCTGGCAGCCAGATGCTACTCTTTGGCGAATTCACTTCCCAGAGAAAGGGGAACACTGTCTAAATTGAACTAGCAAGGACGGGGTATTTGTAGGAAAAAGTGTTTGTAATTGGATGCTGTCCACCAGAAGATCTGTTCCCTCAGGAACTGTACTCCAAAAATTGTTCCAATCACTTGAATGCCACCTCTGTCTGTCACACAAATGGCAGTTGGATTAAGTGTAATAACCCAAATGCAAGATGTTGCCTCCCCATAGAATCACAGGATCACAGAATGGCCGAGGTTGAAGGGGACCTCTGAAGATCATCGAGTCCAACCCCCCTGCTGAGCAGGATCACCTAAAGCACATTGTGCAGGATGGCATCCAGGTGGGTTTTGAACATCTCCAGAGAAGGCAACTCCACAGCCTCTCTGGGCAACCTTTGCCAGTGCTCTGTCACCCTCACAGTAAAGAAGTGTCCTCTCATATTCATCCAGAACCTCCTGTGCTTCAGTCTGTGCCCGTTGCCTCTTGTCCTGTCGCTGGGCACAACTGAAAGGAGACTGGCTCCATCCTCTCGACACCCTCCCGTTGGATATTTATACACTTTAATGAGGTCTCCCCTCAGTCTTCTCTTTTCCAGGCTAAACAGGCCCAATTCTCTTAGCCTGTCCTCGTATGACGGGTGCTCCAGTCCTCTCATCATCTTTGTAGACCTCATCTGAACTTGCTCCAGTAGCTCCATGTCCCTCTTGTACTGGGAAGCCCAGAACTGGACACAATACTCCAGGTGTGGCCTTACCAGGGCTGAGTAGAGCAGGAAGATCACCTCCCTTGGTCTGCTGGCAACACTCTTCCGAATGCACCCCAGGATACGTTGGCCTTCTTGGCCACAAGGGCACAGTGCTGGCTCATGGTCAGCCTGCTGCCCACCAGGACTCCCAGGTCTCTCTCTGCAGAGCTGCTCTCCAGCAGGTCAGCCCCCAGCCTGTACTGGTTCTTGGAGTGCAGGACCCTGAGCTTCCCTTGTTGAACTTTATAAGGTTGTGCATCACTGCCTTCGTATATATCTTTATCATTATTATTACTGTTGTTGTTATTGTCCCTTGTTTTCTGCCATATTAAACTATCTTCATCTCAACCCATGAGTTTTTTTAACCCTTTTTTTGGTTCTCCCCCCAGTCTAATGGGGGCGGTGGAGAGTGAGCAAATGGCTGTGTGCCAGCCCTTATCTGCCTGCCAGGTTAAACCACAACATTTGCTTGGCTGCCAAGATAGCACACTGCGAACAGCTCTTTCATTTTCTCTACAGGACAACATCTCAACTGTCTTTGTGACTTCCAGCACATCCTTCCTTCCTGACATAGAACACCTATGCTGTTTGCTTTTGTGCATATGCATCAGTCCTGAAATTAACGTGATGGCAGTAGTAACGATATGAATGCTGGCTCTTTAATTGAAGTTAATTTAATGTTTGTTGGTGCACTTTCTTTTTTTTGGACAAGAAGATGCTTGTGAAGATTTACTTTCATCAAAAACACTATGTGAATGGTAGGAAATACTGCTGTGGTAGAGAGCGGCAGTGGGCGCTGGGTTCTAGAACCTTTGGGGCCCCTGTGACATGTTGCTTGTCAGCTGGATTGGCCGCAGAGGGACTGTGAGCCGTTTTGCCATTGTCTCGTTCACAATAGTGGGTGGGACTTCTCCTCCATATATAAGGGGTGCCCATGGCAGGGGGAGGAGAGGAGGGATGTGGATGGAGTGGATGAGGGCAGTGGGGGTGCTGCAGGGGTGCTGGGGAGGAGTAGAGGGTGCCAAGGGGCCTGAAAGCACTGCCTTTGCTTCCTGCCACAGGGGGACACGGTGGCGACGTGCTGCAGGTGTGGTGGGACGATGCAGCCCTACTGGATCCTGTGAGTGCTGAATCCACACGAGGAAGTGGTGTCTCCTCCTGGTACATCAAGGCACCACTATGCTGACTGCACCAGGGTAACAAGTGGCCAGGACCCCAGGTACTTGACTCTTTGTGTGCCCATAGTACTGGGAAATAGGGATAATTTAAATAACTCTCTGGATGGCTGTCCAGGGAGCACATTCTTTGCCTGGCGGGCTGGGGAGCAGACTCTCTGGCTGGCTGGCTAAGGAGCAATAAATACTTTAATGTAGATGAACACAGTGAATAAATAAATATAATATAAAATATAAAATAAAACAATAAAAATAATAAGTATGATATTAAATAAAAACATTTGATCAATAAAGTGTTAAATCAAATACTATTTAATATTTTGTTCATGTTATTCATTAAATAGAAATGAAATGGAATTTGTCCATATAAGTAGTTTCACAGTTTAAAGATGTGCTGTCTTTGTGGTTGGGAAAGTGAAGGTGACAGGTTTGTGGCAAGTCCAGCCACTTGACTATTTTTTTTTTAAACATTAAATAAATACAACAATATAATAAGATGGAAGTTTCTACATAAGAACTGGCATAATTCTACAAATAAAGAAAAAATAAAAATAAAATCCATGGTGAATCTTCTGTTTGTTTTTTTTTACTGGGTGTTTTTGGCACGTAGCTATAATTGAGTGCACCTTCAGCAAGTTTGCCGATGTCACCAAGCAGTGTGGTGCAGTCAACGTGCTGGAGGGATGGGATTCCATCCAGCGGCACCTGGACAGGCTTGAGAGGTGGGCCTGTGTGAACTTCATGAACACATTCTGTCTGGGGAGCACATTCTCAGGATGGCTGGCTGGAGAGCAGTACATATTTCCAGAGACATTAATACAATGAATAAATTAAAATAGAAAATAAAACAGAAATAATAAGCAATAAAAGGATAGAAAATAAAATCATTTGATCAATAAAATAAATTATCAAGTACTATTTACTATTTTGCTTGTGTTCTTTATTAAATAGTAATAAAATGTAATTTGTCAATGTAAGTACTTTGACAGTTTAAAGATGTGCTGCCTTGCTGGGAACATACTCTTTGGCTGTTACCATACATTGGCAACAAGAAGAAAACTAGGGAAAATGGGGGCCTGTTGCTGAATGGAAAGGTGCCCTTGTGACGAAGGATACAGAGAAGGCAGAGTTACCAGATGCCTTCTCTGCTTCAGTCTTTACTGCTAAGGCCAGCCCTGAGGAATCCCAGACCCCTGGGACATGAGGGAAACTCTGGAGAAAGGCAGACTTTTTCTTGGCTGGGGAGGATTGGGTTAGAGATCATTTAGGCAAACATCATAGCCACAAATCCATGGGCCTGGAGGGGACACACTCACAAGCGCTGAGGGAGCTGGCAGATGTTATCGGTACGCCACTACCCAACAGCTTTGAAAGGCTGTGGAGAACAGGGGAGGTGCCTGAGGTCTGGAAGAAAGCCAATGCCACGCCAGCCTTCAAAAAGGGCAAGAAGGGAGGACTCAGGAAACTACAGGCCAGTCAGCCTCGCCTCCACCCCTGGACAGGTGATGGAACAGCTCATCCTGGAGGTCATCTCTAATCATGTGGAGAAAAAGGTGATCGGGAGTAGTCAGCATGCATTCCCAAAGGGCAAATCGTGCTTAACCAATCTGAGAGCCTTCTATGACAGAATGACTATGAATGACTTCTATGACAGAATGATGAGTGGTTGGAAAGCTGCCTGGCCGAGAAGGACCTGGGAGTATTGGTTGATAGTCGGCTGAATATGAGCCAGCAGTGTGCTCAGGTGGCCAAGAAGGCCAACAGCATCCTGGCTTGTATAAGAAGCAGTGTGGCCAGCAGGTCTAGGGAAGTGATTGTCCCCCTGTACTCGGCTCTGGTGAGGCCGCACCTCGAGTACTGTGTTCAGTTTTGGGCCCCTCGCTACAGGAAGGACATGGATGTGCTCGAGCGAGTCCAGAGAAGGGCGACCAAGCTGGTGAGGGGTCTGGAGAACAAGTCTTACGAGGAGCGGCTGAGGGAGCTGGGCTTGTTCAGCCTGGAGAAGAGGAGGCTCAGGGGCGACCTTATCGCTCTCTACAGTTACCTTAAAGGAGGCTGTAGTGAGGTGGGGGTTGGACTGTTCTCCCACGTGCCTGGTGACAGGACGAGGGGGAATGGGCGAAAGTTGCAACAGGGGAGTTTTAGGTTGGATGTTAGGAAGTACTTCTTTACCGAAAGGGTTATTAAGCATTGGAACGGGCTGCCCAGGGAGGTGGTGGAGTCACCATCCCTGGAGGTCTTTAAAAGACGTTTAGATGTAGAGCTTAGCGATATGGTTTAGTGGAGTACTTAGTGTTAGGTCGGAGGTTGGACTCGATGATCTTGAGGTCTCTTCCAACCTAGAAATCTGTGTCTGTGTCTGTGTCTGACTAGCTGGGTAGATGAGGGGAGAGCGGTGGCTGTTGTCTGCCTTGACTTCAGCAAGGCTTTTGACACTGTCTCCCACAACATACTCATAGGTAAGCTTGGAAATTGTGTGTTAGGGGAGTGGACAGTGAGATGGATTGAGAACCACCTGGATGGCAGAGCTCAGAGGGTTGTGATCAGCGGCGCAGTCTGGTTGGAAGCCTGTAGCTAGCAGTACCCCCGGGGGGGTCAGTACTGGGTCCAGACCTGTTCAACTCACTCATGAGTGGCCTGGATGAAGGGACAGAGTGCACCCTCAGCATGTTTGGTGATGACACAAAACTGTGAGGTGTGGTACACCAGAGGGCTGTGCTGCCATTCAGAGAGAGCCGGACAGGCCAGAGAGCTGGGCTGAGAGGAAGCTCATGAAGTTCAACAAGGGCAAGCACAGGGTCCTACACCTAGGGGAGAATAACCCCAGCCACCAGTACAGGCTGGGGGCTGACCTGCTGGAGAGCAGCTCTGCAGAGAGAGACCTGGGAGTCCTGGTGGGCAGCAGGCTGACCATGAGCCAGCACTGTGCCCTTGTGGCCAAGAAGGCCAACAGTATCCTGGGGTGCATTAGGAAGAGCATTCCCAGCAGGTCAAGGGAGGTGATCCTCCCCCTCTTCTCAGCCCTTGTGAGACCTCACCTGGAGTACTGTGTCCAGTTCTGGGCTCCCCAGTGTAAGAGGGACATGGAGCTCCTGGAGAGAGTTCTGCAGAGGGCTACGAAGATGACTAGGGGAAGGGATCACCTCTCTCATGAGGAGAGGCAGGGAGAGTTGGGCCTGTTCAGCCTGGAGAAGATAAGGCTGAGAGGGAAGCTAATCAATGTATAGAAATATCTTAAGGGAGGGCATCAAGACAATGGGGCTGGACTCTTTTTGGTGGTACCCAGCCATAAGATAAGAAGCAATGGGCACCAACCGAAACACAGAAAGCTCCGTTTGAACATGAGAAAATGCGTCTTTACTGTGAGGGTGACAGAGCATGAGAACAGGTCCCAGAGAGGATGTGGAGTGATCTCTGGAGATACTCAAAACCCACCTGGATGTGATCCTGTGCAACGTGCTCTAGGTCATCCTGCTTGAGTCAAGGGATTGGACCAAATGATCTTCAGAGGTCCCTTCCAAGCTTAACCATTCTGTGATTCTGTGCTACCAGTCCCTCTGAGTGAATTTTACCCAGACTCAAGGTAACTTTTGAATTCACATCACTTTCTCTACATTTCCGGAGTAGGAAAAGATGATCAGACATCTGCAGGTGGATGTGGAAAACTTGATGTTTCCTATTTTTTGGTAAAGGTACACCATGCCAGGAAACATTCACTCTTCAGATGTAGCCGATCTCCTGACATGCTGGCAGAAATGCTCTCTTAAAATAACAGTTTTCATGAGTCTTGGTGAAACATTGGAGAGATAACTGATAACTGAGGAGAAGGAGTGAGGGGGCTTGTGTTATGAAGATGTCTGACCTCCTGGACAGTCGCGATGCATATTGAGGACGTGCTTCCCAGGACTTGGCCGAACATGCTTGATGATGGGAAGTAGAGAATATTTTTTTTTCCTTCCTTCTTTGCTTCCATGCAGCCTTTACTTGTTTTTCCCTCCTTCCTTTCCCTTTAATTAAATTATCCGAAATTAAATTAAAGGCTCAACACATGAGCCTTTTTTTTTTTTTTTTTACTTTCCATCATCCCCTTTTCTCCCCCTCTTCTTTTGAGGAGGGGGAGTGAGAGAGTGGTTGTGGTGGAGTTTGGCTGCCCAGCAGAATAAAACCATCATGACAAGACACATTTTATTAAGCAATTAAAAAAAATCCATTCAGTAAGTTACATATTATATCGTCTTGAAAGGGACCACTATCTTCTCATCCAAGATTTCTAGGCACATCGTTTGGTACATGAGAAAAAACAGTGCTGCACACAGATGTCAGCTGGAAAATCACAAGAGCTCAAGTAATCTATTCCAACATGGATATGACACAACAAATCAGTTTGCTGCAGTGGTAGGAAACATATGCAAATGGCTATGTGTAAACAGAATGAAAATACCAGCAAATGTAAAAAAGATGGAATATAGATCCCTAAAATCAAGAGCAAAAATTATAACAAAGAAACACTGCAGAAATTCCCTTTAGGACAGAAGTTTTACTATATCTATCTAAGCTTCAACAAGGGTTTGAGTGTGTGTAAACACGGACCTTTATATTCAAAGACAGAGGAATACAATTATGGTGCCATACCAGTTATTATTATCTTAATGAATAATATATATTATTCTATATCAGGTAAATGCATATGATCACATCATCTTAGTAAGATAAAAATTGTGCTTGCTGGCAACCTGGTACTTATGCTTCTGCTTCCTACCACTTGTGGAAAGCCCAGGCTCAGATCTATCATTCACCTCTAATATTTTTCGGTCGTCATTTATTAGCCTATCATTAAATCAATCTAGGTTCCCTGTAAGGTTTATTCATATGTGCTGAGCTACTCTTTAAACTCTTAATCTGTTCTCCCACTGATGATTAGCATACATTAATTCCTATGCTATCTTCTGCTAACTACTAGCCTCATGAAAAGGTTGGAATTAAAAGATAGCTCTTATCCTGGAGTCCCACAGTCATGGTATTCCCCAAAAGGGACTTTACCAGCATATAGACACATAATCCATAGGGAAAGGAAGAGTAAGCTTTGGTCTGAGGAGATTGCTTTAGCATAACAAATCAGGATGGCTCAGAAACCCTTGCTCTGTAAAAAGCCTTTTACCTCTGTGCTGTGGTACCAGCACTGAGTTTCTTTGCGCACTTTTTTTTTCTTTTTTTTTTCTTTTTTTTTTTTCCCAACAAGCTCTAAACTACAGAGTTGTCACTTCTCTAAATTATTATCTATCCCAAATAGCTCTTCTTTGTTCCAGTGGATTACAAAACATTCCTTTTCTTTACTCTGGAAAAGACTGTATTTCAGAAGCAACCACTTTCCATAACAACAGTTAATAGACATAATAATGGTTCAGCTCCTCCAAATGTGTTGGACAAATGCAGGAATTTCAAGTGCTCTTCCCCATTCCTTTTTGTAATACATACCTTTTTTCCTACTGGCCCCTAAGGGAAGGAAGGTCTAAAGAAATATAAGTCACAGCTGGTTTGTCAGCAGAAGAGCAACAACCTCCCTGTCATTACAGCATGCATCTGCAGAGGTGCAGAATGGGTTCCTCAGTCAGTGAGCAGATCCTTGGACAGGTGCAGAATGGGTTCCTCAATCAGTGAGCAGATCCTTGGACGAGGAAAAGGATTTGTACCTTTTAGGTTATAAGAACACAGCTAATATGTATAAGTGCAGAGGAGTAAGCTGAAAGTAAATTGATGAAAAGATGAGCAAATCACCATTAGGAAATTACTTTGGCTATAATTTCATTAGTTGTCTAAATACAGTTGCTAGGATCTGCCTGTGCAGTGTAAACAGCTGTAGCAGGCTTTAATGCATTTGCTATCTTACTTGCATTCCCTGACTGACCTCATGTTCACCAGTCCTGCTGGCCCCAGATTCTGAAGCATAAAATAATGTTTATTATAACCAAGCTCAGCCTTCGTAAAGTCTGCTATTCAGCCACTCTGTGCTCACAAGCAGCACAAGAACTGCTCTGTGGGTTTCTTGGTGGTTGCATGACAATTATGTAGGCTAGAAAGGAAAGCATAAAATAAACAATAGACAGGTCAAATAAGGACAGAAAGCCCCTAATCAGGATCTGTGCACACACAGATGCGCACATACAGAGGGATTTCCATATCCATCTATTTATACCCATCTATATTAACCATCTGAACATACTGATCAGAGGTTTTTTTACTTTAATACTGTGGGAGGAAGTTGGTATAAAGCAATCAGAGAAGGATTCTCAGTGACCTATCTGGGCTGCAGATATTTGCAAAGCTGATGGAGGAAGCATGATTTCATTTTTATAAATTATTGAACCGAAACCAACTTTCTGCATCCAGAAGCAAGTATCATATTGGTAACTGCTGTATCATGCACCATACATATTCTTACATATTGAAGAGCTATGTGCCAAGTAGCGAGTCAAATATTTACTTATGGCAGAGGTAATAAGGACAAATGTACGCATATACAGACTTAAAAATTGTTTACCAGCAGCTTACTTCCTACTAGAAACATCATGCTTGTTTATCATTTGTTGCTAGCTTACTCCACAAGAATCATGTAAACTTTTCATACTAAAACTGACACCAAGTCTCAGAATTTCAGTACGTGCTCTGAACGTTCCGGTTCTGTGCATGCTGGGTGGGTGGTTAAGTCCAAACTCTTAGCTCCTATTCATATTGCTTTCTTATTCATCTTAGACCACAGGTTTAAAGACTATGATAAGGAGGTTTTCCTTCTATCCATCAAAGGCAGTACACATCTGAGTAATTCATTCATCGCTGATTTTACAGGGTCAAGTGTTGTTACAGACAGGCTCCAAAGCAGAACTTACCTAGGTGCAGATGCAGAAAAGAGTGCCACAGAAGACAAGCATGAAGGGAAAGATCAGAAAAAGAGACAGCAGAAGGAATATATTTTGGAGGTTATTTGAAGACTTTATATATGCCATCAAGTTACTAGCATTTGATGAAACCCTGCCTTGAGACTTGTTTGCTTAACTTTCATTAGCACTTCTGTCCTTCTAAACATTTTGCAAATATTAACTAACCACTTCCAATAGTATGCTATATATTACAGTGACTAGAAGTATCCTCACTGAAAAATTAGGAAAATGTTTAATCTGAAATTGTTTCATATTCAGTCAACAAGAAGAAGCTTTTTTTTTTTTTTTTTCCCCAAAGGAAAGTAAATATGGTTGCAGAACAAATAACTTAATCAAAAGTCCAGTATTCTGTAGAAAAGCAGTTTCAGCAGATATTTTCTGACAAGTTTACTAGTAACTCACACAAAGCCTCATAGTAATTCAATATCAAGCTCAGAGCTTTTCTTCAAATCAAAACGTAATTAAATCCAACTGTCATTATTTAAATGTCTTTGTCGTAACAGAACCCAGACAAAATTCACTTTTGCATACCTTTAGAGTTCTTTTCCAGAGATATTGTACATCTGTGATGCCTCGTCTCTTCTTTGTCATGGTTATCACTCACATTTCGGTCTCACTCCTGGTTGCTTGCAGTATCCAAAACACAGAACTGCATGAATTTACTTCTTTGTTTGGATATGGGATGGGACAACAACAAAAGCAATACTGCTTCAAGAGTGGCTCACAAACATCATGAAGTCTTCATACACAAAATTGCACAATTTTGGCTATATTTGGGCCCTCAGACATTGCTATTTCTTTATATACATATCTAGGAAGGAGATAAGGCCTCAGGCATGTGATTATTGCACTGGCCGAGATCTTAAATTGGAGATTATCTTAGATAACATGAACTTTTCGAAGCAATAGAAGTTATAATGGAAAAATACTGGCAGAAACTGAAACAGCAAAATGCGTAATGAAAAAAGAAAGCCTTCTAGCCCTTCAGATCTTATCTGTAATTCACAAGCTGCTCCCCACCACCTCTCCCCCTCCCTCACTTTTCACCCTGCTACATCAGCAGTCCCACATGTCCCTCGCTACACCCAGCCTCCCCAGCTGGCCTCTCCAGCCCTCCTCTCCTCCCAGCCAAGGCCTCCCAGCTCCCACTGTTTGGGTCCGGCAGGGCTGTGCCCAGGGTACATGTCCCTCCTGACCTCCCTACCATAACCCCTCTCCAGCTCCTGGCCCTCCAGCTCTGCCACCAGACCCAGAAGATACTTTTGTTTTCATAAAGTAGCCCTGCTCCCAGAACAGCATCAAAAAACTGGTTGTTGTTGTTTTCTTTTTGCCTGTTTAATTATGAAACAAACATTTCATAAATGTAGGGTTATGTAGTTCTTTCCCAAGTTGTTCAGCCCAATGCAGCTGCAGGATTGTGGTCTACTGATTAGCATTCCTGTTGCTTTAATAAAACAAACAAAACAATAATAATAATAATAATAATAATAAAAGAGTCATTAAATATTTCAGATTTTTAGAAGTGTAACACTGATTTGCTGTAGAGGCCTTTCTTGACATTGGAAAACAAGGAGAAAACTGTCTGTCTGCAGAAAATATGCATGTCTCAGGAGCTGCAAGGAGCCCGGAGACATCTCATTTGGGGAACAGAAAATACTGTTTCATGACTGTCAAGAATTAGGCTTCTCAGAAATCCTTTCAGGAAGCCCCTTTCTGTAATTTTTTAGATTAGCCTGGTGGCAGGAATGGGACTCCAGTGGAGGCAAGGAGCAGCAAGGATAAACACTGTGAAGTCTGACATAGGAGTCAGCTGGGAGAAGCAGCACTTGCTGTACACCAAGGACCATTCATGGTGCAACCATGCAGCACTGGCACCTCTTCATTAACCTCCACTTGCAGATGTTTTTCAGTAATGCATGTCCCACTAAAATCTTCATCTTGATTTTGAGGATGGGTTTGCATCACTGACCATTAACTTTGCTTGTAAACTTGTATGCTAGGGCTCAGAGTTGGTGCAATGTTACAGCATAACATCTTTGATTACGCTGATGACTTCTTACTGATGCAGCTCTTTCTGTCTGTGGCGTACACATGACCTTCCCCTCCACTGCCTATCCTCCTTCTTAATGAGAATAAACTGCATAAAGATAAACCGTGTTAAGTAGGTGTAACTGCTCCTATGAGTAGGGTCTTCAGGTGCTTCAACAAGAGCAGAATAATTAAAGATAGCCATTTTTACATGTAGGTCGTCATCACTGGTGCTAATCAATGTGAGGGCCCTTTATGTTTGCAATGGTCAATATGAGCAATTCATGCTCCCACTTGAACTTAGCTGTGCTTTTTATTAAGTTGATTCTATGGCTTTATCTGTAGGCCTGATCAAATGAAACCTGCCTGCTGCACAGTACAGACCATGAAAAATTGGAGTAATTCCTACTTCAAGCCTTCAAGTAAGTATTACTATTTAACTAGCAATATCTCCAAATTACACCATATCAAACATGCTCCTCAGTAATTTGTTCCAAAGCCAAATTCCCTTGCTGAAAAAGAGCCGTAATTTGAATTTTATTGCTAATATCTGGCATTGTGTTCCAGCCCCTGGACCTTCACTAAATTTCTGTCTGCTAGATTAAGCAATGTTGTAGTAGCTGATTTGTTCACTTTCTGCATTTATGGCCCAAGATCAAGTTGCTTTTTGCCTAGGGTAAAAAGAAAAAAAAAAAAAAAGGAGAGAGAGAGAAAATAATGCAGGTATATCCATCTATCAGAAGCACTGACATAACTTCTTTTTTGCTGCCTTCCCTTCTCTTTAGGTGTTGTTTCACTTTTATCTGGTCAAGTCACTCATCCATAACCCATTTTTTATTAAACATTCAGCACACTGTTCATCTGCATCAGCAGGGTCAACTGCACCGATGAACAAGGAGACACACATGGATTTGTGTTTCCACAGAAATCACAAAAAGGAAGAACATGATCAAATGGTTGATCACAACAACAGACTCAATAGAAAACATCCCACAAAGATTTTTCAGGAGCTTTTACCCAGCAGATGGAGAAAACGAGAACAAATATACTTGTAGAAAGGCTTTGGGACCGGTTTGTTGTGAAACAATTTTAATCACACAGGGCTGGATTCAGCAGCTCCACAAACTTGGTTTCAAATGAGGACAGGATGACCTACTGTGTCTATTCACAAAATGTATGTACAGAGATTTTAAGTAAATCTTCATTTAAGAAAGCTGTGAGGGAGAATTCCAGGATTACAAACTTCAGCCAACGAATAGCACATAGATAATACAATTAGCTGACTGATTTTGAAAATTATAATGCAGATATGCTGTAAGGAATTGAAAGAGAGGCAGTGTTTCCTCCACTGGCTGAGTGGGCTGACTCCTGCTCCAGCCTGGTTTGTTGAGGCAGCCCCATCCTTGGGAAGGTGTGTTGTCTGATCTCTTGTGTGCAGATGGCCAGAGGCTTTTCTATTTAATTCTCTAGTTATTTTTCTCTGCCATATAGCAAGGCTGGAATTGAAGGCCCTAGCAAAGAAATAAACCATCTAAACATGCTCATGGTTTTGCAGAACATCTCTGTTCTGCGAAGAGGGATGAAGCTTTATCGAGTGCTGGTATTCACATCCCAGTCAAGCAAAAGCTTGGAAATAAGAATGTTTTTTGAAAACATTAATAGAAATATAGCAGTCAGAGAAGTAAGTCTCCAACTAACTGCACGTAATGCAGCTGCATGTATTTTATCCTTGTCCAGTCCCAGCATCATCCATTTCTTCAATAACCTGGAACAAATTTTTTAAACCAACTGTTTTCCCTCCTTTTCTGATGATGTACATAATCATACTCCTTTGGATGCACCTTCTTGACACAGTTTTTTTATGTGTAGCTCTGCCTGTACCAAGCAGAATTCGGGGGCAAGAGAAAGAGGTTGTTTGGCATATGAACAAAGGATTACTTTTTCTTGAAAGACAAGCAGAATAAAATTTGGGCAATCTCCTGGTGATGGAAGCTCCTAAGTGTTGTACCAGGTCAGGCCCAGAGTAGCTGAACACATGCATATATCCTGCCAAAGCCCACTAAATGGAAATTCAGCCATGCCACATGTTGATTTTATTGAGAGCCCTTAGACCTGTTGTTGGACAGAAAGCAAGTTCTGGACTCCAAAGAAGCTTAGAATAAATGAGAAGCAAAAACTAATTGATATGCTTATCTTAAGGCCACAAAGGACATGGGATTGCATTATTAATCAGCAAGGAAATACTGTAGGAAACAAAAGCAAGTATGATATCTCTTGTAGAAAATAAAAACATGATGCCATCAATTCTGCCATTTAAACCTCTTTCAGGATGATGGTTTCTACTTTTCTGCTAAATGAATGGTCTTACAATTCTTTGTCTACAGCAAATTTTTCCATGTATCAGAGAAAAAAGTTAGATCCTGCCTATGTGTTTCATAGAATCACAGAGTCACAGAATAGATGAGATTGGCAGAGGACCTCTGGAGGCCATCTGTTCCAACCCCCCTGCTCAAGCAGGGACACCCAGAGCAGGTTGTCCAGGATCGTGTCCTGGTGGCTTTTGAAGATCTCCAAGGATGGAGACTCCACAAGCTGTGCCAGTACTCCATCACCCACACAGTAAAGTGCCTCCTGATATTCAGAGGGAACCTCCTGCATTTCAGTTTGGGACCATTGTCTCTTGTCCTGCCACTGGGCACCATTTATTTTTTGCACCATCCCTTCAAGTGTTTATAGACATGGATAAGATCTCCCTGGGCCTTCTCTTCTCCAGGCTGAACAGTCCCAGCTCTCTTCCCATCCTCGCAGGAGAGGTGCTCCAGTCCCTTCATGATCTTGGTAGCCATACGCTGGACTCTCTCCGGTATGTCCAGGTCTCTCTTGTACTGAGGAGGGAGGTGTGTGTCTTAACTTCCTAAACCTACTAGCAATTTAGTGCTAAAATATTTGCAGGTAGACATTCCAACTGTATGATTTCCAATTCCTGTCATGTTTGTGAATAAATGGTGACTTGAACCTCTATGGTCTATGATGCAATTGTTCTCATTTCCCAGCTGTGGTGGTAATAATGCCACCTGCCGCATCTCATTGTACTCTCTAGTTTCCTTCTCATTGCCCCAGGTAAAGCTTGGACTTGCCATCTTTTCGGTCTGAGAGAACAAACTCAGGCAGTGAAAAAAGGCTCAGCAATAGAAAAGCTGCTGCTTTTAATTAAATCACAATGAAGTCTCTAATTGTAGCCCAGGGAAGAGGCTTTAAAATAAACTCAAAAGTGTTATAGGAAACACTTGAGATGCAAGGTTGAAGTCCATCACAAATTTTTCACATTAGCACATTGTTTAAATTGATTTCTACAGATAATGCAGAAAACATCATTAAAAACCACTGATCTGCCTTGAGCAAAAAAAATCACAGGCTCTTTCTTCAGCCCTTTCTGATGAAATACCACAATATTCTGAGTAATTTTGTTAAAATCTAGTCAAGCTGCAGTAAACTTTCAAGATTTTTCAAAGCACACGTCTTACAAGAATAGAAGCTGATACAAGCTCTGGGCATTTTCTCCTAAATTACCTTCATTTTCAAAATATACTAATGCAAGTCTTGCATGCCTTGATCAGAGATGGCAGCAGAAACCATGCTATAGGCAAGCATTTCCACTTAAGCAAATCTCTGCTAAGATATGTATGTGGCAGCTCTGTAGCAAGAAGACATATTTTCCCCGTCTCCCTTTTCAATACACCTTCTGACTCCTTTCTGTCTCAGTTGAGAAAATTTCCAGTCCAAAGTGTCATGGCTTTTCCTTTCTCCCCTTTCTAATGAGGATTGCTGCTCTAAAGATGAGTGTACTTTAGCCATAGAAAACTCCAGGAGTCTGATAGTCTTGAAAAAAAGGATCAGAATAGTACTCAACCGTTGGCTTGAAAGACCAAACAGTGCTGGGGTACTTCCAGTGAAGATTTACACCACATTACTAATGGATCACATTGTTCTGCAGTAGGATTTCTGTGTAAATGGAAACTGCCACACCAAGAAATAAGCACGTTCTATAAAAATATCAAATACACACAGATGTTATACCTGAACTAAAAATTGAGATCATGCTGTAAAGATGCATTTATGTGACACTTAAACTCCATATTTGCTAACCCAAAAATGTCGTTCTCATGTTTATACATTCTGATTCCAATGTCATGGTAGTGACACAGCAGTCACAGAAATGCTTAACAGACCAGGTGTATTTTAATTACGGTTATAGGTTGGGTGTCTAGTTTCTAGTGTTTCCTTTCCAATCCTTTTATTCCAACATCAAAGAAAACATGTCGTGAGGCATTTATGTTTGTATATATTGTCTTCCTGATTCCATGTCCAGCCTAATAAATTCATTAGTGAGAGAAGTTGTACAAATGTTGTCCCCATAGTGCATTAGTTCTTTTTCTTGTCCCCTTAACTTTTTCATTTTAGGGCACATTTAGCATCTTTACTGTTTCCAGACACTAAATAAAAATAGTGGGCTGGACCTGTACTGACAGCGACGAACAACACTAGTGCCCTGCATACACATCCTTGCTGCACAGGAAAATCAGGTTAACTGATAGTCCAGGTGCTCCATGTGACCAACACTGGGCAGGAAGAGTGGAAGAAAGACAGTGTGGGACATCCTGAACAAAACAAAGACAGAGGCATCAACACGGTATCTACCTTGCTAAAAGCAATGTCAAACAAAACAAAACAAAACAAAACAAAACCACCACCACCAACAACAAAAACTAGATAATATTTTTCAAAAGTTAAGGAACTTATATTCTGTCCATTTTTGAACCTGGAAACACTGGGACATGTTGTGCCAGGGGCTGCATTAGATGATTTTCGAGCCTGAACGATCCTGTGATTTTGAGAACTGCCTTTCTACAGGCTTGGTTGGTCTTTAAAATTGCCTTCAGAAAACAGGCATCTTTATAATTCAGTAGAAAATTTGCATTTCATGAAGTTGCAACTATGCAAACTTGTACCTTCTCAGCTATCAAACATACCACTGTATTGGATGATGCTGCCTTATACTGTGTCATCCACTTCTTTATTAGCTGCGAAGCACGCACTGCCTTATTTCAGACTGGTTATATTAAAGATATCACTCAACCCAATTCAGTAAAAGTAGTGCAAAGTTGCACATTGGTTAAAATTATTTACTTCAGCTAAGTTTAACATGCTGCTCAGTTTGGCTTATCAACTTATGACAGAGCAAACCACTCAAATACAAATTGGGATGTGTGTATGTACATACATGTAAATAAAAAATCAGTTTAAGTAAATAAAAAATAAATAAATATATCATTAAACATAAATTTATGTGTATAGAAGGCTAAGACACGTTCTTCTGGCATCCTAACATCCTCTTTTATTAACCTGTTTCCATGTGGAATTCTCTACTTTTATATATAAGTACGGATGTATGAATCTGTACATACTGCCAATATCTCATATTCTACAAAATTTCTATAACTCCAGTCAAGTCAGAACAGCTCTAGGCAGACATAGCAAATCACCAAAATAGCAAACACACACTTTAAAAATAATCCCCCTTTATTTGAGAAACAGTACATCAAAGAGATACTTGACTTGCACACACACAAACTTCATAAATGGTTTTGATCAGCAATTACTATTGTGCAAACAACCCACCACAGACATCATCCATACATTTGTAAGTGCTTAACAAGGTAGTAGAGCATTGTTGTTCCCATTTTACAGCTGGAACAGAAAAATCAGATGACTTGTCTGAGGACTCATTGGAAATCAGTGTCACAAATGGGGGAAAAGGCCCACGACTATTGACTCAAACCCATCCTCAAGCCACAAACAAGCTGACCAGGATTGCACTTAGAAACAAAATCCCAGACCAAGGAATGACTTGGTTCCTTCAACTCAAAGAAGAAACAAAGTTTTCTCGTGGATGCAGGGCAACATGATTATTGTGGCATCTCGTGGGTCGGTAAAACCAGATATCCTGAAGCCACCCATGAGAGAATGCCTCTCATAAGAGCCAGGTGCATAGAAATGGGACAGTAACACAGAGAAAGCTAGACTGCAGAGTCCTCTGGAACCACCAAAACTGAGCTGGTGGCACGGCAACATTGCAGAGAATCCCCCAAAATGCCAAGGGGCATTTCTTAGCCACAAGAATCCTGCACTGACCAAGGTTTCCCTCAGCCTGTGGTGTGGCAGCCCAGCTGAGAGGAAGCCACCCAACCCCTTTGCTACCAGCAGGCCTGACATGGGCCTTGGGAAGCATGGGTGGCCTAGAGTACGGCTGCTGTAACTCTGAACTGCTCTAAAGCAGGGACACGTCAGCCTGGGGTCGTGGCAGTGTGAGGCTGTAAGACTTGCACAAAAAGCCACTTCTACACAGGGCCTTCATTTCTGCAGCATGGCTGTTCTGATGATTGCTGCTGGATGTAGCATGTTTTGTGTTTCCTAATAGCACCAGACTGCTCAGTGTTAATTAGAAATAGCAGTTGTTATCCACCACGTGTAAAAATACTGTCCCAAAAAGACTGTGATTTCACAGGAGGGTATTTCTATTGGCAGGGATAGATATGAAGGCAGACATCTTTTGGCATGGGTATCTACTTTTAGGGGCTGCCATTAGGACAAACCCTTGCTACCCTTGAAGAAGAGTAGTGCATTATTCACACGTGTTCACAGAGGTTGTTTTCAATCCACCACCATCCACTCCACATGCATGGCACAGCCCCTGAACACACACTCCACAGAAAGAAAGACAACGCGCAGATGAGCTGGAAGAAGGAAGAAATGCTACGTGCAATGTGGTGTCCAAGGACTTCTCCTCCTTGTGCCATCCGGCCACGTTCACGTTACAGAGATCTCTGCTCACTCCTGCAGAAAGGGAGTTTGGGGCTTCAGGCTGGCCGGGGAGGCCGCATAGCTCATGTGGTGTCGCATTGTTCTCTTGGCTTTGTCTGTGAGCTGGGCACTTCCAGTTTTCCTGAGGTAGCAGATATAGAGGTCTTTGATTCACACCTTAACGAAAAACAAAAGTGAAGGAAAAGGGGAAAGGCAAACAGGCATGGCAGGGTTCCTTAAGAAAGACGCAAACACACTTAATGTAAAACATTTCTGGAATATTCCATTAGGATAGTGCCAGAGTCTCCAAAAGCAAACCTTACCCTTCCAGAATCACCTTGAAGAACAGTAACAGGATCGTTGTAGCAAGTTACAAAATGGTTAACCAGAGAGACATGACTTTTCATAAATAGGTGCCCAGGCGCACGTCTCCCCAGAGCCCTGGACCGTATGCAGAAGGAGCAGTTCTCCTGCCAGCCTCCTGCAGCAGGTCAGGGCGGAACTCCAGGCCCCATGCTGCAGCAGTACACAATACTGACAGCAGGGAGAATGGTACTGCTATAGTGAGGCATTCACATAACTTATACGCAGAAAATATTTGTCAGAGGACAAATAAACCCACTCTTTCTGTTGCTCTGCCAGTTTTTCTGCCAAACATTTTATCAGGACGGGGTCTACTTTGGAGTCAAACTTATTGGCAAACCAATGCCCATAATTCATAAGCCATCGTAATTCTGCAGCCCCGTAGATACAGACACTGCGAAGGTGGGTACCAGTGCATGGAGGATATAAATGTTCTTCAAGATAATTCCATTTCACCAAACGAGTTTTGCTCTGAAGGTCTGTGATATCCTGGGCTGACCTCGAAATTTCCCCAGGCACCCCAGGAACACGTACAAGAGTGGCCCAGAAATGTTCATCTGGAGAGTAGGTATCCCGTGACCAATCAAAAAAATCTTTTGCAAGAGAGCTTCTGAGGGTGTACTGAATAAAAGCTCGACTTAAAACGAAATAGGCACTGCCTACAAATACCTCAATATTATGAGGTGGCGGGTTCTTGGAAACGTTGGTTTTCACAGGCATCTGCATGTATTCATAAGGCACTTTCATAAGTTCATAGTGATAAGTAAATCGTTCTCTTTTGCTGCTGCTTGGCTTTACAGTTTCCAGCATGTTTCCCCCATTGAGTTTCTTCAGTTCAGCAACCAATTGGAAATTTGACCTCAAAGGGAAATCTTGTCCACACAAGTTAATAACATACTTCCAGGGAACTGTAGAGTCCATCAGATCAGACAAACAATTGAAATCTGCTTGCAGCCTCGAAATATGTGCGTAGTCCACTGTCTCCAGTTTTGAAGCAATGAAAATATTGGGGAAACATTTAGCTAGATTGTTCATAGCAGATTTGAAACTTTTTGTTGCTTTTTGGTCATAATGGATGCAGTATATATTTTGATGACTGTACAGTGAATGTATGAGCCTTTCTACCATTACTGCATCTTTGTGAACAACCAAAGAATAGGCTAATGGAAAATTCTCTTCCTCTGGAGAAACAGGTTTTAGGTGGTATTTCCTAAGTATGCGATAAATGTGGCAATCATTCGTCATTGCTATGATATCTTCATCATCTAAATCAATTATATCTTTTCTTCTTATCTCTAAACTCTTGCCAATTTCTTGGGGATCTTGTTCATATATAGATGAACAATTAATTTCATACTGAAAGTGATTTCTAAGATAGGAATACCTGTTTCTAACATAAGAAGAAGTGCTCAAGAAGTGCTCAACCAAATAAATGCCCTTAGATGGAAAAAAGTGTCTTTCAACGTGGAGGAGTTTCAGGAGTGCAATCACCCACCCCGTGAAACACAGAATCAGAATCTTCCTTCTTGTGGGACATCTGTAGGGACACTTATGCCTCTTCATTCTGTAAGAAAACAGATATATTGACATTTTACAATAGGAACAATACATCGGAGGCAATTACAACTTCTGACAAAAACATGAGTGCACTGGTCTGGCTACAGCATAAGCACCACCTTTCTCCTTAATCATCACATTAATTTAAGGACAGATTTTCCCACAATAATAGGCAAAGATTTAATTACCCTTAATTATCTGACTGAAAGCAATAAAACAACTCTGATTTCAGATAATAACCAGCTAGATACGTGTGTTGGACTTATAAGGTAGATAAGACTTATAAGCTAGATAAGCTAGATAAGTGTGTTGTAAGACTCCTACTGTTTATTTTCCAGACCTCTCTTTTTCATTTGAGTCATAAACTGAGGTACAGCAACCCCTGTATTGGCAGAAACATGACTGTCCTCTAAACGAGTAGAGAGGAAAGTGTATTTTCCTGGGTAAATCCAGGTAATTCACTGGGTGCGGCAAGAAACTCTCTCATGAGTCTGCAAAGAATGCATGTTTAACAACTGTCTGTATTTAAAAAATAAAAAATAATAAAAAATAAAAATAAATTAACCTGAAAGTTTTAAAATTCAGTCAGGGCGTCCTCATTGTCTTTGACACTAGGGTTGGCCTATGGAAAGGTGCAGAGGGAAATGGATTCCCTTCCTCTCTCCTCCCAGCAGGGTCTGATATGTCCAAAGTCCTCCCTATGTCCAGATTCCTTTTTGAAAATGCTGCTAATCTGCCCTGAAAAAAAGACAGATGAAGACAATATTTCCATCCACTGGAGGGAGTGTATAATACAGCCTTTGAAGGCAGGAGGGGCAGCAGTGGGAGGCAGTGCATCTCTCCTGTTCTTTTCTCTGTGATTCAACCTCAGCTGTGACTGCAAAGGCACAGCCACAGCCCTTTTTTATGAAACAGGGTGTGCAATATGATTTGTGTGAAGCAACTTAACAACTGAGGTATTACTGCAGTGAAAGTTAAACACAGTGATCCTGTTTCCATATATTTTTGCCTTACCAGCTGAGTACAAGCAGCATTATTGTTGTCCCTGAACTAAAATTAGACCAGAGTCCGCATCCAGGTCCAGGCGCAGCATTAGTTTAACCTCTATTTTCTTGCTACATTGAACTGTTCATGCAGAACAGCTTCCAGCATTTTCTTCCAAGAATAAGCTGTTCCAGAATGCCTCAGAGTAAAGGAAATTTCTGCCCAGCTTTGGGTAGGCATTTGCCAGCTGATGATCAGACCAGTCATTGAAACTTTGCATGTGCACGGTCAGCTGAAAGGTGCACATAACCTGCTGTAAACGTGCAATGCCGTAACAAGGACAGAGAGGCTTCAGTTCAGAACAGAAGCAACACGGTCTTTTGCAAACCAGTGAGATGATATGGGAGGATTGTACACAGTGCCATGACAGGAGGTTTCCTGGACAATGGGCAGCTTTCCTGTACGTCTCCCCACAATGTCCTCTCCCTCCCTCCCCCTTGTCAGGCACAAGACAGGGAACATGGATGAAGTACCATGTGCTCTCTGGTTCCTGAAGCTGTGCAACAGGTGATGATGCCATAGTAAAACAGCTCCCAGTCGTTCCCAGAATTAGAGCCAGGTGGATGGATGGCTTAACACAACCTGTCTCCATCAATTCCTGCAACAAGCGTTAGGCAAAGCACCTGTGATGCTCTGCCTTCTCCTCTCCTGTACCAACCTCAACAAGATCTATGCTTCCACATGCAATACCAAAATGAATCCCTTCAAAAAAAGGTGGAGCTTCCCCCTCTTCACAGTTTTCAGGTGAAGTTATGGGCAGGAATAAAATGGTGGGACCACCAGGAGTAGTCAGATGCCTGCAGGTTCCAGGTATAGATGTAAAATCAAGTACTGAGATGTGTGTGCAGCTAACTTAGGGGTCTTTAACATACCCACAGTGGTCAGGTCTTGCAAGCTCTAGCTTCACAGTCAAAACTTATCCTGTCAAAACAGAGTTGTGTCATTAGTCTGCTCTTCTTATGTTTTCCTTTTCCAGTTACTTTCTCTTTGAGGAGCAACAGAAAGGAGACGGAAATGGCACCTTCCCTGAATAAATACATGCAGCCCTGATGCGAGCCTGCATGTGGGTGCCCGTGCAGGTTCAACAAGCTTGCCTGAGTCCCCGGTACTCTGTGTTTCACCTGGGGTGCCAGCTAGAGACTGGGGAAGGGAGCACAGTAATATACCTATTTTGCAGAAGCCAGAGCTTGGAAACTCTCCGTAGGTTTTACAGCCACCACACATACTAACAAATTATGAGAAAGAAGCAGATCTCTCTTTCCAGCGCTCCATTATCACAAAGCCAAAACCCCACCTTCTTCCTTAGCCAGCACTTGCTTGCCTTCACTTCTCCAAACTCGTGCCCAAGGTCTAATCAATGTCTCAGTGTCTAGACCAGGTTTCCCCTTCACCTGCTTCCTTCTTCTTCTTCCTTCTTCTTTCTTCTACTTTTTCTTTGCAGGAAGCAGAAATGTGGAGTGTGATCTCTGTGGGCAACCTACCCGATGATTCTGCCCTGTGGTCTCACTAGCCACCAAGGACAACTGATGTCATGCCTGGCTGAGCAGAGATCGCTACGTGCTGAAAGGGAACAAATCTACCTCCCTGGAAAAGGCAAAAAGAGAAGCTGGAAAATGAAAAAAAAAAAAAAAAAGAAAAAAAGAAAAAAAAAAAAGAGTACATACTCCGCTGCTCAAAACCCCTCTATCTGCATCAGTTCTGGCCAGCTACTGCCCAGCATCAAACATTCCGTCCCTCGGTGTTCCAGCAAAAAAGCCAGGACACCACGGTTACCTTGGACTGCTGGAGTCTGGTGTGGTCTGGAGGCAGGCTAGGATGTGCAGGAAATCACCTGGGCAGCACTGAGGTTTCCTTCTTCCCAGATGGTGGGCAAAGGATCTGTGCTCAGCTCCGTTTAATGTTCCTATGGTTTTCGGCACTGCCAGCCACAAGAAAATATTGTGCCATATAAAGAGGTTATAGAAACCCAGAAGATTGTGGTGATGCAGTTTGAATTCCTCAAGAAGAAAGGAACTAAAGAGCACTGGTAAGAAATTGCAGCTACTCCACTGAATCCCTTGTTTATGGAGGCTCTCTCCCTGATCCTGGCCAGGATCTGGTCAGATGAGAGAGCACAAGAAGTCAGCCATTATATCCACAGCCTCATCCGTGTTTTTACAAAACACAGTATTACTATCACCACAGTGGTACAGACAGAATCAGGCCATGCATGATCCCAGCCACTCTCCAGCAGTGCAGCTCACCACTACCAGTATCCCACTGTCCCCCCTGCCCCACTCGTACTACCTTAAATTCGTATTCTCTATTGTTACCTCCAAGGCATCCAAGGCCAGGGTCACTATACCAGTACAGGGGCAACAACTTCACTCTTTAGGCACAAAACGCTTGCCTGTAACAAGAACAATGTTAATTTCTGCAGCAGACTGTGATTTACTATGGGCAAATTGTGCCTGACAGATCTGGTGTCCTTCTACAATAGGGTTATGGCATTGGCAGATAGGGGAAGACCAACTGACATCATCTACTTGGACTTGTGCAAAGCATTTGACACTGTCCCACGTGACATCCTTGTCTGTAAACTGGAGAGGCGTGGATTTGAAGTTTGTCGATGACACCAAGCTATGTGGTGCAGTCAACATACTGGAGGGAAGGGATGCCATCCTGAGGGACCTGGGCAGACTTGAGAGGTGGGCCTGTGTGAAGCTCATGAGGTTCAACAAGGCCAAATGCAAGGTCCTGCACCTGTGTCAGAGCAATCCCAAGCACCAATACAGGCTGGGTGGAGAACGGATTGAGAGCAGCCCTGAGGAGAAGGACCTGGGGGTGCTGGTTGATGAGAAGCTCCACATGAGCTGGCAATGTGCTTGCAGCCCAGAAAGCCAGCTGTACCCTGGGCTGCATCAAAAGCAGCATGACCAGCAGGGCGAGGGAGGTCATTCTCCCCTTCTGCTCTGCTCTCATGAACCCCCACCTGGAGTGCTGCATTCATCTCTGGGGCCCCCAGTGTAAGAAGGACATGGATATATTAGAGTGAGTCCAGAGGAGGGCCACGAAGATGATCAAGGGGCTGGAGCACCTCTCCTAGGCTGCGGGAGTTGGAATTGTTTGGCCTGGAGCAAGAGAAGGACCCAGAGGAGGCCTTACAGAGGCCTTCCAGTACCTGAAGGGGGCCTACAGGAGAGATGGGGAGGGACTTTTTACAAGGGCATGTAGTGATAGGACAAAGGGTAATGGCTTTAAACTAAAAGATACTACATTTAGATTAGATATTAGGAAGAAATTCTTCACTCAGAGGGTGGTGGGGCACTGGAACAGGCTGCCCAGAAAAGCTGTGGATGCCCCATCCCTGGAGGTGTTCAATGACAGCTTGGATGGGGCTTTGGGCAGGCTGATGTATGACAGTGGAGTTGGAACCAGATAGTTCTTCCAAATCAAAGCGTTCTATGATTTCTTGAGGAGTGGTGTGACACAAGAGAATGGAATTCTTCAGGAAAGAAGGGCCATCACAAAAATCTCATTAGTTTTTGATACCAGTGCGTAGCTCTTATTTCTTAGCACAATGCAGCACTTGAAGCCCCTCTTGGACACAGCACTGTACTGTAGGCACAGTCGTCTCTGGAAGAGGAAGGGAATGAACAGCATGCTACAGACAGTAACAGTTACCCACAACTACCTGAAGCACCTACCTTGGGTAGCACTGACCACGATGGTTATCTCACGCATGTATTTTTTTTTCCTCAGGTGCTAACATGCTGCTGTTTATAAAATATCTGGGATCAGTGATCCCTCTTCTGCACAAGGATTTTATACTAGGAAGGGAGGACGGCATTGCCATCTTGCTGAGTTTCCTAACATGTCTGCACTTTCTCTTCTGCACACAAGGCTCCTGAAGGAATTAATGAAGGTTGATCACATCTTGTAAACAACACACAACGCACAGCTGGTGTACATACACACATACACAGTGTCTGGCCTGGGCACTTGCTGCGTGGGATGCAAAGTGCTAGATGACTCAGAGAAGACAAATGGGTGTTTTTATTTATCCCTTGCATCTGTAATGCAAGATCAAGAGATGTTCAAAGAAAACAGACAGAAACAAATACAAGGCAAACAAATTTGTGTTGTGTAAGAACATGCATGTGTTCTTACACAACATGTAGTTACCATCTGTCAGAAGGTATCATAAAGACCATGAGCTCAGCAGGATTCAAGAAAGAATTAGGCGATCAGCTGGCTATTGGGAGTTTCCAGAGAATTGCATTAGCCAAGGTAGAAATATGGACAGAAGGCTCAATTCTCTGGCACCATGACATGAGGCAATTACCATCCACCAAGAGCCCTGACTGGAAACTTTTACCAACAAGAACACTTACTGTGACCATTGCTCTGTTCTCAGAATCTGTTTTTATCTCCTGTTGGGCCAGAATAGGGGCTGCTAGTTAGATCCATTACAATGATATTTGATGGTGGAGGGGGAGAATTTCACACACCCCTGAAGGACCTCAGCCACATATCAGGTCCTCATTACCAAAGAAAATGCAGGATGTTCTTGATGATGAATGCAGGAGCTGTGCTAGTCTTCACCAGCAGAACAAGTACCCCCAAGGGGCATGGAGGGAAGCCTGAGCCGGCTGTTCTTGAAGAGGAACTATCAGTCCTCACCTCCAATGCACTTCACAGTGCCCTGTGTCTAAAGCAGTGATGCTGGGCTTACAGAAGGACCAGAAAACAACAGCCTTCTGCAAGTAGGCAGTGGTGCTCCACTCCCTCCTACGGGCTTCAATCCAACGTGCATGTCTCATCTTTTGGGAGGCTGCAGAAGATTTCTGCAGCTCTCTTGTAGCTCACAAACCACTCATAAAAACTTGTAAAGCCCATAAAACTGGAGTATAGTGGTTTGCTTTTTTTTTTTTCCTCTCTTTGTCCTGAAACACTAGCCAAGCAAACAGTATTTTGACTCATCTCATGGCAGTGTAACTCAAGTGTTGCTGGAATTAAAACAATGGAAAAAACTGCAAGAACAGCTTCCTTAGCAGGGCTTCTTCCTTAGCCTCGTGAACTCATAGAGTACTGGAAGCGTTGATAGTTATGAGCAGAGCCATGGCCAGCTCAGGGAAACGCTGGGAAGGAAGGCCAAGCTGATGGCACAGGCGTGTCAGAAAATGCGCACTTAGACCTGGGTTTCTACTGACTTGCAGCAACATGGGGACAAGGCAATGAGAACAGAGGAAATAACACGTGTGTAGATACATATTATGTATATTTTAGGTAACACAGCAAAGGTTTGGGGAAATGAAGTATGGTCTGATCAGGGAAGCGTGACTGTAGAAAACCCGCTATCTCAACAGTCTCTACTTGCTGCTATCAGCGAGACGTGCTGAAGTTCACCTTTCTGAGAAAGAAAAAAAGAAAAAAAAGAAGAAGAAAAGGTATTCCTGCTTGCAAACTAGTCGGTCTTATTCCAGCAGTCTGGAAACATAAATTAAAGCTGTGGAGTACCCAGAAATGTGCAATCCCCTACAGTGGCACATCATAAATGTGGAAAGCAGCATTTGCACCTCTACAAAAGCCATAGGCAACCTGCTTGGGTCAATCACAAAGCACAGTCAATACCAAGTTCGTACTGGGACATTTTCACAGAGGTAGAAATAATGTGCACTGGTAGGGAAAGTGAGGCAAACTGGGCTGGTGGCTATTTCTCTTGGCTATTTCTCTTAGATTTTACACCAAAGCTTACAGAAACAACACAGAAATGTGGAATTTCTATACTAAGAGACTGTAATTGCTTGAAATATTAATTTCTTACAGGGTGAAAGCCAAGGAAAGGCTAAGTGAAGGTGAATTAAAACCCACTTCTAGAATTCTTTTGGGAAAGAAAAAAAATAAATATGAAAACAAGTATAATTCCAGCTCAGACAGCTCCTAACATTTCTACACACTACAAGGTACTTACTCCATAAAGTGACTCCTCCCTTCACAACAGCTGCTTGCATTCAGGGTAATTGAGGAAAGGCAGAGCATCCATCCCCCACGTACAGCAACTCTAGCCTCTTCAGGAATATGCTCTCTCCTCAGCTGCAAAGGTCGCTGCACCAAAGGTTTCGGTGCTTATAAATCCACGCACACTGCTCAGGGTTCGGCCACCACACAAAAGCAAATGTAGGAGCCGGGCAGAGGAAGAAATCCCATCCGCAGACACTCGGGCTTCAGGTGGAGCAGCAGAGCGGTGGCTGGGGAGCCGTCCGGCTAAAAGCTTTCCCTCACGAACCACAGACATTAATTACATCTGTTCTGACTGACAGCCAGGTCCTAGTGTGCCCTCTGTGATATTGAAATTTAAATGGCTATCCCTGAAAATGGTTCAGCAAAGGTCAGGTGCGCCGCTAGCACCAGATGCAAGCTGGTCAGAGAATCCTCAACATTGCGGGCACCGCTGCTGCTCTGCAAGCTGTGTGGACAGCCATGTGCTTTTGCATTTAGCTGGCAGTCTCCTGTCCCAGTCACTGTACCGTGCACATGTGACTCACCTTGCCCCATGTCTGCCAAACTAAGTGTCTGAGGTCCCTCTGCAGTGCATTGGAAAGATGCAAGGAACTGCAAAGGACAATCAGTTTCACCCCAAGAACAGGCCGTGAGAAAATAGAGGAGGCATCCCCAGGAGAGCCACTGCCCCAGCAAACAGTGTTCCAGGATGGTGTTCAGGAGCTATGGAGAAAGGCCAGCCCAGGAGCTCCTCTGGTAGGCACGAGCCTGGGTCATCCTGGAGGACCAAGGCTGCCGGTGTCCTCCTGCTCCAACATCTTGTAGCCATGAGGGCTTCAGCTGCTTCAGCTCTCTTTCAGGCTTCCCTGCTCTAAAGGGTTAAGGAGGGACTCAAACAGCTGACAGAAATGGGCAGATCTCCTTCAGCCATGTGGAGAAACTTGCAGGCTTTGGGCTCGTGCTGCCTCTCTAAAGGCATGTTTCCACTTTGCTGGGATCTTAATGGCTTACATATGCAGAGCTCTGGCTCCTGAGAGAGCCCAGTGCTCTGCCACTGCTCCTCACATTGTTATTTCTACCATTTCCATAAACTGCATGCACAGGGAGTAACTGCAAATCCCAGTGCAACTCAGCGATGCCAATATCATTTTTGTGCAGGAAGAGTCTGCAGCTGCCTTCACCCTGAGCGGGAACAAGTGGTTGGCTTTCACTTGCCTCTTGTCCTGCATGGCGAGTCTCTCCTGCAATCCAAGTAATCACCACCTCTCACGTCCCTGTATCAGCACTGCAAATCAGAGAACATGAACACCGACTGCCTTTTTTGCTGCAAAGAGAGAGCAGACCCCTCTGTCACCGAAGAACCAGCCCCAGCCTCTCCAGAAGCCTCCCTTCCTATTTGGCAGACAACTCACGGACGGCTGCTGGAAACGGCCTGCTTGGGAATAAACCAGTTTCCAAAAAGCTGTTCTTTTAAAGAAACAGCCACGCTATTCGAGGTGCTTTTCATGGATGCTGCCCATGCGGAGGAGCTGTGCTGAGCCACCAGGGTCCATCATAGGCAGCCCAGAGCCTGCTGGTGGGGGATCTCACACCGGTATCCCTGTGTCAGGCAGCAGGGTGAGGGTGCTGCGTTGGAGGCTGTCTCTCATCCACCCAGATCTCTGCTCAGGGCAGGCTGGCGCCGTGCAGCCCACAGAGAGGGGAAGGAGCTCCAGGTACAGGAGCGATGGAGCAAGCAGGCAGAGCTACCTGAGGAAGCTTACAATGCACCTGCCTGCGTCAGTCCGTGCATGGCGACTTCCCCGAGGAATGCAAGATTTGCATCGGTCAATACCCACTGGCCCTCCTGCTCTGCCCTCTGCCAGTCCTTCCTGAAGGACCAGTTTGGTGAGCAAACAAAATTCCAAGCTCAACCACCGGCTGTGTGGAGATGCAGGAAAACAACAGCCCTGGTCTCCCTTTAGCATGCATCTCCAACATTTACTGTTTATTTTCTGCCCCAGCGTTACCCATCTGAGAGGTCTGTGGCTCTCTGTGGTGGGCCACAGAGGCCACACGTGACTGCTGGTGTCATGCCGGAGGGCCAGCAGGTGGGAACCAACTCGTTATCTGTTGTCGTCTCAGCTTGGGAGTGGTTAACCCAGACCGTGGCACAGCAAGGCACGGCGCGTTGGCTGCTACCAAAACGGGGATTCCTGGAAAATTCAAGCTGTAAGTAGGCAGTACGCTCTCCTCACTGTATCTGAAATACATTGTACTCACTACGAATACCATCAAAGGGAAACCTGATTTTGTGCCTGCCACACAGCAAGAATGAAGGGAAAATATAAATTCCGAACAAAAACTGTGAAAGGAGAGGGAGTGGATATGCAGGTGAGCAGGAGTGCTCCTGCCCCACTGTGTTGTTCTTTCTCCCATGTAGAAGTCCATCTGCAGATGCTGTGCAGGAACCAGGCAACTCCTCCTCCACAACTTTGGTAAAAACAAAACAAAACAGCGGGAAAGGGACAGGTGCTGAAAAAAGTAGGAGAAGCAGAAAAGGAGTGGGGGAAAAGATGAAAGAGGAGAATGGAGGGAGGGATCAGTTGGAGTAGGTGATTTCATGTAGGTGGCATTAAGGAGGAAAAAAAAAAAAAAAAGCAAACGGAGCAGCAAAACATGTGCTTTATCTGACTTGCTGTTCCTCCAGCTCTCAGAGGCACCTGACTCAAAACCAGCGTCCACACCTTTCCTTGGAAACCAGGCTACCGAGTGCCTCAGTGCTGCACAACAGCATTTCCATACAACAGCAGGAGCAACAGGAACTTTTCCCTCTCCTTCAGGTAAAAACACTCTGGGAAAAGATCTCCTCTCTCCTCTCCCTTATTAGAGACCTCTGTTTGCTTTACACACACCCACTCCAACAGTAGTTGTGTGCAGACTTGGTCTCCACTACTGGCTCTGCAGAAAGACGCAGTCAGCTCCTTCTGGTTTTCCCTCCGCTCTGTGCAAACCAAGCTGCTGGAGTGGTCTCTGGGGAAGGCAGAAGAAAACGTCTCTGGGAAGCCAGGGAAGGAGAAAAGTAGTGATGCGCTTTGCTAAGTGATTTTTTTTTTTTCCTTTAGTAAACTGTCTGGCTGAGTTAAACTTTTATCTCTACTTGATTATTCAGTGCTGCTAGCTGGGAAAATTAATTTATTCATGTACTAGTATTTACTGCTGCTAGCTGGTTATTTTCATTGCAGATTTATCAATGATAGGGATCTCAGAGCTCCTGTAGGAGTGCTTTATAGTGGCGTCAAATCTAGATCAGTTGATCTATCAGGTTTGCTTGTTTTTTCACCCATTTTTCTGACCCGTATGTCCTCATGCTGGAGCCCCAGTAAGAACAGCCCAGCACCTCAGGCTATGTACACCCCTGTACCAGGCAGCATTGCCCACTGCCAGCATCCTTCCCCACAGCTCACCCCCCTGTTTTGACCTGCCTGATGTCATACATAGATTTCCTCTGAGTGACTGACAGCCAAAGAACTAAGAAACTCCTGTTTTTCCCAATTACTTCTGAGCTGTTTTATGGACCTCTATTTGTGATGTTCAAGATGTGGAAAAGTACCCCATTGCTTTTCAACCGAAGCCATTTAAACAGTAAGCCTGTCAGTTTTAAGACCCTGAAGATTTAAAACAATGAGGTGCCCAAGGAACAACAATAACAATAAAATCCACAGTTTAACACTGCCCATTATGTTTGTGCTTCTGGAAGAGAAAAGACAGTGTCTGGGCAGATGGATGCGAAATACAGATTCAGCAAAGATTTAGCAGTTCTGGATATCACCTCTGACTTTGCCCCGTCTGGCAATGATTTTGTCATGCCAGCACTAAATATTGGGACACTTTATTGCGTGGGATACATAGATATGTGTTTCCTTACAGAACCTGCTGTGCTGACAGTAAGTTATTTTGATCATCTCTCTGTCCCCAACCCTAACTCTGTAAATGTTCCTTAGAAAAGGCCAAATGCTCTTTTCTCGATGCAGTCAACATGTAGGTGATGCTCATAATTGCAGTAGAACACCTAACATAATTGGGACATAATAATGTCTGGGACATAATAATGTCCCAGAAATAAGTCAAGGTAAGGGAAGTCGGGTCTCTGCTCTTCGGCCAGTAAAAGAGGCAAGCGGCTGCTGCAAGGCGGTGCAAGAAGACGGCCCCCCAAGGGAGAAGTGAGCCCAGCTCCTCTGCCTCCCCTGCTAGCCACAATTACTTCACAGTAATTTTTGCTGGAAGCAGCTCTGGTAAGTGCCTAAAAAGAAAAACCTCTCGACAAATCCCTTGGTATGTCCCAAACTACTCTGTCCTGCCAGCCAGAGGTTTTGCAGCCCTGTTAGGACGCCGAGGTGTTTGGAAAGCCCAAGGATGGTCAGCTGTGAAAGCTCTCAAGCCTGATCACCTGCAAGGTGAGTACTTAAGCTCTCTGACTTTAAAAGGTGGCCGTATCCATGTTTTTCAAGAACTTAAAGGCAGGAGTCAAAGAGGATTAAAAGAAAAAAAAAAAAGAGGGAAAAAAAAAAGAAAAAACCAACACACGTAAATAGATTTTACTCACTTCTAACTTGGGGCAAGCCAGGGTTTAACAGCTTCTCTCTGGTTCATATGAGAGTTTAAAATAATAATAAGTCTATGGTGGAGTGAGGGTTAACCTTTACCCCCAAACTACTGCACAGCATAAAAATCAGGCCCACAGGGGCAAAGCTTGTGTACATTGGCAAGTACTGTTGGCATAAGAGAGGGTGGAAGTTTCCTGTCGGAGAAGGAGGCAGGAGAAGCTGCACCGTGCTCCAGAAAGGCTTCAGTGAGCAGCTGAGCCTATTTCTCCATTTCCCCCAACAGCCTTCACCTTCCTGCCGAGCTTCTCACAGGCTCTTTTCTGCAGACCCTGGCTGTAAATTGCACCCCTCAAGTCAATTCCTACTGAGCCAAAGCCTTCCCAACCAGAGTCACAGCTGCTGTATTGGTAACACCATTTACACTGAGCTGCAGACCCACCTCCTGGACGTTGCTTTGGTCTCTTTTCCTTGGGGAACACTTCAGGGCGCCCTGCCCAGGAGGAGCCATCCAGGCACAACCGATGTGGTGGTGAAACGAAGCCTCGCTGCCCGCCCCATCCTGCCGGCACCGCCGCATTCAGGTCGGTCTGCCTTTCAAGCGAGTGCGAAGTCGGACGGACGTATGGAGCAGGGACATAATTGCCTGCAAATAATAATAGTAATAATAATAAAAAAGTGTAACAAATTAGCTGAAAAATAATGAGTGAAATAATGAGTGTAGGTTTGTATGACAAGCCACGGAAGTCTTTAGCCATACAACAAGCACCTATTTCTGTTCATCCACATAGCACTCCTAAGCACGGGGGAAAACAATCCTAAAGAAGAGCGGCTCACATCAAAGCAACCACATTCGCTTCCACAGCAGGGAGAAGTGAACATGCAGAGGGAAAAGCACCCTGACAGGAGGACTGACTGCCGAAAGCCCTCCCGAGTTCAGGCCTTGGCAAGCGACTTCCCCAGCCCGGCAGGGGATGCGCAGGACCTGGGCCATGCCGAGGTGGGTGCACTGACCGGCAGAGTGGGGGGACACTGGGGCTCCGTGGGTGCTGGCCCCTGAGGGGATGGGCACAGATGGGGCAAAACGCCTCTGGTGGTGGGCAAGGGCCCCGTGCTGCTCCCTGGAGCCGTCCTGCCCGCAGCCGAAACCCCAGCACCCAGATCAGAAGCAGCTCACTGCCCACAGTCCCAAGGTGGGCGTGAAGCCGGGGTGTTGGATGCTTCCAGCATCCTTTGACTTCACGTCCCAAAAGCTATGCTCGGTCCTCGGATAAGAGAGCTCGGCTATGGACCCAAGGGCAGGAATCTGGGCTATGTATCACAGCGAAGGTCACAGTGATCCTTTCTGAAGTTTGTTTTAGGCACGACAATCTGCACTGCAAGTCCACCTATTCCTAAACACCCCACGTCCTGTTTGAAGTCTCTCATACGGCAAGAAATCTCCTTCTATGCTACTACACATAAGCTTCACACATGCAACACTCACAAAGAAATCTGAGAAACCACACATTGTACCGTCTGCATGTACAGTAAATAAATGCCATGGTATTTTCTGCTGAGGAAAGCATGGTAGCTGAACGGTAGCAGATTTCCCCTCTCCGCCCAGACTTCAACCGAACCATTTTGCACACCAGCCCCCTCTTTGCCACCAGCCTTCCCCTACATGTGGGCTCACAAACCACGGAGCCCACAGCCTGTGCTCCACCCCGAGGTGGCACGGACAGCTCTCAGAGCTCTGCTGAGGGGCCTGGAGCAGCCGGCAGCATCCCTGCTGCAGCACGATGGGCACAGCATGGCAGCTTCCCAGGGAAGGGTGGTCCTGGGATCCCCCCCCCGTGGTGCTGCCCCCATGCCTCGGACACGCAGGTGCCATTAATTGATGAACACACCAGTAGCACAGAGATTACAGCGACTACAGGAATTTCCCATGGTCGTTTAAGTGATCCATCACCAGATGACAGGGGGTGATGTACCTGGGCAGGACGTGGTCTGGGAACTCTGCGCTTGCCACGGCTGCCCCTCGCACCCCGTCATGTGGCAAATCCCTGTGAGCCCCCCCCCCGAATTCGCCAGCCAGCAATCTGATGAGGCTTGACTTGTTGACAGAGTCAGACAAAACTTATCTCCCTTGCTGGATTCAGCACCCTGCAGTTTATGCTCCAGAAACAAGCTTTCTGTGACTCATCTGCCGTGCCTCTTCTCTCCTTCATTGATATTTCCTGGGAAACCTCAAACGCTACAGTCACCGTGTGACTGCTGATGCCATTCCGCAGCTGGAACAGCAAACACCATAAGCTCTGCTAAAGCCCTCATAGCATCATCTGCTAGCGGGACCAAATCACTCCACCAGCCAGCCTTGGGAGCACGCATCAGGACAGCCTCACCTAACCCTACCCAAAGCGGTTTCTTCTGCTGTGTACAGGCAGAGTAACCACCAAGAATAATGCCAACACCTCTCCAGTGCTCAATTCCTGGTGTCAAACAACAGCTAACACTTTTCCAAAATCCCTTTCTGTATTGCACCTATTGTCCTTTTCTGAAACCTTTCAGCAGAAGTCTGGAAATGCTCTCCTTCTGTTCTGCTAATTGACACAAAGCTTCCACAGGGGAGATTCACAGATCTAAGGATCCTTCTTGAAGTCACACCGTACACTGTGGACGCCCAATAAGGCCCTCAGCAGAAAGAATAAACAGCTGACAGACTGACAAGATCTCTGAACCTATCTGTTCTCTATGAATGTTTCAACATTATCTTGGTTCCTCTGGATTCTGTGCATCAGTACTCACCAGTTTCTTTGTATGTGCTGATAACATACTGCTTGACCTTTTGTACTTTCTGAATTTTGCCTTTGGTCAATCCTTCCTGGATCTCCTGGGCTACTTCTGAAGAACTTGGGAGATCTATTTTTGAGATGATCGGACAGTCTGGTGATTGACCAGCATAATTTGCAGATACTATGCCAGGAAATAGACTAACATCCACAAAGTCACAGCAATTGGCACACCAGTGGATTTCAGTGTTTGGTCCCCCTCTCCTGCATCCCCACTGTAATCCAAAGCAATCCACAAGCAATCCAAAACAGCTGATTTTTCCTTGCCACCATCACTGCTTTTCAAATGTTGTCCTTAAAAATTGCTCGCTAATTTGGATCATGCCTCAGAAAGTGCTAGCCAGTGCTGTCACTGATCTGTAAATGCCTTTACAGGCAGGCAGCATACCCAGAAATGCACAAAAAAAAAAAAAAAAAAAAAACAGAACCAAAACCACGGGTGACAGATATGTAACCAACAGCCACAGATGCACAAACATGGCAGCATCCCACGTCCCTTCCCATGTCAAGAACATGGCACATGTCAAGAACAGGCACATCCCACCCAGCCCATGGGGCCCCTCCAGCCCAGGGCGCTGTCCCTGAGAACACAAAGGCGGGTGCTTGGGGAGAGAATGAAGAATAGAAGAGAACGAGCACTCTCCTACACCTTCTCCACGCATCCTTTCAGTTTGCGCCGACTTACAGCTCAGAAATCGACAAAGCCAGGAGTTACAACTTTCTGTTTCACAGCACCAGCACACTGTGATTTTCTGCCGTGAAATTGTACGCTTGCTTTTGAACCCCTGTAAATTTTTGGATATCCAGGAGACCGCGAGGGGCAAAGCACTCCACAACGGACCCACGTGCCGTGCAAGGAAACCACTTTCTCTCACTTGTTTTCAATCTTCTGCCTCCCAGCATCACTCAATAGTTGTAGTTCTCGTCCTGAAAGACAGCAAGCAAGCAAGCAGCTCTTCCCTCCTTCGCTGCCTTCACTTCAGTTTCAAGTTTTCAGTTTCAAGTTTTCTGTTTCAAGGGCTCCCGCCTGCTCCGCAGCCCCCTCCTCGTCCCGCTGCCAGCCCGAAAATCCCCCTGCGCGCAACTTCTGGGGCGCACCGCGAGTTCTTACCGGGGCTCCTCGGCGGCACCCGCGGACGCTGACACCGAAAACACTGACACTGCTTGTCCTCCTGCCCTCCTCGTCCTCCTGTCTGCTCGTCCTCCTGTCCTCCTTGTCCGCCTGTCCTGCCGCCGCGCCCTGCCCTGCACTGCTCTGCCGCCCCCGCGCAGCAGCGCGCCCGCGGAGCGGCGCCGCGCCCCTTCCTCCTCTTCCTCCTCCTCCTCCTCCTTCTCCTCCTCCTTCTCTTCCTCCTCCTCCTCCTCCTCCTCCTCCTCCTCCTCCCGCCTCCTCTCCAAACTCCGCCGTCGAGCCTCCAAGTTTGCGCCGCCGCCGGGCAGCGCGGAGCCTCCGCGGCCCCTGCGCGCTGCTCCGCGAGGAAAGTTGGGGCCGGGACGGGCAGAAGGAGGAGGAGGAGGAGGAGGAGGAGGCGGAGGCGGAGGGGGGGGAGGGGGAGGTGGAGGATGCGGGTCCCCGCAGCAAAGCCCGGAGCAGGTGGGCAATGTTCGCGGCAGCCGGGCACTTGGCTCACCCGCAGCCGGGCACGGTCAGCGGCTGCTCTCGCCGCCGTGCAAATGGCCATCGGGCTACTGGGGGACGGAGAAAAGAGCCTAAAGCTCTCGTGTGAAGCGGTTCATTCTCGTAATCGCTTAAACAGGGCGTTTTCCCCCCGATTAACACTGCCTGAAATCCAAAAAAATAAAAATAAAAAAATCTTTTCCTCTGTGTCATAATCACAAAACACTCGCCAACTCCGGCTGCTCCAAGAATTTATCAGGATTCCTATGGTGATGTTATGCTGGGGCATCTTCTGCCTCCACCCCGCCACCCCCCTTCAGCAGAACTTCCCCAGGCACCACCATGAACCCACCGCAGGTATTTGCACCTTGCAGTGTTTTTGGCAGCTTCCCAGAGCTGCCCTTCGTTCCCACGTTTCTCTTACCTTACCTATTCTTGCCGGTTATAGTTCAGCTTTGCCTGGCAAGAAGGTGCAATGTTTTGTGCTCATCCTCTGCCGAGAGTGAATTTGGCTCTATCCATGTCTTTGTCTTTGCTTCTTGTCTCTTTTCCCCTCGTCTCCCTCGCTTTTACCATTTAATAACCTATGGCCTATGTTATGCAGGAGGTCAGATTTTCACATCGGTCGCTTCTGGCCTCAGAACCTATGAATCTGTGTTGTATTGTCTGCCTCCCAGCTGCTTATCTTCCTTCCCTCTCACGCTTTTGTTTCGTGCCTTGCGTTCTTCCTCACTGGTATTAATCTTCTCACTGATCCTTTTTTTTTTTTACCCCATCGTGGCAATACATAAATAAATAAATTGGTGGAAATACAAATCTGAATTTGTGGCCTTTGTTCCCTGCATCATCTCCTTCTCCTCCTGTTCCCCACCTGAATATTAACAACAGACAGAATGCCACGGGTTTTGTATTCTCTGCATTTCTTGTCCTTTCCCCTTTATTCTGTGCATCACAAAATACACACTAATTCAGAGGCTACAAGTAGAGAAGTGGTTTGCTAAGAAAGAGAACTGGATCGTGACAGAAGCAGGAGGGCTGCGAGGACTAACCATTTCTGCTTGCCAGTTGTGAGCAGATGCTTCATTATTCTGCGGTGCTCAGGATCACTAACAGCTGCCTGTCTTTGACCCCCAGAACTACACTCAGAAAGCAAAAATTTTATCGAAGAAACCAAAACATCCTACTCACAGAGGCAGGACTTTTGTCGTCTCATAGTGGGTCTTTACATTAAGAAAAAGATTCCAGTAGGCACAACATAAAAAATTCACAGTTGGAAGATTTAGGAAGTAGAACCCTACATCTGTTGTCAAGCTAATGCGTTTCTTACGATGCTTATGTGCAATACAAATATCGAAGAACAACAACAACAAACTGGTAACTGACTTTTACTTAAGGTGTTAACAAGAGCAGTTTTCACCTAACTCTCTGCATTTTTACCTCTCTACCTGTTTTGAATCATTCAGACTTTTGTCACTTTTGTATCTTCGTACTGCCTCAGGTCATCTAATTGTGTTAATATAATTGTGGGCTAAAAGCATCACTGTCAAGTCCTCCCAGTTTTTATACTGCAATTTTATTAAACATCTGGTAACAAAGAAGTCAAGCAAACATATAAGTAACTCAGTAGTAATTTTAACAGTCATAAATCTTCAACTTCTAATGAAAAACTACTTCCCTCTTCCGAGGGTGTTCCAAGCAGCAGCATCCGAATGAACAGTTCCTTTAAACCAATATGCCTTCAGGTTTGTTTTGCTGCAGCAGCTGTGAGAATGTTCCATTTTCTTTTTGCGTGGAAACTGACCTTTACTAAATACTTGTCACTCAGTAGCCTTTAACTTTTTTTTTTTGGCTTCGAGGCAGCTTGCTTTTTTTTTTTTTTTTTTTTTTTTTCAATCTTTACAGCCCATCAGGCAATGATTGCTCATGCATCCCAGGGCAGAGTACTAACTCTGCCCATCAGACCCCTCTCTCTCTTCCCTAAACCTTCTCCCACTAAAGACACTAATCAAATCCCTGCAGAACAGCTCTTCTCACTCCAGATAGAGAACTGAGGATGTTAGGTATTGACAGGAGGTATTTCTCACCCCATTCACTGGAGTTAGGAGTAGTAGGTGTTATTATTTCAACTGTCCTTACAATCCCGGGAATGAAAGAGCAAGAACGTCACTTGAATGCAGATAACTCAAACGTGTTATAAATACACTACCGAGGCAGATTCACACATTGTAAAATAAAAACAAACAGAAAGCCTCCACAGATCAGGGTGGGAATCTAGGATGTTATTATGCTGAAAAATTCATTTACCAGGAATGGGCTCGGTGTATTTCCTGCCAGACGCTGGTGCATTTTTTGACTATCAGATAGATTTGGTTGAAACACCAATGGAATTTCCCTGAGCACTTTGAAAGATTAAGAGGCCTTTTCTAACCTCTCCCAACATACATCCCGTTCTCAAATGTTTGTATATAACCATGCCCAGTAAAGCAAAGTTGCTGGTTATTTTCAAAGCTGCCCGTCTTGATTTCTGCCTAACAGCTCACGTTATTGCACAAGCACTTGCAGCCACTTCTGACAGCATGTGCTTTGGAAGACTGGATCAATGTTTAGGTGTAAAAAGTGAGCATTGGTGTTGGTACCTGCCTGGTACTGTCAAGCACGGGCAGGTAGGAAGGCACAGAAATCGGTGGAGTATCATACAAACTTACCAACACAGAATATATTTCATTGTGCACCAGCATATAACAGGCCCTTGTCTACTTTCCCATTTAATGATGTTAAAGCATAAAATTCAATATTGACAGTTACTTTCACCTGCTACAAAGTACTATTCAGTTTCTCATTTACTCAAACAATCTTTCAGTCCATTCCAAGTGCTGGGCAAATGATTTATCAGAATGATGGTAACAAAGCACTTGGTTCTAGAAGTTCAAATGTTTACTTCTAGATGATGATGAAAAAAATATGTTAGTACTCAAGAAGTCTTCAGAATCCAAAATCTTCACATTCCATGTAGAAATTCCAGTGCTTTTCCATTACAGACCATGGTAGAAACTCCTCTGTACGTAGAACTAATGTCTCATTGACAGCTTGTGTCAGACTTTCTACTGAGTTGAACTGGACAGAAGAACCTGTTGAAAACGAATGCAAATGATTACACAGTGCATGCTGAAGCAAGAGAAAGCAACCACTGGCACTATTAATCAGACAGGTGTTAGTAGCTTGTTAGAACCACACAGGCATCACAGATCCCTGTGCACTAGGATGCTTGTAGCCCAAGACCCCAGATATCTCACCCATGGTGCTACCACAATACTTGCACCCAGACTTCAGTGAGACAAGGCAGTGCTATGTGTTTCGGTGCTCAGGGTGAGGATCCCTCTCACCACGTCCTTCCTATAATCCTGAATGGACTGTACAAAAATGACGCTGTACACGTTTATACAAAAAATTACAGCATTGAACAATGGGTATTTGCAATATTTAAATACCTGCTGGACTGACGCAACTACTGCAATGCATGAATTTAAGGCATTTGTGTCACTGCCAGGGCACCTGAACTTGTAGTTTTTACTGTTAAAATCAGTAACAAAATGGCAGAGTTAAGATCCAGCAACAAATAAGACCTTTCTTTTTTTTTTTTTTTTTTTTTTCCCCATAGGAGTACAGAATCCAACAGGCACTTGAGACTGCTGTTTTCAGAGTTACTGGGATTTGTTCATCTTTCATCCACACTTTCTCCATTCAGTATGGGTGCACACAGTGCTAGAGCTGCCACAACCAGCCCAACACGGAAACTGCCACATGTAGCAGATGCTAGCAGGGAAGGATTGTCATGAAAAGTGGTGATGGCCTCTGTTTAAAAAAAAAAGTGTTCTGACAGCATTCAGTATCTTGAGAGGACAGGCATTTCAAGAGGATTAGGCCAGCCAAAAGAAATACTTGTTGAAATACAGAGAAAACGTCTCAAGGTACAGCAGGTGGTCATTTAGCTTGCACTCCTTTCTGATGTGCCCTGCCAGGAGTTTGTCTTCCTCTGTTACCAAAGTTTTCTGTGTCACCTACGCCAATTCCAACATGCATGAGAGATTCACTGCACTGACCACACTGGTAGGTCCTAGTGGTGAAAAATCTGCGTATCTTGTAGGTGTCAGACCTTTTAACTGTGTCTCATGCTCACTGACGAGTTGCCTGCCATTCCTTGATAACACATCACCCAGAGCAGAGAAGCAGCAAATTACTAATAAAAGTGAGAGGTCTGAGTTCAGAATTGCAAATACACAATCTTGCATGTGAGGGTGTGTGTTGTTCCACACAGCAGAACTTCTGACTTCAGCAAGAATACGATATCATTCCATATTTTACACCCTCAATGTGTCTTCAGTATGTCCCTGGCATAACACAATACATAATGGAAAAAAAAAAAAAAAAAAAAAAAAGCATGATGGAGCTATAATCCGATGGCTAGTGTATATTGAAGTATCTTGAACTATGGCAAACAAAGACAGGCAGGCTGAATGCATGCCCCATCCGAGAGGTAACATTACAATGCTCCTCACACAAAGCTTATATCTCTTATGAAGGAGTAGTCAGTCATACCAGAGGTCCCTTACACACTCAACTGGAATTAACTTTCAAAGAGTGTAAGGAGAAATGCTTGAATGGGAAGTTACAAAACAGTTCTGAGGACAATGCCTTCAGGAAAAAAACAAAATCTTAAAAGCAAGCCTGGGAATATTTTGATAAAATAAACTGGCAGAAACTGAGCTGAAAGGTTATCATTAATACTGGGTCTAGAGTAACACGACAGACATGACTTCAGCCTGTTTCAATCTGTTGAAAAAGCTTTTTCATCCTGAAATGCCCACATATTGCAGGTAAGCACAGGGAAACTTCTTGGCAAAGTCTGAAGTTATATGAACAACATTTTTTCATATCATAATTGGAGAAAAGACATTCATTTTTCACTTTCAGAAATGATCTTTTCGGCACTCTCACTGCAATACTCTAACTTAAAAAAAAATCCAAAATCAAATTTGGAAGTGTAATAAAGTTATGACCAGATAAATCTATTGGTTTTGTTCGTTGATTCACCGGCAGCTGATGGCTTTCTTTGCTGATTCCTTTAGGTCAAATTAATGTTTTACCAATTGGATAAAGATTTTGTAAAGTAAACACCAGCATTCTATTATAAATGCAAATTTACCTGAGTGTATAATTTAAAAACAAAAACAAAAACAAACAAACAAACAAAAACAGAAGCAAACAAAAAAAAATCCTTTTCATTCTAACCTCTAATTTTTAGTAATTTTAGGTAATGGTTAGTAAAAGCACTACGATTTATCCACTCCAAAGCCTCCCCCTTGGTTCTGAACAGCAGTGTTGGGTAAAAGAGTTTCTACATCCACACACAATCTCTTTTTCCTTAGCAGGTATCAATGAGTTTTTTAACATTTAGTCCCTATGTTTCTTACTCCATATTCTGAAATAAGCAACTAACTTCCTTCTCATTTCCCTTTTTCTTTCTCAGCTCTTCTTCCCTTTTCTCTCTTTGCTTACTATTATGTTTAACATTTTAATACCCACTTTGAAGTTTCCTTTCTCACTTTTGCCATCTGTTAACTCTCATCCCCTTACTGGCAGCTTACAGGCTTTTAGCAGTGCAGAACTGCTCCCATGCTACTATCCAAAACTCAAATGTGTGCCTCAGGTTCAGAAAAAAGCTTAGGCAGGTAGTATGCACATAGCCAGGGTCTTTCTCTGCTTTACCACCTTTGCTGTCTTGTCAAGTGCTCTCAGTTTTCTTCCACCTTCATAAACTAGAAGACAAAGTGTCAATCATTATCAATATCAGAATTAACTTTTTTTTTTCTTTTCCTTTTTTTTTTTTTTTTTCTGTAAACCTGGAGAAAACATGTTCCCTTGATACTTTTTCCATCCCTCCTGCCAAGAACTTCTCTGTGTGCATTGGTATCTCTTTCAGCCTTACATTTTTGAAACCTTTCTAAATGTTTTTCAACTTCTGTTTTCATTTTGTTACAACTTTGCAAGACCTTGCTTCTGTGGTAGATAAGAACCTGAAAATTCTATTTAAGTGCTATATAATACCCATTAATGGCACAAAAATATAAATGTCAGACCAGAATCTCCAGTTGCATAAAGCTTAGTCACCAATGATTGCTACTTCTGTGCAGTCTCCATTTTCTGATCACTAAATATCCCCTGAAAGATCTTTTTATTATTTTTTTTAAATTTATTTTTAAATGGCTATCCTACCAGTATTTTTTCCAATTACAAATTGCTGAAACCATCCAGAGATACCATTAAGCATTTTGTAAATATTTTGCTGATGTAAATTATCCGTAAAAGTTATTTAAATGCTCTTACATTATAACCACCAGCATATTTGAGTCAATATACAGGCAGCAGTCAATCTAGTGTCCATACTTCTGTAACACAGGTGAAGGTTATTACTACATCTGAGAGGAAGCCTAACTGATTTGTGATATCTGTAGCAAAGTCACAGGAGATGCTACTCATCTAGCTCAAGTAGATATTGGTAGGTGCAGTAAGTCTAGCTGTGGGCTACAGATGCATCAGCAAAGAGAAACTCTACGGACAACACACTGAAAGATGTCAGCAGTTGATCTACGATTCGGCAGTGAAGACTTAGAACAACAAAAAAAAATAAATACAGCCTTAGATTTCAGGTTTCTTGGGTTTCTTCCGTGCTCCTTTCAGGAACCCAAATAGAGAACACCAGCCATAAGCCAGGAATCCCATCATGCATTGGCCCTTCATACCCAGAAATGACAGCCAGCACTTCACATAAACAACATTTAGATCCTGTGACTCTTAAAAGGCTGCTACTGAATTGAGGCACATGAGTACTGCCCATGCTAGTGGTAATGTTGCAAATGACTTATTTCATCTAATTAAGACATTAATTGGCATCTTGGAAAATGAGATGATTGTGGGCAGTTCATCATTGTAAAACTGGATCTTTCTCTGACAAAATAAGATGCTTCCATGGTAACTGTTTTTGTTTGTCTTATTGTTGCTGTTTTTTTTTCCCCTCAAAATGCCTTTTCTTTCCAGGTCTCCCCACAGTTCTTGACTCACTTCATGTGATGTAGATCTTCATTCTGACAGATTTTTGTTCTCTGTATCCTGTAGTCCAAGGTCTCTGCCTTTACAAATAGATTAGCGATCTTTGTCTAAAAATCAGACATGACATCCTATTCAGATACCCGAAGGTAAGGTATTCCCTAAAAGATACAGGCCAGCACGGATTTTGGCTGCTTGCTTTGTGACACTCTGCATCCACCTCCATCCTGATTTTGAAAGCACTTTTTTCTCCAAAAATTAATTTATCAAGTACATTTGCTGTATTTTCTATACTGGTAGGTACCATTTCAAAAAATTTGAAGGTTATTTGTAACATCTTGTGAAATAAATAAATAAATGAATCATTTCCATTTGGAAGCTAACCAATGGATTATAATGACCGGTTGCAGTTCAGCACACAGCTAAGATTGTATCAGGAGGACTTAGAGCACCTTCTGATAGTCTCCCAGCCTACGCTTCTTTCATTCACAAATCAGACAGCTACTCACCACAGATCACCTGTAGGTTCAGTTCATCATTTGCCTATAAATAGAATTCACATGGCAATAATTTGGAATTTAATTCATGCTTTTCACAGATCATTATTCTATTCTCTGGATGCTAGATAAAATGGTAGATTTGAGAAAGCAATGTTTCTTCTTCTACTCAAAGAATAGCATTTCTCAGGACTTCATCCTGTCTTTTTGTCCTCCAGTAAGATTGACAAAAGCAATGTCATAAAGCAGAAAAAATGATTAGGTATCTAGAATCATTCTTCTCTGAATTCATTTCATAACAGTGACCTTTCTTGTTACACTCTGCTTCTGTATGGAAAAAGGACTTGCAGGCATGATTAAAGAGCAGGAATTCACGCCTTTTATTCTAAAGCATCAGTTTCAAGGTTTACACTGAAATTTCTTTAATTATTTTTATATTTCTTGTAGCAGGAAGTATTGTTCCCACAACACAGTCAAGGAGATGTTACACTTTGTGGAGAGATACAGTTACTAGCAAATCTATTTTTAAATATCTGGGAAAAAAAAAAGTATAATATTAATAATACTTTATAGCTTTTCTGCAAGCAGTGACTATATAGGTGATATAAATACAGTATATTATTCCCCATTAAAACCTGTGCCCACATCATAATCTTATACAGTAACATTTTTTTCTCATCTGCTAGATACATTGGGTATATGCATGTTAGCCAGTAATGACTACTTTATACGATATCATACACTCTGAATTGCTACTCTTCAGGGTCATTGTGTTGTTGTATTAAAGTATTTTAAGTTTTTTATTTACGAGTCTGGGAACACAAAAGTCAAATTCCTTACAGAAAGAGAATGTTACGATATAGAAATAAAATGTTACAATACGCTATCAGGGAAAAGAGAGAATAATTTAAGTCTCAGCAGATCTTACTGTCTTCAGTGTAGCTGTAATTTTATTTTTCCCAAAAAGTTGAGAGGCATTATTGACAAACACACAAATATCAATCTTGAAATGTATACAGACTCCCATAAAAGAATCTATATTCAAGACTGAATTTATTTAAAAAAAAAAAGAAAAAGTATTTTAAATATAAAACATTATGCCTGATTCCTTTTTTTTCTAACCCAAATATTTTTACATAGCTGTCCAGATGACCTTTCCATTTCTGGATTAAGTCAATCATTCTACTTAAATATCAAATTACTAAGTTCTCCAATAACAACAAATGCATTTACTGATATCATTTATTAAAAGGCAGTAAGATTGCTGTAAAAGGATTAATAGGAGACTATTTCTCGGTCTGACTAGCAGGCTGCAGGTTCCCACCACAGGTTTCTCTCTTTTTACACTTACTATTTTGAGTTATAATTTTATACCTGCTTAGACAACAATTCACTTGTGTACTCATTTGGAAGGCAAATACAGAGTTCTCTAAAATTATATCTAAGCATTTTAGAAAACCTGAGTTTAATGTGCCAAGTTAGTAAGAACCAGCTCCAGAAACAACCCTGAGTAATCAGAAAGTAACACTTTAAAATTCTCACAATTTACAGCACACTGAAATGTAGATGGTAAGAAACAGAAGACAACGTATAAATCAGTTCAGCTCAGGTCAGAACAATTATTTGATAGAAAAACCAATAGTTCATGCTTTTTGTGCACTGGCAAAATCTACAAGAGCTGTGATTCATTCAGTAGATTTTATGTGGAGTCTCAGAACAACTTCTAGAGGCTTCTCCCTAGCTGTTATTGTGTGGTGATTTAAACACTGAACTGTTTTCCTTAGAAGATTTGTTCCAACTTTGTGAAAAGTTGGTCCTGAAAAAAAAAAAAAAAAAAGTGCAATATTATCTGAATGCTCATCAAGGTAAGATTATGAGGTTGTCTATTAACTGCCTTAATTTGACAAAAAAAAAAAAAAAGTCTGTCTTTTCGCTGTTTCAAGCAACACAGCAGCTGAAAACATTTCCTCTTGAGGCTTGCTGTTAATCACATTGCTTTTCATTTATCGCTTTCTTGAGTAAGGTAGAAAAAAGATAGATGTGTATTTGGAACATTATCTACAACAGTTCCGTTTGTCTTAGTCTTCTCGCAGTCTCCACAGGACCACCAAAGCAGATGAAAAGCAGCTATGTGCTACTGAAAGGTCAGTTATCAAAGTATTTCCTTTACACCTTTTCTATTTTTTTTTTTTCACAAAGTAAAAAGGCCAGAGAGACACTGTTTAAAGCATTTAGGAGTCAGTTTACTTACTTTTCGCCAGACTTCTTAAGAAAATGAATCTCTTATGCACAGGGAAAAGAAGCAACTGTCAGTAATTGTAACATGTAAGATTCCAACTAGATATACGGAAAAGAAATTCACCAGCGTGGTCAGGAACTGGAACAGCTTGTACTGAGATGTTGTGGAACATCCATCCTTGAAGATATTCAGAAATTGACTGGGCAAAGCCTGGAGCAACTTTATCTAACTTGGAAGTTAGCCCTGCTTTGAGCAGGAGGCAGGGCTGGAGACCTCCAGGGGTCCCATCTGACCTACATTAGTTTATGTAGTTAGTCTATTAGTGAGTATTAGTCTATTAGTGAGATCACTCTCGCTGTCACCTAGTTACTTTTGAAGTAATGTTCCAGTTTCAGAAATAAATTAATTAATTAATTAAAAAAAAAAAAAACAGGTAAGAAATCACAGAAATTAAGTTCTTAGAATTGGTTTCCACAACATGTAGTCCTTGAGAACCTTTCCTTGTTTTTCCTTTCTGGCTGTCTCAAAAGTGAATTTTGTTTAGTTCTTGCTAGCCACTCAGCTCTTCTCCCAGTCAGTCACACAACATTCTGCCTTTTACCTTGCTGATGGTCAAGTAAGAGCAGGTAGAGGATTTTGGAAAGGCAGAGTGTGCAGATGGAGTAAGCCTACACTTCAGTTATGACATGCAAAGTTGCTGGAAAATACAGCTTTGTAAATTCTGCTGACAGAACTATTTGCTTCTTCATAAAGTATGTCACTACCTAAAGCAAATGTCTGGAACTTAAAAGTGTTGGAAGTGTTGGAAAATATTTTCAAATATTTTGTCTGTAAGCCATAAAGAAGAGAACACAGCATGCATTCAAACACCATCAAAAATAAATTTTTGAAGCCAGAATTCAAATAATAGCTGCACCATCAAATAACTGAGATGGGAAAATATTCTGGATAGAAGTATTTGTCTACGATCTCACTCTGCTTCCAAAGTACAAAATATAAAGTAGCAGAAAATATAAATAATATATAGTGCATGTCCCTGTCTTTTACAGTCACATAAATAAGGACATTGTGTGGTTAATGAATATTCAGCTACAGGTAACAAGGAAGACACATTTATTAAATGCAGGAAGCACATTTATAAGATGCTGTGGATTTTTTTTTTTTTACACTTCCATGTACTTCTCCTCTTCCATATAATTATTGCCATTATTGATAGTGACGATGGGCCACTACTTCAATAATTCCCAACCACAAAAATTCAGATATACAGAATCAAGCTCCTTTGAGTCATGATATTTTGTGTGTCCTCCCCACCTCTTCATCTCACCCCATCCCCCCCCCAAAAAAAAAAAAAAAAAAAAAAAAGAAAGAAAGAAGAATTAACCTTGGGGTTCTTGATTCACATACTGATTTTGGAATCACTAAGTGTTCAAGATCTTTTTCAGCTATTCTCCAAATACGTGAAGATAATAATTGTAGAGTTTGTCAGTGAAAGTAGTTTCTGACTTTATTTTCTAAGCCTTGCAGAATCTGGAGCTCTGAACTAGAACTCTATGCAGCACCAAAAGTATTACAAGCTTTCAGGTGTGGGTTACATTTCTTTACATTACAGTTACTTAAAGGCAAGGAAATATAAACTACACTGGGCCAGATTTGGGTTTTGGACTAATACCTAAGTAATATTTCAACAAGTTCAATGAAGCAAAGAGATCCCTCTTCTGAAGAGTTCACGATTTAAAGTCTAATGGAAGATTCTTGCAAATATGTATATGCAATGTTTACTAGTACCCTAACGTTACACCTATCTATGAGGTATAGAAATACTTCATAGTTTTGTTTCATGATGCTGAAGTACTTGGATTTAAATATTCTCCTGCCACATCAGCAGTTTCAGCCTCACAACTCTCTACTACATAAGGACAAGAAGATAAGACTGACTAGCAAGAAAACTGAAATTAATTACACTTCTATCATTTTTCCAGGACTAGCGAAGCTGCAAAAGAAAACTAGTTAAAAGTCAATTTAAAATGGCTGAGCTTTACATTCAGAATTTATTTAGCATGAAGTAAAGAAGCAATGGCATTGTGCATCTGAGTGTTTCTTAGGAAACAAACGTAAAGGGCAAACAATACAGCAAATCCATCTTTGAGCTATATGGGTTCTCATGGCACTCCCAAAGCTTCATTTAAGATATTCAATAAAATACACTGAGACATCTGTTTTTAAAGAATTTTTATTCCTAACTAAGAGTTTGATTTTGATAATTTATATTCAAAAATATTTTTGGTCAGACTTGAAATCTGAAAAGGTTCTCCTCAGAAGTGGATACAAAAGGTTTGGGTTCTGTAAGCTCAAAAAGTGGAAAAAGGGTTGTTTGTTACATTTTTTTTAAAGATTATACTGCACAATAAGCAGTTCCTTCCTTCACTTAAAAGAGTAATTGCAGCAAATAATTAAAAAAATCTATACATGGAACAATGTTTCTGTGAATTTCCAAGTTACTAATTTTTATTTTATTATACATTTTTATTTTTGCATAATCCCCACGTCTCTTAGAGTGGGGATTGTTGTCTACAAAATGAACCTTTGTCTACAAAATTAACCTACCCTCTTGCTGTAAGTTTCCAGACAGGATTGAGCACACAGATAATAGGGTGATGAGGCCCACACATGCTACCAGACAGTTATGTTGGTAAGCAGAGCAACAACTAGTACCTTGAGAAAAAATGACCACAGCTGGCTAATCATTTGCTCAGCAGAGAAACACAACTCCCGTGAGCCATAACATGTAACTTTTCAATTCATATTAAAGGGAGTTCAGCCTGTTTGTTTGTTTGTTTGAAACACAAATGTTAACACAATGTTTTATATAATCTATTTCTTGTGATTTTAAAAACCACCTCCCTCCAAATATTCTGCCCTGGCAGTTAAGACACTCACTATAATTTCTTCTATAACACACACACACAAACACACACAGAACTAGGCTAACAAAGCATTTTCTGCAGAAGATTCTCAACTCCAGCGTTCACTTCATCTTTTGTACTGCAGCTGAAGGGCCTATCTATAGTCCTGCAGAAGTGTAAGGAATTGCTTTACTGTGTGGACACTCTTTCGGTTTACAGTCGTTTACACAGATGTAGACACTTGTCACCTCTGATAGATATCCTCGTTCCTGTTTGCCACAGCAGGAACTGACTCAGCACTGTTACCCACTTCAGTGCACAGTGACATTGGCCATGGGGAGGGTTTGAGCTGACCACTCTGACTCTGCACTGCTGTTGATCAGGGTTGGTGGTGGTCATCCCTCTGTGGTGTAATCAACAGCAGTAGAGGCAAAAATGCTAGCTCAAAGTGCAGTAACCACCATTGAAATTGTGCAAATACTACGGATAGGGTTTAATGTGCAATCAGGATGTAATACTGAAAATACACATTTAAAAGCTCAGTGAACTCCACACAGATCTCAGCATCCTCAGTAACATTTCCTCTCTTCTCTCTAAATTAGACTACACTAATTATATTATTCCACAGTGCTGTTATATCATATTTCTCTTCCCGAAAGCATTTGTCTTTGCTCTTACTCTGTGGAGACAAGCAACTAAATACTTCAAATGACGTAGAGTTATTTCATTAACTACATCAAAATAACAAAATGTTTCTAATTTGGATGCAGGAGAGTAGAACATACGGAGCTCTCAAAAACTTCATTATTACCTCTTTTAGATCAATCTAACCCATCAGCAGAGTCATCATTTTTCCCCAGCACTCTTTCCCTCCCCCAAACAAATCAATTCCTTTCAACCTGCTTTCTTCTTTCCTTGTGTAACTGTTTTATATCCCCTGCCCCCACCATTTGTTTTTTTTAACCAGTTAAAAAAATAAACAAACAAACAAAAAAAACTTACTCCTTAATTCTCTGGTAATTGGGAGACTTTCAGCTGCTTCTCTTTCAGTGCATAGCAATGTTTTTGCTGTTTCTGTCTGAGTTCTTGGATGCATGTTGCTCAGGTCAAAGCTCCCAACAGGCAGAACAACAGAGTCAGTGCGGGGACTCAGGTAGTGCTGGGTGTGGTCGCTGGGGTCCCTTGTGATAAAATTCTTTCCTGAGAGTGCAAAAAGATGAAGACAACTTTATTCTATTTATTTATACCAGTATTATCTAGTGCTGGTCGTTTAATGCTTTAACACACAGAGTAGTTATGCTTTTTACCTTTCTTGAAGGCAAATCCTGAAATTTCCACTCAGCTTGACATTCTCTAATATGTAAGGAGGTTTTGGTTTTCTGCTCCTTTACATCTGAGCTGTAGCTGCTAGAGGATGACTAGGGCATTCACTTTTTTCCTTGGCAAAATTACTTTAGATGTCATACAAATTTAGATTGAAACGTAGCCTACTAAATATGCATGAGTTTCACTGCATGTCTCAAGGAAAGCAGAAACATATGGTATCACGTATGATCACAACAAAACTACTCTTACTTGCTTTCATGCAGTCTTCCTGATCTCAGCCACTCATTTCATGCTCAGTACCTGAAGTAACACTAACATCAACCTTCTGAAACAGTTTCCATGGATCAGCCATTAAGAAATCACCCCAGTTCCCTTGAAAACACCCTTTATTACTCATAGTTTTTGCATCTTTCATGAACTAAAGGTAGGGAGTCATTCTAATATTTACAGGTGTCCAATGGCTATTAAAGGCAGTCAGGGATTGCCACGGCCCAAGAACTCCACTAGTCACGCTGTTTTCCAAAGACTACCTTCCCAAAATAGCAACCTGGAAAATGTATGTATGTATTACACTTACTGTTAAAACTGGTTATGCTTTTATTTTAAGCCACTTAAATGTAAAATTTCTGAAATGAACATCTGCTCTGCAACTGACATCTGCTCTTCAGCTGACATCTGCTTCTGAATCCTTGCTTATTCCTGGCCATTTTTTCGTAAACATTATGTCTTTACAGCATTTATCAGAAAGCACACAGGAATAAATTCCAAACCATATAATCATAGTTTATTCTGCTTCCCCAAATACAGACAGTCTAGAATTATTGTATATCTTCTCAATGTTTACTTCTCACTCAGACTTGAATACAGTAATTCCTGCTTTCTGCTAGTGTGATCCTACAAGATACTAAAGGCTCAAAGAAGAGGCATGGGTGTCTAAACTACAATTTAGTTGGGATTAAGATAATTCATTCCCAAATTGCAATTTGTAAAATTTGTTAAATACTGTTAAAAATTTTTGCCTTAGTCTGGGATTCCTTTGCTTCATGGGATCTTCAAGTAATTTCCATTAACCTTCCTCAAGGGCCTAAAATTCTGCTACTGTACAATCCTGGAAGCACCTTCATCTCAAAAAGCTGAAAAACTAGGACTTTTCTTATGCTATCAGCAGCTACAGAACAGGAACTCCTTCACCTGTCTTGCCTAAGAGCCTTAATTTGTTAAAGGTTCTTAGGACATGCTTCCTACATTGGTCTGTATGCAAAATTCAGTAGTAGCTGTTTCTTGCTGTTAAAAGATGGCTAGATATAGCCACTGCCAGATCATTTTCTTCCCACTATCCCATCATCTTCATATAATAGCTCAGTGACCAGAACATTGAGCTAAGATATGGCAAGCTGGAAGAAGTGTAAGGGTACTACTTAAAATAATAGCATTCTGCTCTGAAAACAGTCAAATTATCAGGCCCAGTATTCTCTTCTAGCAATGCTCTGGAATGTCTTGAAGTAAATACAATTCATTATTACAGAAAGAAAAAGAAAAGAGTGATTCCTCAAATAGGCAGGATACACTTCTATTATAAACACGTAGTGTTTGACTATATATTAAAAAAATAATATAACATATGAGACTGTTATGTTACATATTAGAGAATAGAAGTGTGTTTGTGAGTAGCTTGCATCCACATTAACAAACCTTCCTATGCTGTCCAGCAGGCTGACTGCAGGCAAAGTGCTCCTTGGGAGCTGCCCTTGGAATAAGCTCTCTCTCAAACCACCTGCAACCGTTCTCACAGTACAACAACAGAGGTTAATCATCTTTTGTAAATTTTTAAGACCCTGTTTAATTTCCTAGTACGTATCTGGCTATATAGTATCTGAAATGGAACTGAAAGCAAGAACACTTCAGCTTTCCCTCCTCAATTTCCCACCTAGGACTAATGGTTGAACATTAATGTGATCTTGTATTACACCTGAGAACAAAACCTCTCTAAATACTCTTTCCTAGATTACCCTAGATCACCCTGGGCTGTGTGTGAAAGGCATGAAAAAAAAAACAACAAAAAACAAAAACATTTACTGATCCCCAGTCTGATTTATGTTTGTCAAGTAACTATTCTTTGAAGAAACTGATTTCCCTGTTTTAGAAGTTATAATATTTATCATAAATCTTCCATGAAAGGAGAAATTTATAAGAACTAGTGAAATATTCGAAAGCCTATAAGAAGTTAGAGACTAAATCCATTTTTTTTTAAGTCTCTTACACCTGGTAAAAACTTAACTTACTGAAGCAGGACAATATAATCTCATCATCTCAGTGTTCTTAGCCTAAACCAATTATCAGTAGAACATGACAGTTTGAATATCAGATTAGATATTTCACAAGAATATATCTTAATTTACTTTTAGTATCTTAAGAACAGGCCAAGCCTGGTATCCCAGTTCACGTGAGGTGCACTGACTCGTCAAATTAACAGACCCAATTTCAAGAGCCCAAAAGCTGTTCGGATTCCAAGTGCAATTGACTGTCAAAGACATTTGGGTTTCCCTGGAAGCACATTCGTTATCAAAATCAGGCCGAAGTTCTTAAGTCTACTGTGCAGTTCTGAGAAAAATTATTCAACGTCATTTTCTCATATCAATGCACTCTGTTTCTTATGATTGATTATTTTTAGAAAATAAGATGTCTCCCTAGTTATTAATGTTTCTTGAACATACCAGGATGTCCACTGACACAAATTATTTAATATGACTTTAATATGTACATACAATTAAGTTATGCATGTATCTGAGTTTCCAACAGAGTAAACAAAGTATTAAATTCACTTATTAAAATCTTCACCTTCTTTCTATATTAAATATTTTAGACAAAATTTTACATAAATATTTTTATATAGCAGCCATATCATAATTATTCTCTCGACACAAACACATTCTGAAAGAAAATAAACATGCACTTCTTTAAAGATAACTAGTAATTTCTGTCACTATGTTTCAAGCCCAAGATCTACAGTACACATGTAGCACAGAATAAATCAGAAAGCAATGGATGAATTTGGAATTTAAGCTCTTTAGAAATCACTTTCTGCTGCTTTCAGTCATAGTGAATATTAGATTTTGTGGTACGTACCCAAGGGCTCTCTTTGTTGTGATGGTAATTCCAGGTCATTAGAAACAGGCACTTCTTCAACAAGAAGTTTTGACAACTCCATCCCATGATACGTAACCTGTACAAACAAATCTAAATCAATAACTGGTCATTCTAATTACTTTTTTTTTTTTCTGATAGGTGACAAATTTTCACTTTTCTTATAATAGAGTTTATGCATATAATAGTCTAAACTGTGTCTATCAATATCAAGCAGAAATTCTGCTCATTTGAATTCTGACTGACAAAACATACTTTATCTGCTAAGCCCTGTAAACCATGCCACTATTTTTGCAGCATTTGTCCCTGACACTCTGACATTTCAATAAGATTGCTCCTTTTTGTTCTCTTAACTACCTTTCAGCTTTTTCTGTCAGTCTCTTAATCATTTTTAAAACTACTCTTTAAAAGCACTGAGAGCTTACAGAGTGGGCATTCCACGGTCTCTGAACTAGTTCATCATTGTACATCTGCTCTTTTTCTGGGGTTATGTACCTCTCCGTTTGCTGCTTATTCGTTAACAGTAAGAAGACTTTAAAATTTAGGCTTGTACTGTCTTCTGTTTTAAGAACTAAGAACTAGAGGTCCTAAATGGTGAAAATATTTTCTAATTGCATTTTACCTTATAAATTACAGATTTGTGAAATTTGTTATTTCTATTTATTAGTATTATTTCAGAGAGTAAAATCAGGCCTACCTTGTTCCACACGTACTTCCATGTCACAGAAATATCACTTCCTAATAGGTCTTTAACCCACTGAACTGGGTTCTTAAGTATTTTGTTTTCACTTGTTTTGATCTTGCCATTTTCTAAGAGTGTGGCTTTATGACTAAATTCCTAAGAAATAAAAATCAAGGAGGAATTTTTAATTCATAAATCAACAAATCTAAATTAAAATCCTTAAAATATGGGAAAATGATGAAGGATGATATAACTGAAATGTTGCAGCTAACTTGTTTTTTCTCAAAAAAAAAAAATCACTGCCACTATGTATCATAAACTGTGATACATAAGATAAAAGGATTTATTCCAACAGAATAAGATGTTTTCGCCACACAGATAACACTATCAGAGGACAACTCCCCCTAGGTTTGAGATCAAATTCCTTTTAATAACAAGTGCTTGTCAGAACAGTATTTGCATTTTATTTCCTCTTAGACATAACAGAGCTGTGAATAAATTAATTTGTAAAAGAGAATTTAGGAACCCACACACCAAAAAACTGTAACTCAAAGTCAGTCTCTTAGATGTGTGGAATAAATACATGTCACAGTAGAATTCCAACAACAATTCAAAGATTCAACATATTTGCACAAAACTTCATCTACATCAAGAGACATTAAAAGGAGAAACCTGACAGCCCTACCTCATGCAAAATTAAGTATAAAAGAATTTATTGTTACTGTCTCTTTGACAAGTAGACCAGTTCTGAAAACTTATATGCACCTCTGGAAGCATGGCTTACAGTTGTTTACAGATCAGTAAGTTATGGTTTTGTTATACTGGTCTCAGGCTAACACAACAAAAAATAGTTGTTGATTGGTAGGTTGTTGATTGTTGACTGTTAGAACTTGGTAAGGTTGCTTAGCATGCATGAGGTTAAACAATCACAAAAGGAGAATGATCCATCAGATTCAACTGCCTTCTACCATGATAAATGGCTTGGCTCTGTGTCTGTAAGAATCTAAACAAAGATGTTTAACCCAAACATTCTGACAAACACCGAATCCAGTTTACAGTTTCATAGGCTGGGTCCACAGTGTTCAAAATTGCATCCTGCCTACCCAAAGTTAACTTAAGTAAGGACTAAGCACTAAATGTTGTTATCAGGTAGATATCTGTAACTACAAAGAAGGAAACTTTACTGATCATCACTTCTTTGCAATGCAACAGATACTGGCTTCTTAACTCCAATCTCTACAATACTCACTGTCTTCTAAGACATAAATGAGCGCCATTTTCATTCTACTAAAAACCACTGACTTCTCTAAACCCCCAACATCAACATTTCAATATAGGGCTATAATTCCTCACATCCACATGTATCAGGCTGATATCATAGGTAACGGTCTTCAGAGATGACAGTAAGCATACCAAATTCTTCATCCTTGAATTTACTCATCTTGTGGTTTGGAGAAATATTACATTTCCTTCAACAATATGAAGAATGTGTATAGATCTATGACATAACTCAGTGTAGAGAGCTGTAACTTCCTAACACTGTCTTATGTTACTAAACACAGTAACACACCAAACAGCTGCTCTCAGCAGAAAAGCATTCCTGAGCAGATTGTAGGTGCATAAATGAGGGTCTTTTCTACATTAACTATACCTGATTAGCTGAAAAGTACCTTTCATATTTTAGTCAATATGTTGCCCTGGAAATCAACTAGCTCACAACTGGGAATTCAGTCAATAATTCCATCATTTACTCAATACAAAGCCAGTTCCCTGGCAGCTGTCTTGCAAATCTGCTTTGTATTTGGAAGCACAGGGGCACGTTTTTATATTAAAAAGACATTGATTTTACTTTTACTTTTTGCAAATGTGGTTCGCATCAGACTCCAAAACCAGTTGGCATGTAAGCAAGTAATTTTGCTTGCATTCATGTCTGCTGTGGCACAGTGAAATCCTTAGTGTTACATTTATTTATTTGAGGGACCTGACAGTTGCCTCAAAAATCACATTGTCATAAGGACCTGAATGTACCCCCTCCTTTCAATTTGAAAACTGGGTATTACACAATTACACACAACTAACAATTCCACTCTGGTTTTAGCAACAGGAAATACTAAGAAACTGATAATGAAAAGTTAAACACAAACATTACACATTCAGTGACTGGGGTGTTAAAGTCATGGGGTAACAGAAGACATTATACTTAACATTTTCCTTTAAAACTCATAAAAGATTATCTGTAACTAATGCATACAAATTTTCACTACCAAATGCTGAAGATACAGACTGCTGTTTCCCCATTTTTTTTTCATTATTTGCTAATATTAGCATTATTATATCTCAACAATTACCTGCAGTTTGAATTCTAAAACATTTTCTCCTGGCTTAATCCTTCCCAATTGAAGTAGATCTATCAACTGGAGCTTCTTCTTGTTTTTTCTTTCATACTTCACTTGTTTTTGTTCACATTCCTGATAACTATAGCCCTGGGAAGATTTCTTACTAAGGTTTGCTGGATAATCTGTGTTTGATGTAAGATTTGTAAGCACTAAGTTGGCATTAAATGGGTTCTCACTGCGCTGAAAGATCATTTTCTGCAGAGTATTTGGAAAGTTCTCTGTGGATGTTGACACAATTACTTGCTGCTGCTGTTGCTGGAAAGCTTCCTTCTTATTTACGTATCTGTGTAGATCCTCATCTGTAAGAACCTGCTGACAGTCACCACCTGGCTGACAAACACTGTTATTGACAACAGTGCTTTGGGCTTCTGAAATATTTAATGTGTTTGTTGCTGGAGTGGGATCTAAAGACTTGTGTCCTTGCTCTGCAACTGCTACACAATCAATGCCGTTTTGCTGTGAATTCTTTGTTTCAGCAGTGGAACCAGCAGTTCCTGAAGGCACTGTCACCACTTCTACAGCATTTGACATAGTATTGAAGGGGTATTTTCTTATCGTCTTTTCAGATGTTGAAGTATGATCAGAAACCTCTTTGCTTCTAATCGCTTCTTTATTTGCTTCTGTCTCAGCCAAGCAGTTGTTTGGATGTTGGCTGCATTCCTGAGCTGAAAACCTATTTTCTAAAGAGAGATGTGCTTCTACTCTGTTTCCATTAGCCATGCTGGCACCAAGCCCCGTATCAGATGTAACTACATCAGGATGCATGATTTCATCAGCAGCTAAACCTTGTCCTTTACCATTTCCATAGGAAAAAACTATGTTTGAGATTTGGTCCTCTAACTGAGCTGCTCTGAATACTTGCTTTGTTTTTCTGTAATTTTGTATTTTCTGGACTAACTCCTTCTGGTTTTGGGCAACAGTCAACAGACTCTTTTGCCTGGAAGCAAGGTTAACTACTTGTTCCCTCAGTGCTCCCTTCTTAAAAGATTCCACTGAAGCCCTACAGAAAATTAGAAAAGTCTTATTAAAGACCCCATAGTTACTATGAACAGAGAACAAAAACAGTTTAACAGATGTAACTCACTAAAAACAAAGTAGGTTTCAAAGGACTTTGCCAACATCTAAAATTTGAGCAATGTTTTAATCATGTATAAAGTTAATGGTTCAGATCCAAGGTTTCATGCACAACAAACTGCAGAATTCTGTCTAGAAGTAGCATGAAAGCATCAAAACTATAGCAAAAACCTTATACCACCCTTAACACATAGAATCTAACCTGGGTCTCTATTGCCATTGGCCAGCCTTTTATCATTGCAAGTAGCAATGGTTCATTGAAGTCAAAGCTTTTAAAGGATGTACTATCAGATATTTTTATGGTCTTCCACTGTAAAACATTTAGTGAACACCAAAACTGTAATAATATCACATGACCATTCAGACAAAAGCAGTTTAGGATGTTGTATGCCAGTTTGGAAATCTCTTTCCCTTCATCAGGACTTGCTTCCTAGTTGACCTGGTCTCCCTGTAAGATTCTTTCCAGGGATTCACCTCCTGCTAGAAGGGAATTCCTTGTTTTCCCACTTACTTTGGCACAAGAACCATCAGCATGGCCTAATACTCTTTTCTCCTCATCTCCCCTCATGACATAATTGATTGCACCATTGCTCTGGCTCCTTGCTGGAAAGATAGAGTACCACAAAGTGTGGGCAAAGGAACAGCAGTGCAGTTTGCTTTTAACACCACCCACAGCAGAGATGCCATGCAAGTAACACTATCCCAACCTGAGAAAAGAGAGACTGTAGATGGGATCAGGACAGAGGTACAGCAAGACTAGCTCGTACAGAACAAGGATAGCTAAACTACAATGTGACCGTATTGGTGTTCCATTCTGTACTGTGATACTGCTTGCTGTCACGTGCTTAGAATCCAGGATATGATCAGTGTATCAGCATATCATTGATCACTGATATTAGTAAGCCTTGACAACTACAGAATACCACAGAAGCCTGGGAGGCTCCACACATTTTTCTAGCACTGTTTCTCTGGGAAGTTTTGTTGCTTTATTGCCAAATAGATACAGAAAGAAGCTGCAACTGAAGAGAAAGTACAAAGCAAAGATGGTGAAAATAGAATGACAAAGGCAAAGCAATTTACAGCCACTGACAAATACAGTGCTTTTTTCCCCTCCTTTTTCTTAGGTGAGAGAAACATTTTAATATCTTCAAAGGAACATACTGAAATAGAGAAGTATTAGTAGTATTTCTCCCTGGGCCAACTAACAGAATAACAGAAAGATAAAAAAATATGATGATGCTTCCTCATCTTCTGTACATTCATATCTTGAGTGGCAAAAGCTTAGATGTTAATTAGTTTATTTTAAACTTTATACCATATAAATAATAAAAAGGAAATATAATGTAATTTGGCTCATTACTGTTGATGGACAGCTGTTGCATTAGCTGCAGGGTATCTGCAATACCCAGAAATTTTTATCATTTTTCTCTAGAACAGTTTCATTCTCAACATTAGAAGACAGACAAAACCGTGAAAATATTAAATTAATTATGTTGTTTTTTAATTCAGCCACTAGCTTGTTCACAAGGATAGCTTGGAACCCTAACTTCTCTTCACATAAAACTGTCTTATTTACACATTCTGTGTAATTTACCTCTTACTGGAAGTAACTGAAACCAATACTGATAAAAATTCAGCAAAATCTGAATGAAGAGCACCTATTTTTGCTTTCACACTACTGTATACTTCTAATTACATCTGCTTTAAAGAATTCCTGTAAATACAAACCTTATATTCCACGTACCTGTATTTTTTAGCAAGGGCATCCCTTTCTGTTTTCTGTTTTGCAAACATTTCATTCAAAGTATTTTGTATCTGACACAGCCTTTGGACATACATATCTGTCCAATATTTTGATATAATCAAAATTATGATGGCAATAAGCATTAGAAAATGATAATAGTAATAACATTTTTGATGTAGCAAACGCACAGCCAAAGTACAAACATATTTTTACAGCATAACCTTATACAGTCATTCACATTAAAAGCTATTTACAAGCAGAGTATTTCCAAAGAAAATGCTCCCAGGAAGAATTAAACACAAGTTTAATTTAAACTGAAGTAGTCTGAGTATCAGAAAATTTTGAAGTGCAAGTGCCTAGCCTAGAAAGTTGTTATGAGAACAGGACAGATTAAAGAACTGCCCTGTGGCTGATAAGAACTGAAACTTTTTCTAAGTTTCTTTGTGTTGCAAGGAGTTGCATAACATAATAATGGTATGTGAGGCTATGTGCAGAAGTTACACAAGTGTAAGAAAGTGGCTAAAACATCTATATTTTAGTATTATAAAACAGTTTGATGAGTTTAGACTGTTCTTAGTTAAATATGTGCTAAAAACATACATATCACAGTCCTACATATTATCTAATACATAGTACAAGACAAAATATGATTAGAAATTGTCACATTTGTTAGCTATATTTTTCTGAAATAAGAGGAACAATTAAAATTTCTTCTCTAGATATCTTCTTTTCTTAGACATATATCAAAAAGAGAGCTCAGAAGTCATGATCAGCAGATACCACTGGAATAATACAGTAAACATATAATCTCATTTCTAAGATTCTAAAAGAGGAGATATGAAATCTCCATTATCACGGAAACTGGATAATTATATGATTAAAATTGCATTTCTGTTTCCAATAACTTATTTCACAGTATCTGCCAGTACTCATTTTTTAAAATAGAAAAAATATTAAAATACTACTCTTATTAATCATAGAATCACTGAATGGTTTGCGTTGGAAGGGACCTTAAACACCATCTAGATCCAACCCCTGTGCCATGGGCGGGGACTCCTCCCACCAGACCAGGTTGCCCAAAGCCCCATCCAGCCTGGCCTTAGACACCTCCAGGCATGGTGCATCCACAGCTTCTCTGGGCAACCTGCTCCAGTGCCTCACCACCCTCAAGTGTAAGCTTAAGATAACTCAACAGAGAATTTGAATCTATTTTTTAGAGTAAATTGTATTGCATGTAAACACCCTGATGGTTTTATTCTATGCTGTCACTATAATCCTATATTCTTGTTCAGTCTTGTACTTTTCCACAAGCAGTAACCATGATTTCATTTAAGAGGTGCTACGTTATTAGTGCCTTAGTCAGCAGTCTATACCAGTCATCATGTTCATTTCATTCATATCCCTAAACAGTAATAGTCTGATACTTCTTATTTTCCTCATTTATGAAATTGCATAGATCTTTGTTTCAGCTTTATCATGCATAAAGCTTTAACATGCATACAGATTTCTGCCTATCATATGTCTCTTTGTCAAACATTTTTCAAGCAAATATGATTTTAATTAATAGTTCATAATCCATACTTTTGACTTGGAGACTACAAATCTGCACAATTCCATATTTCACATTTATTTTTGAAGGTATATTTTAAATATAATTTGAAAGTTCCAAGCTATTTTCAGGGAAATAAATAAATAAATAAAATTTTATTTTCTGTCAGGAAGCAAAACTTTTTCATGTGCATGATCTGCTCCAAAGTACACAGTCCCATCTAGCTGGCAGAGGCAGCTGGGGAGAGTCTTTTGTCAAAAGTCTTCCTGCAGCAAGCTTTGCCACTTAAACAGTCGTGGCACAGACACAATATGCTCAAACAACTATGCAGCACCAGCATCGCAATGTTTTAGGAAGTCGGGGTCACTTAGTTGTCTCTTGAGACTAATCTGAACTGAGATTTGATAGACTAAGACAAATTACACCTCCAGGCACCAGCATTTCTGAAACTGCCCATCATCAATAATGTTTGCCATATTTTTTACCCTTATAAATTATTTTAGGCTCCTGAAAGTGCATTTGCACAAGAATGAAAATGCTGCACCCATTATTTTTTACTATTACAGGCACATATTCATATTCATGGAGGGGCTCCAAAAGAATCTCATACTTGTCACTGACCAATAGTGTGCATTTTTATCTGATGATCCTTACTTATATGATTGATTTGAAACGTATAATATTTCCATGCCTCCAAGTGGCATGCTTCCCTTTTTTATTATTATATTCATTCTTTTGTAAATGGGAAGTAAAGGGGAAGACATACAAGGAGTGGCTGAGGTCACTTGCTTTGTTCAGCCTGGAAAAGTTGAGGCTGAGGGGAGACCTCATCACAGTCTACAGCTTCCTCACAAGGGGAGCGTAGGCGCATGCGCTGAGCTCTGCTCTCTGGGGACCAGTGATAGGACCTGAGGGAATGAAGTCAAGCTGTGACAGGGGAGGGTCAGGTTGGATATCAGGAAGAGGTTCCTCACTGAGAGGGTGGTCATGCACTGGAACAGGCTGCCTAGGGAGTCAGGGCACCAAACCTATCAGAGTTTAAGAAGCATTTGGACTGTGGTCTCAGTCACATGGTCTGAATTCTGATTTTTGGGTAGACCTAATGATCCTTGTGAGTCCCTTCCAACTTGGGATATTCTATAATTCTATGATTCTATTCCAGTAAATACACTTATCTGGGAACTGTTATTAAATTCTTATTGTCATGCTATATGTTCCAAAGGAGATATGCAAATACTATTACTTGTTACTTGCAATTATATTTCTAAAGTGATGATATTAGATATTTACAAAAAATAACTGAAACAACTTGAATTTACATCGACCTGCATCTTTGGAAGTTCTCAATTCAAATAGCAACAGTTCTTTCTGCTTCTTTTTGGTATCTTGTATGGCTACAACAGACTCCTGTCAACAAATACAAGAATTATAGTAAGAAGTAGGGCCAAATGCACCATATCCTGCATGGTGGTAGGATAAGTATTGGTGGACTCAAGTCATTCCAGATAGGGAGCAGCTTCTGTGAGAAGGTCATGGGGGCACTGATATGATAGATACACGTAGTGCCAAAGCTATACTCTGCAAGGGGCTTTCACAGCCTGGTTTTGCCCAGGTTCAGACTTGTCTTTGCTTAGAGTCCCACCTCTGAGTGCACTGCAGGGATTAGACAGTGATTTCACCATGACATTATCACCTAGACAACATACACATAGCCTACGGGTATGAGCAAGAGCTCTCCTAAGATAAAACTTGTGCAAAAATCTTTGCTGGTGTTTTAAACTAAGATTAAACAATTTCTAAATGCCTTCATTATGAAGAAAAATCATTACACTTTCAAAGAGCCATTTTGGAAATATGTTGAAAAGACTCAGAATTCCTCACCTTTTTCTATTCATATAAGGAATAAAAAAAGTCTGTATGTTGCCTACTATTTGCACAATAAGTATAAATACATGGAAATCATGAACTGAGAGAAGTGATAATCCACAAATTTATTGTTTACTGAGCATGATACTGTTCTTTACATAGATTCTAATGTTATTCAGACATTTTTATGTTATTCAGTCAGTAAATCACGCTATACAGTACTCCACTATGAAGCACTGTAACAAAACTCTTCTATTGTCCATACTCACCACACAGGATTTCTCACATTGTGGCTTCAAAGCTGCATCATCATTTTTGCAGCACTCAAAACAACTTTTTGCTCTTCTTGACCTAAGATAACTCCTCTCTTTGCAATTAAAAAAAAAAAAAAAAAGAAGAAGAAGAAGAAGAAATATAATTTAAAATGAAATTGCAGGAGGAAATTGCACCATAGGTTAGATGAGCTCGTATAGGTTACAAAAATGTAATGGCAGACCATACTATGAAAAAATATCTTGTATATGCAAATGAGATCGTATTTAGGCAGCATAGTCTTTAAAGCTACAACTTTTAAAAAACACAAAGGTCCTGTAAAAGGAAGTATGGATGACAATGAAAATCTAAAGAGCCAAATATGTCCTTATTCCTTAGATTCTCAAGAAAAAAAACCATCATGCATCCTATTTTCTGAAAATAAATAAATAAATCCCCATCAGTTGTTAACAGAGTTAAACATACCTGTGCCAGGCAATATGCAGCTCTGCAAATCAGCAGAAATCTAATGTACAGTTTTGCACTACGACTACAGATCCTGTTTTACATGATAATCCTATTTTTTACATTACCAAACCAACATACCTGTAACCTCAATAGTTTCAACAGGAAGTACAGAGTCAACAGCACCATAAGACTTAAGCAGTTCTTTCATTTCATCATCATAAGCTTCATCCAAAGCACTTTTCCCAGAACTGTCTCTCTCACAGGGATTTGCTCCATGCTCTAGTAGAATCCTGGCTGCCTATTACATATTATAATTTGTATTGTGATTATTCTTGCTGTAGAAATATACCACAACTATCTATGGTAAGCCATGAGTAACAAAGGTACAAATAAGGTACCCTAAAACCTATTACACATGCAGAGCCAAGTTTATCTGGCTCTTATTTTATACTTCTTTCTTTATAATAACAAATTTTAAAAGGGCAACTTGTTGTGAATCACTAGACAGTAGTTAAAAAACATCTTAGACCTAAATTAATAGAAACTGGTGAATTTTATTGTGAACAAAGAGCAGAAAAGAAGTGGATTTTTTCCTCAAGACATTTAATAGTGTTTTTGTTTTTCAGCTATGTGCTCTGATGATTTCTTTTCTAACTCAAAATCACTTATACATCTGCTTAATTTTAAAATGTGGAAAAGAGGTTAGTGGCATCTGTGGAATCATTTCCCTTTAAAACTGAGATCATATGAAAGCATTGAGGGGGCCAGAGGTTAGATAGTAAAGAATTTTCATACGTATGATTTCTCATTTTTAACATTTCTAATTTTCTTACATTGCAAATATTCAGAATACTGTTAAATATCAAAAGAACACCCCACAGAATTTCAAAATCTGTGGTGCTACCTCTAAAGTAGTGGCATAATCAGTCATAATCCTCTATTGGTTTTGCCCACAAATACTGAATAGCAGTTTGTATGTTTCAAAACTCCTACTGACAGTTAGGCACCAGGACTGTGAAATCGCCTCCTTCATATTATCTTGCCTCACAGAGAAGATAAATGGGATGCCTCACAGAAAAGATAAATACAACAAAAAATCAGCTCTTTTGATGGGAATAGAGGAGGTACATTTGAGTCAATCTGGCATCATCTTTCTATGCTCAGTTCCCTGGAACTCACTGTGCCAAAAAAAACATTTTATTTGTTTGTTCAAATAAAATGCAGACATTTGGCTGAGCCGGAGGAGTGTGTTTTACCAGTTACACATGGATCCAAAGCTGCTTCCACAACTGTTTTCTTACCTTGCACATTACAAACCCCAAGTACACGCTATAAGGAAGTCCCAGCCTGCATTTGGGACTCTCCAGTGTGGGAGAACCCAAATGCATACAGGTCACATTTCCACAGACAGTTATCCCATCTGTGCTGGGGTTGCCTTAACCCTACACTACCCACAATGTGCCACCCCAACCCATGCTTTCCCTTACACTAGCACAGTTCTTAAACTGGCTCAGGGGCTATTCTAAACTAAGCCTTGTTTTTTGAGGATTAGTTTTTCATTTGTTCAGCTCCCTGAACTAGTTTTATGCGTGATCACTGAAGAGCTCCAAACTGAAGACTGGCCTTTGGCAGGGACTCTTGTAAGATACATGCAGTGTTAAGTGCTCTTAGAAATGTATCCCTACCTTTGTCTGTTGTAAAGACTTCAACATCTCTTCCACACTCTTAAAATAAAGTTTAACTTTGGATGGATTTCCTTAATAGTAAATTGAAATATTTTTAAATGGGCATCAAGCAAATATTCATGGTTCAGAAAGATTTACAAAAGGGAAAAATTATGACTGAATATATTTTTAAATTACTTTTTAAATAAATCTGGTATTTTCTTTGGTTATTGTGATATTTCTTTAACTTCTTATTTTACATAGTGTAAAGAAAAAAACAAACAAACAAAAAAACCTCCAACACCATCAAAAAATGAACAAAGCCTTCTGTTTAAAAAGCAACCATTTTTTCATTAATGGGTAAAGATTTTCTTCTTTCCCTAGCCTACAAAACACCTCTGATCTCTTAGTCAGTATTTTGCCTTCTGAAACACCTTTACAAATCCTGTATGTTTCGATAGGAAGTGTATTCATGAAAACTTAATTAAATTCTTCTGATTAATTTTCTATTTATCAAAATATGGATGTGTAGGTGTACCAGAATTATTCATTGATTTTTGATCAAATCAGGCAAATACGTTTGCCTGAAATGATTAAATTTTTGGAAAAATCCATTCTTTGTCTTTAAATATGATTTTCCTTTAAAAATTATATTTTGAGAGTTAAACTATGCTTGCTTTAATCTACTTCAATGGGAAAATTATCTAACTCAAAACACCTCTATAGAATTCAAATTTAGAATGCTCAATGTTTTAGTATTATTTTAAAGAATCCCAATATGTGGGAGAGAACTATTTATTGCTTCTGAACTTTGCTGATTTGTACACTGGACTGAAAATGTCAATTGACCGTACAGCTTCAATTGTCACTACAGAAAAATAATAATTATTCAAATTTTCATCAACTCAAAGAATGTTGATTTATTTCCTAATAAATATACACTAAAAATACTAAAAATACTAAAATTGTATTAGTAACTGACTTTTCTTATTTAAACCAGCATTTTACTTTGCTGGCCCACTCCTGGACATCAGGTTTAGGTAATGTAACTTAAAAGAAAAATGTACCTCCAAATAATTGCCAGAAACTGCATCATGTATGGGCAACACACCATCCATGCTTCTGCTGTTAACATTAGCACCAGCTTTCAGTAATTCTAAGATCACTTCAGTACAACCACCATTGGAAGCTTCATGAATCGCTGTCCAACCTAATCAAAGCAAGACGACATGGATCTGATTTGGAAACATCCACACAAATCACTAATTAGCAATTACACATTTCACTGTGTTTGCTTTAAAATCCACATTGGACTATTTTGTTTAAGATTAACCTTAAACAAAGAATCATCATGCTAAGGTAAATTATTTCCCATGTAATTCAGCTTACTTCAGAGAAAAGTGTATCCAGCATTAGCTAGAAAAATATTTTTTACTTCTCTACTACACCACTAGAAACAATAAAAGAAACAAACAAAAAAAGTAGAGTAGAAAGAGTTAAAAACTTACATGATTTTTACCCTTATTTCCCACGGAAAATTTCCTAAGGAAATAAGATTCGTGTGATCGTGCTTCACAAATGAGTATATAATCACCAAGTGCATAAGCATCAGTTGCCTCTGAACTTCCCAGGCCACTGGTCAATTCCAATCAAATTTAATAGAGGCTGTAGGTCTCATAGATACCAACCTTCCATACACTCTCTGACAGTGTGCTCTTCAACAGAGGAGCATGCCCTGATTAATGTCCCTGCTGAGGGAAAGGCTGCATTTGCTCCATGCTGTGACAAATCCAGAGGTTCACTGGCTGCTTGAACTTACTAAATGACTTCCTCCCCTCTTCTCCCTTACCCATCTGAAAAGTTTGGAATCAAATACTAAAGTAGACACACTTACTCTTACCAATAAGCCCACAAATCAGGAGACAAAAAATGAGTTTCAAGTTGTCATAAATATGAAAAATAGAACAACTCTCCACAGTTTGTCACACACCCCATCACTATAAGGGTTTCATATAAATGCTGTATGTGAGAAATGTATGTCTGCATATATGGCTTTACAAGCACTAATATACAGTCATAAAAGCACCTTTGCTCTGCTGAACACTATAACATATTTCAAAGAATTAATATGTCTTTTTTGTAATTGTTATAAATACATCTGAACAAAAAAATACAAACTGTGCTTATCTAATAAATGTGTAACACTAATGAAGAGAAGCTATTTTCTACAGGATTATGGTTGAACAGTTTCAAGAATCTCAAAAAGAAATGAAGAATACATAATTAAATTAAAATTAAATGAATTACATAAAGCCAAATATACACGTTACATAAAATTATATCTAAAACAAGTTATGAGAGCCATATTCAAACCTGCATTGTCCTGCTCATTGACACAGATCCCAGATGATATCAGAGTTTTCACCAAAGACAAATTTCCTCTCCTAGCTGCAATATGCAGCTTAGTTTCTCCTTTTGCATTTCTCTTTTTCTTCTTTGATCCACCTGTTGTATTTACAGGTAACATGTAAAATTACATCTTCCTTTCTGTTAGATACGGGAGATTCTGAACACATATTGGATGCTCAACACGAACAATAAAAAATGTTTCATTATAAAAGGGATTAAGTTTTCTAACTCATTTGGATTAATGTAAATTTGTGGAATACTATGTCCTTAATTATTCAGTGCTATTGACTGACTATATCAAAAGTTTAGAAAAGTACTGCATAATAGAGTGGAAAACAACACATTCTATGCCAAAACATACACAGTTCAGATCTAGATGACTTAAGAAGGGTACAATGATTTAGGGATGAACCGTAAAGATAACAATGTTGAACAGTTTTATAATATATAGAGGTAGGAAGCTTGTCACATTTCTCCACAAATTTCTTGTAAGTTACCAGGCATACCTGCCAAACATATTAAATATGCAAATAAAAGTATTTAAGAAAGTACATAAAAGTGGAGACTTGACCATTACCACTTTTCCATTCTGGATTCTGTATTATGGAAGCCATACATTTCTACAGAAGATATTTCTACAGCTGTGGTGTGACAAAGTCCTGTAGACTAATTTTATATCTTTGATTAATGTCAACTAACACAGCTGAACTGCCTTTTAAGTAAACCAGCGCAGCACTGGACTCATGAGCATAAATAAACTTGATTTAATCCTTCTCTTACTGGTTCACAAAACAATGTCTGCTTTAAATAGTATCATATGATCAAATAGGTCCTAATTCTCAGGCTTCAGGTAACAGACATAAAATTGGAAGTGATACAAAGAAAAAAAGCAGATGAAAAAAGTATTAATTCTGCACATGGAGTAAGGACACCAAAAAGACATGTATCAATATTCAAAGCATGTATAAATCTTCAAAAGCTCTACCACACGTTAGGTTTTTTTTTTGTTTTTTTTTTACTCCTGTTCTTACTGTTTTAATACTGTGCTATCACATTTTCAACAATAATAATAATAATAATTCATTTGGTTCTTTCCCCGATTTCTTAAAAATCTGAAATACATCTAAAAACCAGGTTTCAAATAAGAATTTTGCAAATCTTATCCATTTTTTTGTAAGTATTTATATGAACAAGTATTTCCTGCATCCCCATTTCCTCCTCTCATCAGACAAGCTGTCTTCTCAGATATTTCCAGTTACCAGTAACCATTGCTATCAAACATCTTTTGTGATTTGACAGCTGCCTGTTTTTAGGTTCCTTCTGCCTCATGGAAAATCTGTCTTTCCAAGATTTTCTTTATTGTAAACTACTGAGCCTGTCATCTAGGACTGTTTGGAAGCATAAGAAAGATATATTGCAAACATATTAAAGATAAACATGCAGTGAGGATATATCCATATTAACTTTAGCTCATTCAGATCCTGCTGCAGTGAGACCATGGCAGCACAGAGCTCAACATAGGCCATTATAACCTGTCAAAAGGCATTTGGGCTGCCAACTTTGTAATGAGTGTACTTGGCCCACATTGTATTGGCAAACAGAATAGCTGAAGACTTTCTTTTTCAAATGAAAACTATGATCCTAGAGCATGCAGAAGGGAGCACATTATTGAAATACTCCTCCAGCCTGAGACCTACTCTTCTGTAAGATAATGTACTGTATTTTGTCTAAAAGCTTCTGGGTCTGAACTCCCAAAGCAATCATCCACTTTCTGGTCCTTGCTTTTTTTTTTTTTCCCCTTTGATTCATGGGGAAATGTCCTAGGGACTCTTTATGGAGATGAAGGAGGAAAAAAAAAAAAAAGGGTGCACAATAGCACATTAAGCTAACGACCCTTAGCAATATTGGCTGCAAGTGAACAGAAATAATTGCAAAGTTTTCCAGTTAAGTTGTGATGCACAACAGTATTCTTCATGCTTGTTAGGAAACATTTGCAAAAGCATAATGGGACGTTGGTATGTGAATCACAAAGTTTTCCATGGAGTACATTGCCAGGTGTATCATAAGCAGGAAGGATCAGGATCTTGGCAAATACAAGATCCAGTAACTGCCAGAACACAGAAGACAAGGTGGAGAGGTTACAGTAGCCAAGTCAGATTTGATTAGGCGGCAATACTTCAACAGCTTCTTCAGATATTAGTATACTTCACCACTGGCCTATGAGTAATTTTTCCCACAAATCAAACTATAAGAAGTACCTTTGTTCTGTATAAGCACAGTATGAATGTTGAGAGCCTAACAGGTGACTGAATGTAGATAGAAGTGGCACTGTGTATGTGATCATTTAGGAATAGGAATTTTTTATTCAAGAACAAAATAGCATAAGGAAGGTCACTGGGACACAGAACAAGCAGCTACGATACAAAAGCCAGTTAATGAAGAAGAGGCATGAGACAGCAAAAACATGAAAATGCTGCAAGCCAGGAAACATTATCTACATCTTCCACTTTTTCTGCTGCATCTGAATGCCATTTTCCCAGTCTCCAAAGTGATTAATGCGTTCAGTTATAAAAAGGGCTACACTTTCTCCCATGACCTGTCAAACAGCAACATTCTTCTGCAATGAAGGAAATAATTAAATTTTAGCAGAAAAAAATACTACCTGTAGAATCTCTCTTGAAAACAAACTAAAAAATAAAGTGATCTGTGAAATGATATTCCACAGGAGACCAAAACGTAAGACCGATGTTTGGGATAAATTTTATTAAAATTCTGAATTGCATGTAAAGGAGGTAAAACATGTAAAGTAAAATAAAATCCAAAATGTATCAAGGTGTACATACCTTACTATAAATACTGAGAGAAGCATAGGAGCTGCAGAGAAGGACATTCGGAGAGAAAGGAATGATTTCCATGTTCAATGTTTATCCTTGCAATAATTAGAAGCAGATGGTGCCATGTATCAATTGTGCCATGTTTACTTTCCAGAATGATGTAAAAAGGGTTTCCTACAACAGGAGGAACCAATCTGGAGATAGGAAAGCTAAGTATTGACACTGCCAAATATTGGAGAACAGTAAGTAGAAAGAAGCATGGACTCCTTTCCATCCGCCCCTTCACTTCCAAAGGAATACAAGAGCTTGCAGTCCAGAAACTCAAGACAACAGAAACCTGAGATGGATAGAAAAACAGCAACCACCTGAGACGGAATAAGGAAACAGAATTCTGTACAACTGAAGACTGAAGAGAACAAGAAGACTGTGACTATCAAAGAGAAAAGATCAGCAAGAACCTTGTGTAGTTTACTTGTTAATTTTGTCATGGCATCATGACTGTTACAGGACATTGCCAAGATTGGTTGGTGATTCCTTAATTCAACATATAAAACTAGTAAGCATCAAGATCAAAGTCACCAACAGGAAGTCAGTTGTTGCCAGAGAAGGTAGAAACAGAAATAATGTTTTGCAGGACACAACTACTTTTCACAGAAGCCATATCAAGTCTGGCTTAGGAAGGCAAGGTTAGAGGCCTGGAAGAGAGTGAAATATTAAATGAAAAATGAAAAAAATGGGAAGTGTATAATAGAAAATACAAATAAGTTGTGGAAGAATGATATGGAAAACAAAGGAATACAAGGAGACAGTCAAAGCCAGCAAAGACCCTAAAAAGGCAGTATTTACAGGTATATTAAAGCAAAAACAAATTCCTCAAACTTGTAATTACCAGACAGAAATTTCAGAATTCTCTGAGATAACAATGAAGACAAATACTCCATTATGCATCTAGGCAAAGCTACACAAGGAATTCGTAACTTTTAATGACACGGTACTTTTCATTTCAACACAAATTAAGAAGAATGCCAAAATGTAATGAAGATAAACATTTCTGAATCAGCAGTCCAGATATATTACATTCAAATGTTTTGAAAGAGGAGGCATCCCATCTCACCATGGGTTTTGGTTTTATAAGTCTTGAGTAGTATGGTGGTTCCAAAAAAAACCTGTCAGTTTCTCCAAAAAGATGTAAGTGAAAAATACTTGGGGGTTATGATGAATAATCTGTTGGATCAGGGCTTTATTGTGAAGGCAAGACTTCAAAATAAATGTAAGTCTTACACATGTGATGAAACTTCTAAACAGAAAGATATATGAGCAGCAGAAGAGCTTGTTGCAGGGCACGAGAACTTCTTACCCTATGGAAGTAAGTTCAGCCTGAGTGTATGCTGATTTGTGCCTAATATATATAGTATATAAAAATATAAGTGAATATATGTGTGTCAGGTACACAGAGAGTCAATTTTACCTGTGATATATAAAATACCTCACTGAAGACCAGTTTAGTATTATACTCTCATTTAAGTAACTTATTTAACTAGGTATCAATTTAGTGTTATTTAAAGTTCCCAGTTATGATTCTGCATCTCGTCAATTACTATGCTGAAAAGACTGATGAATGCTATGTACATAAAACAGAGTAAGAATACCCATTCTGTAAAACTGATTTCTGGCAATATTTCAAGTATTTGGAGCTCACAAAACTATTTCTTTAGTATGCTATTCATATTTTTCCATGCTTTTGCTCTGGTATTACAAGAAGCCTTCCTCCTATATGTCTGGGAAAAAAAACAGCAACACTGTTTCAATAAAATATAATTAACCTTTCACCTGATTTCTTAGATGTTTGCTGTTCTGATGCTTGACTGAATTGTGATTGATTAGATGAAAGCTTGTATTTACTGCTACTAGAACACAAGTCTCTCTTTTGGCTTGTCTCCTGTAGGTCTAATCTCATTCTTTTAGTTTGGATTTCTTCTGCTTCAGTAAACTGTGAGAACACATTGCTTTTTCTACTTCCTTCTTCATTTTCTTCAGTGCCTTCTATTCCATTCATTCCAGCAAACCCTCCTTCATCTGTCATTTTAACAAAAGAACTTGGAATAACTATGCCTTAATATACTGTAATGTGTTAAATGATGTTAAAATTTGTTAAAATGACCACCTAGTCTAGGTTAAAATACCACTGCAGTACTCATTCAATTTTTGAAAATACTTTAACATAATAAATAGTTTGTTTGCTATTCACTGTATGTTAATATACTGAGATTGAATCCAAAAGAGTTCAAAGATTCTTTTGTGAAAAAAGGGCCTTTATTGATTTGTAAGTATTAAAAAAAATAAGGTGCTTAAGAAATTCGCTCTAATTAATGTAACAAACATTCTGGTCGCATTTTGATAAATACAATGGAGACTTGTATATAAAATAGCACCCCCCCCCCAAAAAAAAGCAAAAATGACCAAATAGTTAATCTGGCACGGTGGGCTGTACCAAAACATATTCCATGTTTTTGCCATTTATTCATGGCAATAAACATGCTCTGGAAATCCGCAGCTGTGATTTTTTTTTTTCATTTGTGTGTGTTTTGTTTTTTTTTTAATTAAAATACATAGAATGCTTACAACAAACAGATAAAATAATTATTTACAAATAAAAACATTGTAGGTATTTTCTGGGAGGTTTCTTTCTGTGCATTTTACACAGTCTGAAATGAATAAGGAGCCTTCTTGTCTGCCTTAATACTGAAATGCAAACCTGATTTTGAGTTGGTCTCCTGAAGGTCCTGTCTCTTATGTTTAATTTGATGTGCTTCCTTTTCATGGAGTTGTAAAGCTGTAAACTGGATCTCTATAGTACTAGCATTTTCAGTTGCTTCAGTGTGACAGCCTTCAGCACTTTGTTCTGCATTAAGCAGGATCCTCCATCCTTTCTCTGGTTGTGGAGCCTTTTCTTCAATGGTACTTAGTGCACCACCAGTAGAATTAGAAAGACTTCTAGAAACACTTTCTCCACTAGTAGCTGCTGAAAGCTGACGTGCTAAGATTGCTTCTGTATTTGTTTGAGGTGTCTGTTCAATGCAGCTGGTTCCACCGTCCAATATATTGATATGAATGTTTTGCACCTCATTTACGGTAGTCTGTTGCAATATGTCTGCACTCCCTGTACCAGTAAGATTCGCACATGCTGGTACAGACTCATCTGTCTGTAAGGAAATCTGTTCAAACAAAGGCAAAGAAAGTTTTAAAATCAGATCCTATTAATTCCATTTCCATCAACATTAAATTTAACTTGATTTGTCAAGTTTTGCAAAAAAAATGATTTGATCTGAAGGTATTCTCATATCAGTATTTAGATTCCCATCAGTCAAACTATTGCTGTTACTCTGCTTGAGACGTTGATCACTCTCATAATTCTTAGATTTCCTGTTATTACTTTACAACAGATACACTGTGAGAGGAAGTCAAAGCAAATATCAACTGAGAATCAGGTTCTGTTAAATCAGTAGTCTCAGAATGCTGTACAGACACTTTTTATCCAGAAACCAATGATGTGAAGAAACACAAACTGGTGATCACCTCCCCTATTAGGGCAGAAGTTGCTGAACTTCTGCCATTTCTGCCTTTTTCTTTTTTTAAATGGATTTTCATTGTTATTACTGTTGAATTCATGTTCCTGTTGCAATCCTGTCCAATTTAGCAAGCTCAGTTTTCCTGCTTTAACTGGAATGCAACAATTATAACTGGAAATAGCAACAGTGATGCCTGTTTTGTTACATCCAGCATCAGGGAAACACGTTTTCTGTAAGTTAATTGTTCCTTGGTATACAGGTGGATATAAAGAAGACAAATGCTTCTCATATTAATTATCTCTGAGTGACACTATTTCTGAGTAGTTTTAGTTTTGGCTGTAGCCTCTGCTATATCAATAACAGATATATTTGCATTTTTGAATGTGTATTTTTTGATTTTTTTCCCATTCAGTTTTCTGCCTTCAAAATCCCAAAGAACTGTATATTTTTTTGTAAATTTTACCAAATTTCTTTGTTCATTTTAAGCAAAAACTTTGATGCTTGAGTAAGCTTAGTATGTTGAACTGTGCTATCTGCAACCTTGAGCAAGGCAGTAGCTGCCTAATCTTTTCCTACGGAAACCCAATAAATACAATTTAATGCATGGGTGCAAGAAGCAGCTATCCAAGTACTACCAGACAACATTTTGCAGTTTCAGTCAGGTTTCTACAATTACTAAGAGGCACCGATATACCATGGTTGTTGTAAATTACCACTGCAGCACTTGCAAAAACTCAGTAAGAACCACTGTTCACGACAGGCAGCTGATTGCCTCTGTCTTGCATCTTCATGAGGCTGCAGCTTATCCCAAGTAACATCAAGGATCAGCAACTGTTTGCATAATGTTGAATGTCACCCTACCTCAGTCCCTGCTGGATACAAAGCATCTAGTACATTACGTGCTGTTTTTGAAATACATTTCAGAAACAATTGTCTGCTTCAGTTTACTGAAGAGAGCTAGCAATCCCATAACAGTCCAGCGTCAAATTAACACCAGAATTCTTTGTAAAGATGTACCTGGTGCAGGTTTGTATCATCTATGCTTTGAGCACTTAATGTATTCTCTGCATCATCTCCACCTGAAAACAAAATAAGACAGAAGGAAACAATTACTGAAAAGGGACCATAATTATTTGCTTCGTACATATAGCATATTGTGTCCAAAATCTTGTGCAACAGTACCTACCACATTCAGCTACCCAGAAAACTTACTAAGCCACAGGGTTTTTATTAGAATATAAAACATACCAATATATGAAATACATATCCAAATATTGGAGCCCGATCTTCATTGCAGAAGGGACTTTGTACAAACCAGAAGAGGATGGAGTAAAGTTTGACATTATGCTTCCAAATTTTTCAGATTAGTGATATTAGCAATTCTTTTTGAAACTTAGAGGAGCTACTATGTTTCCCCAACTTATGATAGGCTTCTCTGGTCCCCAACAGACTTTCCTGAAGCCAGTGATAGTGGGATACTTAAGTCTTTACCTGCATAGCATACTTTGGCAGGGAAAGGGATGAAGTAGCTAAAGCCAAGCTGTTGGTATAAAAATAAGGAGTGATATTTCCTAGCACCAATTCAGTGCCTTACTGGTGGATTGCTTGCGCATTCCAGCTACTCTCTGTGCTGACAAAATGGCATAAAAGGAGTACAGCAGCTACCAAGTTCTGGCCTTAGATATTAATATACTTACTCAATCCATGTAAGTTTACGTATTCACTTTTTTCCAATGTATTCTTAAAACTAGACTGGCCACACCACATTGAACAAAAATCTAGCTCATCACCCTTTGTCACCTTCACTGCAACATGAACTCTTGCCCAACTACCCATGATGGAACCAGCCTTAAATTTAACAGGCATTTCACAGCATGGCAACTCTTTCTCTTAACAGTTCTGGGAATCTCCTTTACCAGATGTTAACCCTAGCCCTAGGATCACTGTTAGTCCAGTGGTCCCTGCCAGTCTTAGTCCTAAATCAAGCCCAATGGCCCAGCTATTGAACACTGATTAGGCCAAATCCTAATCCAAACCCTAATTTTGAACATAGTTCTATCCCACCAATCTTTGTAAGGCTCAGAATGTCAAGATGATTTTTGGTGGCTGCAGCCTTAAACTGTAGTACAGCAGCCTTAAGCTCCCAAGTACAGCAATCCCTGACAGCAGCTTTATTTCCCTCATATTTGAAGCCAGTGACTTCTGCTCACTCCCTAGTCCTGCAAAACCATGGGGGAATGGTTCTAAACTAAAAGAGGGGAGATTTAGATCAGAGATTAGTAGGAAGTTCTTCACGCAGAGGGTGGTGAGGCGCTGACACAGGTTGCCCAGAGAAGCACTGGATGCCCTATCCCTGGAGGTGTTCAAGACCAGCTTGGACGAGGCCCTGAGCAACCTGACTTAGTGATCCATGGCAGGGGGGTTGGACCTAGACGATCTTTAAGGTCCCTTCCAACCCAAGCCATTCTATGATTCTTACAGCCCTGACTCTAAGTTTATTCTGGGTGCTCCTTCCACACTGAAATATGCTACAGACCAAACAGGTTCATCAGTGTCCAAGAGTCCTAATTCCACCTCTAATCAAGGCTTACCTTGTGGCACTTCTTTATATCTGCCCCTGACCAAACAGCCCCTTCTGAATTGTCTTTTCAGCTTACCTCCTAAGACTGTACGAGATCCAGTTCTCACTTTAGCCTACACATTCTACCAACACCCTGCAAACTGAGCCTTTACTGTACCTCAGCTACACTAGTATTACCCCTAAATTGTAACTTAACCCTAGTCCCTGCCCTAACATGAGCAGTTAAGGCTTGGCCTTAACTAAGGCCTTAACTCAGATGTAGGTCTAATCCTAGATCCTCCATTTTTAACCTCATGAATCCTTCTAAATTCAGTCTCTATGCCAGTTTAGAGCCAAATCTTACTCCTAGCCCTAAGCCATAACGCAGTCATATCTCAGCAAGTCCTGCCATGCTCCGTCTTACATTTAGATAGGCAACATCTGTTGTACTTCACATCTTCATTTAAAATTTAGAGGTAGCTCCAGCCCAAGAAAAAGCTTAACACCATTGTCTTTTATACTTCACCAGCATACAGCAATTGTGCTGGGTAAGGAGTGCTCTCTGCAACATCAGACAGCAAAGTCCGTGGAATTACTAGCTATATTTAAGGAAATATTGTGAAATGGATGTTCTGAATTCCTTCGTTTAATAATGATAATATGTCAGTTCTCTCCACTGTTGTGGTTTAACCCAGACAGCAGCTAAGCACCACACAGCCGTTCGCTCACCCTCCCCTCACCCCCCATGGGATTGAGGAGAGAATTGGAAAAAAATGGCAGCCTATGGGTTGAGGTAAAGACAGTTTATTAGTACAGAAAATAAAGGAAAATAATAATAATAATAGTACTACTACTAATAACGTGTACAAAATAAGTGATGCACAGTGCAATTGCTCACCACCCGCTGACCGATGCCCTGCCAATCCCCGAGCAGCCGCCCCCCCCACCCCGGCTAGCCACCCCTATATACTGTTCAGCATGACGTCGGATGGTATGGAATACCCCTGTGGCCAGTTTGGGTCAGCTGTCCTGGGTCTGTCCCCTCCCAGCTCCTGCTGCACCCCCAGCCTGCCCGCTGGCAGGACAGAGCGAGAAGCTGGGAAGTCCTTGGCTTAGCGTAAGCACTGCTCTGCAACAATTAAAACATCAGTGTGACATCAACATTAGTCTCATCCTAAATCCCAAACACAGCTACTACCAGCTACTAGGAGGAAAATTAACTCTGTCCTAGCTGAAACCAGGACACCCACCTGATACCGAATGTCTTCTGGATTTCACTAGATAGCTTTTAAGCAGTCTCTTCATAGATTGGTCAGAAGCTTCTTCTAATGCACATCTCCCCCCCTCATTTTTTAATAAGGGATCAGCTCCATACCAAAGCAATAATGCTGCCACCTAGAAAAACAAGGCTTTTTTTGAGATTGTTTCTCTTCTGGCAATATTTTTCATACTCCTTCCTTATACATGTTTCCCTCTGATATACTTGAGAACATGAGCAACTAAAAATAAATCTAAAGCCTACAATAAATAGCCCTTCCCTCTACTAGTTAATGTATCCTAAGTATTCTCCTAGATGCATCATTATTCTAAAATCTTACTATTTTTATTTTAAAAAATTGTTTCCAGTGATTAACCTGATGCCATTAAGCCAAGGCCACCCAAAACATAAGGTAGGATTCATCACTCCTTAAGTCCTTAACTGGTGGAAAATAACAAGCAATTTTAGGATATGAGTCAGTTTACCTACTTAAGACATCTACTTTGGGAGAAAATAAGTTATACTGTAAGTGTGTACTTTATTGAGACTCTTGTGCCTGCAAAGGGAATCGACAACTATTTCAGATGTATAAAGTACATCAGGTCAAAGGAAACCCATTTAAACAGTCTTACTGACATTTCAGCTTCTTTACAAAATGCAAAGCCTGATTGTGTTGTTGTTTAAGAAACGATCACTTCGGCAAAATGTTCCATCTAGTTTTAAAGAACACTTTTTTAAAACATGGAAAATTTACAATCTGATGATTTCTTTTCTGTGGCTAATGCTGCAATCTTATTCCAGCACTAGTGCTGTTTTACTTGTACCTTTGCCTTTATCTCTCTTCCACATCTATTATCATCTATTATCCCTCACCCGTGCATTTAAAGCCCCTCATTCCTTCTAAGCAGACTGCTACTGACAGAATTCCTAGCAAAGTTTTCTCAATTCATACATTCTTCTAACAACAAAGCAAATAAAAAAGGTATTCAATTCACAGCAAAAACCCTCTTGGGCTTCACAAGTTGTCCCATATCTACGAACTCTTTCATCCAGGAATGTTGAGAACTTCTTCCTTAATGAGGTCTTGAGCTGCACATCACACTTGTATGCTCTCCTCCTTAATTTTACTATGAGAAAGTCTTAAAGTCTTCCATATGCTTACCATTTTTGTGAAATGAGAAATTAATTCTGCAATATTGCAGGTGGGGAAAGGAATAAGGCAGTCAAAAGCTGTGTTTCCAGTCTACAGTAGTAACACAACACAAAAAAAGTAGCTTTTAAAGAAGCACATACAAATGCCATATTACCAAAGCAGCAAAAATTAAGCCTGCCAGACCACTACAGTGATGCAGCTGTTCTGAGCCCCGCTGTGCAGTACCATTCCCTGTGAATATACCAGCTCACATAACTCATAACACAGCTTTGTGTTGACTGATGTTGATGCTGTGGTGGTTTTACCCAGCTGGGCAGCCAAACTCCACCACAACCACTCTCTCACTCCCACTCCTCAAAGGGAAAGGAGGATAAAATGGAAAAGGCTAAATGATTGAGATAAGGACAGGGAGATCGCTCACCAATTACTGTCACAGGCAAAACAGACTCAGCATAGGGAGAATAATATAATTTATTACCTATCACTTGCAGGCCAGAGCAGTGAAAAAAATAAAAGCAAAACACAAACAACTTCCCCCCATCTACCTTCTTCTGCCTCCTACCTCCTCCCACCAAGTAACACAAGGGAATGGGGGCTGCAGTCAGTCCCTGATGCTTCCTCTCCACTGCTCCTTCAGGGTCACCCTTTGCATCTGCTCCAACACGGGGTCCCTCCCACGGGCTGCAGCGTGGAGATCTGCTCCATGTGGGACCCATGGGCTGCAGGGGGACAGCCTGCTACACCAGGGGCCTCTCCACAGGCCGCAGGGGAACTGCTGCTGTGTGCCTGGAGCATCTCCTGCCCTCCTGCCGCACTCACCTGGGGGGTTGCAGGGCTGCTTCTCACTCCCCTCTCCCAGCTGCTGTGCTGCAGCATGGTTTTTGTTGTTTTTTTTTTTCCTTTCTTCAGTCTGCTCTCCCAGAGACCCAACCAGCATCGCTCATGGCTCAGCTCTGGCCAGCGGCGCGTCTCTTTTGGAGCCATCTGGAGCTGGCTCTGATCTGATATGGGGCAGCTGCTGGGCTCTGCTCACAGAGGCCACCCCTGCTATCAAAACCTTGCCACGTAAGCCCAATGCAGATGCGTCTCAAATGGCCTAGCAGAGACCAGTGTTTTTCCAACACTGTTCAAGTTGCTGATCCTCAAATATTACTTGTGCAGACACAGAGTCCTTCGTGCCTAACCATGGACACAGTGGCTTAGGTACTTTCACAGATCTCAGAAATATTTCATGAACCCCCAAGAGTCTGCAATCTCTTCACTGCAGGTAAAAACCAAGCCTGGGGCTTGGTCTCAGAGAAAAATATTATCCAAAAGCCCGCTCTTCATCCAGCAGTACTTGGAGAGGAACAGATTAAGTCTTATTTTGATTGGGAAACTGAAAGAGAGCAAAGGCTTAGGGACAAAAGTTACTATATCGTACAAAAGTTTTTTAAAAAAAATCACAGAAATGAATAAATGTTAGGCAGCAGATGTGCACTTCTAGAGAAAGAAGCAGCCAGCAGGTAAAAGCAACATGCAAAACTGCAACAGGAATTTGGGCCACTCTAGGAACGGACACAAGCAGGTGAAGGCAACCACTACCAGACTGAAAGAGGATCTAGAATTCAGACACAGGCTATGAAACCATAGCATTTACCATCATCAGTTACAACTAATTCACAATGAATATTCAGCTGACTTTCTGTTTAAGGCTATGTAAAATACAAAGGCATGTATTCATGACGGTCTATGCAATGTGTTTTTACCCAAAAAACGTCTGTGTATACCTGTAGCTGCACACCATACATGCATGTTTACTAAAACATGAAAAAAAAAACATATTAAAACTCCAAAAGAGTGCTCAGGTCATAAAATGATTCTGCAGTGATTATAAGGTATGTGAAATAAGTAGCATTAAACAGCAGGAACCTATTCCTCAGCACTTCAGCCATTGTTCCAAACAGTTATAAAAAACAACTCACTTCCGCTATTGGATAAATCTTGTAAAACGTGCAATGGTTTGAACAGAAATTAGGCAGAAAAGACTTATTCACTCCTGAATTAACACATAATCTGAAAGGACAAACCCACATGTAATAAAACTACATAACTTTCTGGATTAACAACAATAATTTCTATTCCCAAACCACAATTTACATTAAAGTTGGAATATACCTCATAATGGCCTTCCTTAACTGCATCTTGCAACGGTGTTATTTGTTCACTTCCTCTAGCATTAACATCAGCTCCTGCTTTCAAAAGCTCATTTGCTATCCTATAACAGCCTTGTACACTTGCTTCATGTAGTGCAGTCCAGCCTATGAAAGAAGAAATCCTGACAACTGAAAATTGTATTTCACATTTGTGTAATTTATAAAAAAAATAGGTCAGTGTTAGATTTTCTACTTGATAAATATTCCAGGACATACTGACAAGTTGAAAACTGATGCATTTTACAGTAAGTTGTATAAAGAAATATTTATTAAAATATCAAAAGTGTTGCGAGCTCTCAGTCTTTTGTCAAAATCTGCACTTACTGAAGAACCACGTGCTGCTATAACAATGTTAGTTTTAGATTTGATAGTTCTTTTGAAACTTCTTTTGAGAAAAAAAAAAAAAGAAAAATTATTCCACCTTAGTAATTTCACCATGAAGGCAATGTATATGCTATTTTAAGAACAAGTTAATCTTCCAGGATGTCCTTTTATTTATATGGCCATGATCAAGAGGGCAGGTGAGAAAGAAGAGATGAAATAAAAACCTGGAGTTATGTATAAAGCCGTATCTTAGAAACATATATTTGCAACTTGAAACAGCAAGGCAGCATCTCCAAAAATGTTTTTTAACTCTATCCAAGAATGGTTCAAATTCAAGTTTCTAAAGAAAGCATTACAAAATTCTTACTGAAGTTCCATATCCATTCCTAGCTGTATGGAATAAGCCATGGTATTAGCTTCATGGTCCATGGAACAATTATACCCCATGAAGGAGGTGTTGAGGAAAAACAAAAGGTAGAACGCAAGTCTTTGAACTGGGTTTAGCATACCTTTGCATCAGCTCCTTAAACTTTTATTACATTTTTCTTTGTACAGTGAGAAAAGAGAAAAAGCAGAGGATCCTCCAATTCCTATCTCCCACCTCTCAAACCAGCATTCCTTACAGAAGTCCATTTTGATGGCCAGCCTTACTCTTCAACTATCTTCCATTACTAGAAGGTTGTCTGGCCTTAATTTGCACACTAGAGATAAATTGTTTATTAAGACTGTTCTGCTCTCATTAAGTGAAATTCTGTTAATTGGAAAGTTAAAACTCTTGAGGCTCTCTTCTACACTACCCAACCCAGAATAATGTATACTTGCACAGAATTGTGTTTATTATGTACACAGGATATTGCATTGGGTTGTCCAAAAACTTTGTGTTATTAGGCTTTGTTCCCAAATGCTCAAAACTCAGCTAAGTTCTAACTACATTGCCTAATGTTGACAGTAACAATATAATAGAGCATCTATAGCTCATTAAGAAATTCTAGTAACTCTATATTCTGGAGATAAAGCTTTAAATCTGTTAAGGAAAAGAGAAAGAAGGACACTTAAGTGAAAGTACCTATTTCCCCATCATTTAAAAGTATCTTTTATCTGATATATTAATAGTCCCCTCAAAAACTGCACCTGGAATGTGCTTAATAGATAATCATTACAGTTGAGCAACTTGTTTCTCCAGAGACTATAGAGAAGCACAAGCTTCATTGCAAATACTTTTCTGCTCCCTAAACGGACTGTGAACCAAGGCTCAAACTGAGAGCACAGACAGTATCTCCTTCATGCTTTCCATATCCCTCATACTAATGTCTGGAAAATAAAAGGGGAAAAAAAATCAACCTCCGGTATTCAGTAAAGTTCTGAAGCAGAGTAATGAAGTGGAGCAGGAATGAAAAAGATGAGGTTAAGATATGTCTAATTACTGGTGGAGGGTTTTAAAGGAAAAGACGGGGCACAGGGCCAGAATATAATAATTAGAACAGTGATTTTCCAGAGTGTAAGATGAAAGTGGATTTTAAAATGGCACGGGTCTGGCAATTCCTTTCTGGTTACACCTCCCTCACTGTAAAAGAAAGGAGCAGGGCCAGGTCAGCTTCCCATCTTTTCAAAGAGTTCAGACAAAGCACATTTTGTGCAGTTGTGCTCCTTTCACACCAAAAGACAGATGCCAGAGCCTGGGGGATTAAGAAACCGTGGCCTGGCAAAAGGTGCAAAGGCAGAAAAAGGAAGCAGCAATGAGACCAAAAACTGGAACTACTGTACTTTAGTACACTTGCTCACACAGACTGCAGTTGATAACACTATCAATGTTCCTCTGTTGTCAGTTGCTGGCTTTGAAACCCACCAAGAGCTTTCTCATCTAGCTCTAGCAGAAGTTAATGTACAGGTCACTCTGTGAGTTCAAATGCCAGGGTCCTATGCTGTGGAAATACAAAATCTGCACCTGACTCAATTTATCTGTCAGTATGTTCCAGAAGACAAAATGTCAAGCTTACTTTTGGTCTGTTACATGCCTGCATTATGCAACAGTCTTTAACTGCAGGACAACGTATTTTTGTTCCCACATCACAATTTTGAAATCTCAGCCACTGTACAACATGGACACACTCTAAGAATTAATAAAAAAAATCTGTGAAGCACATCAAGTTGATCATTTACTTAAGGGACTGTATTGTGATGAAAACACACAGATCATTGAATTAAGGTTAAGTAAACATAATTGTAGCTTTTTCTAAGTTTTTGAGTGCTTACTTTTTCAGTAAAATTTTCTAATATACTTTTATGTGTATGAACTTTCTCAAGAAGAGTTAACAAGCTAAATCAATAAAAATTCAATAATCTACTGACCAGCCACAAAACTACAGTTTCTTTCACTGCACAAACTCATAATATTAGTTATACCTAGACACTTATTTGGAAAATAGTACTCTAATATAATTGTAACTTACCAGCATAATCCTGAGCATTTACATTTGCACCAGATTTTATTATGTTATGTACGAGGTCTATATCTTCTTCAGCAACAGCTCTATGAAGTAAGGTCTCACCAAAAATATTCCTCCTATTTATTCTTGAAAGTGATATGGGGCAACAAGGATTTACAAAATAGGCTTCTAGTCCTGAAAAAAACAATTTAAAATATCTGTTTACAGAAAAATTAATTTCCTCTCTTACCTTGGCTTCAGATTGCATTAGAATTAGTGGATAAGCCTTCTGGAGAGAAAAAATGTTCATTTGATCTAGTAGAAATAAATATATCAAAAGGGACATTACCAAGTAAATAAAAATCACACTCAATAAAAGATGCCATAGTGAATTCCATAACAAAACTCCCAACTAAGTTCAACACACAGGAAAATAACTTTGCAAAAAGGTACTAAGTTTAGGCTTTTTGTTTTTCAATTACATTTTTTCAAAATGCATTGTTTCCCACCAGTTGATAAAACTGGTACTCTAGGCTACACTACCCATTACATGATAAGCAGATTTCAATAGCTAATCAAGCTACTCAATAAATTCTTTCTTCTTAACGGCCATATTCATCAGTAGATTTTGTACTCATTTACGCTTTAAAACCTCTGCTTTATGAGCAAGGAGCATTTACACTAGGATAGGGAATGAAATTAGCTCCTTCATATTTCCGTATTACTTCACAACCAGCTCAGCTATTTGTGCAGTGAGGAAAACAGTTGGACCAAAACCCTCATTAGCTATCCATTATCTCTGCTTGGGAGTCAGAATTCTAAATGTCAAAAATACAACAAACCATCATCATTTTTTTTGTTTATTATTTTACAAAGGAAATGCTGTCTCGCATTATGCACCCATTATGCTTTTCAGTTTGGACAAAATGATTTCCAATATATAGATGAGCTGTCCTGCACTTTACCAGCAGCACAATCCCATTACCTCTTCATTGCATGGAGTCTGCTGCCTCTTCTGAAAAACGGGGAAGGAAGAAAGAAAATGGCAGGACAGGAAGATGGCCTGCAGGAAACCACACTCAAATGTCTCAGACCATTAGTTGATCTACTAATGAAAAATCTTGGGTTTGCAGGGAGTGCATGCCATATCCACTGCTCCTCCACAGTCTGTGGCAGATGTGGCCCTAAAATTCCACGTGTGTGGCCCTTTCGCTGGCCCTAAAACTCCAGCTGAGTGTCAGGAATAGAAATTTTAAGCAGGACCTTTAAAGACATTGTTCTCTTAGAGGTGTAACTCATGGAGCCTGATGACTCCACTATTTTGTGCATTCTGGCATACTGTAAGCCCAAGTCTAAATTGCTCCCAACCTTTTTATGTTCAATGTTCAACTCTGCACAGATTTTTAGAATCCAGTAGGTAGAAACTTACGCAGCACCTTCCTTCAAATGAGCACATGAAAAGTCTTTCTCTTCTACCTATCCAGCCTTGCAAGACCTTAATCATTTAATAGCTTAATCAAAGTTATTTTAAATCAGCCAAGAATTTCAGAAGGGGTTACACTACACAAATATTCATCGAACACAGTGCAATTTTTTTATACTTAACCCAATTTAATTAGGCATTGTTACTTCAAGAGGACCTATTTCCTGCCACTGGTACTCTACCTTCGCTACCACCTTCCTTGTGTCAGACCATGAATAAAACAAGTGATGCTTGTTGACCCAAAATGAAACTTTTTTGGTGCTGTTTTTTCAGTGAACTACCAAGTTAAGATGACTCACAGACTCCTGATGGCTAGGTTTGATGCAAAAGGGGAGTAAACGTGTTAGATGGATTAACATGAAGCTACCTCTATAGGCAGCACAACTCTTTCTGCAGAAATCATGCTAAAAACAACAGCCTGTTTTTTAAGTAGAAACTACTAAGTCATGAAATAGATGAGCAGTTAGTAATCCAACTTTAAATCTCACAAAAATAGTACTTCCACTGGGAATACTGAAACCCTGTAAGAGAGAAGGGTTGTTAATTGCTGGTAGAATTATTCATATTTTATAAGATCTATAATGTAGCTGTAACAGTTCAAATACTACCAAACTTTTAAATCTGTTTAAACGTTTGTAACTGCACAGATAAAAACAGATTGAGTGGGCTTTAAGAAAAACAAAATTTAAGACCCCAGTCTTACAGGCTGGCTCTGGGGTAAGCATGAAACGTGGAAATTCTGTGTTCTCCTACACACTTTCTCTATGAGCCAAAGAATTTCTTTGCATTCACCTTCAAAGGATGAAAAATAGCAATCTTTCTCTCTGACAAAGAATACTGCAAGGAAGAATACTTCAAAGAGTGCTCAGTGTATGTGATAGCGAAGGCCTATAATCCTATATATAAACAGACAGAACAACAACAGAAGGCATTTAAAATAAAATAAACTACTTTGTATCGGTCAGTTTTTGGGGATGCCATTGCCCTCAGAATAATGTTGCACACTGAATACTAGATAATAGAATTATGATCAACATTCTCACTCTGTAATAAAACATTTTTCTTCTGCTTTTTAGAATATACAGTAAGTTTCATTCCATGATTAAAAATGCATCCTGGAAAAATTCTGATGATTCCTAATGAGTTTGTGTATACAAGTCAACTGTTAGGTTGCTAATACACAGATTTAAACAAGGAAGGGGAATTATTAATAATTTTAATTATTAAAATAAATGTTTGTCACCTTTTTAAAAAAATTCATGCCACAATATATTGGAAAGGCTATGAATTATATTTGATTCAGAATAGTTTTTCAAATAAAAAAATAACCTGATAAGTATGAGAGAATATCTTACTCATTTTATCTTTGATTCTTTTGCTTCTCCTTATCTGCTCAGCGTTTCTATCCTCATTTGGAGTTACTTCTTGGTACATGTTGGTTTCTAGATCTTCCTTGTCTTTAGAAGCAGGTTTCAGAATTTTACTGACAAGAGATTTGTTTAGAATCAAAAAAAGTATTTTCTTCTCTGTATTAATTGGTATTTGCGATAGACCTAAGAAGGTTAACATATTTGATTTTAAAATGAAGTTTCTAATAGCATGCTAGGATATATGCTAACTTAGGTAGTACTGAATAAATGGTAAATCAGTAAAGAAACTGACTTCCAGATATTTAAATAGAAGGAAAACCTTTACTTTTGGATCACCTAAAATCACTAATGTGAGGAATGAGCAGTCTGTATGAATTACATTTGTTACATTAATAAAAAGAAGAATTTGACAATACTGCGCATGACTTTGTCATACCTAAAATCCTTGGTTTTGTTTCTTGTTGCACTGTGATTGTGAGACATATTCTGCTGTGTCTCTTCCAGTGCTTGGTGATGACAGGAAATACTATCTCTGCACTTTATTGAGGAGGTCTCTTCTAGCTGCATTGTTCTCCCTGATGCTGTTTTATTGGTTTCTGCACGTACAACAGCCTCCACTGAATGCAAACTTCCCTCCTCATTTTGTTTTTCATTAGAGATGGCACTCCAATAATCTGAAATTGCTTCTTTCCCTTTCTGCTGATCACCCGCAAGCTGTGACAAAAAAAGAAGTATTACAAGCAACTGGTAAGCATGCAATTAAAACGAGGGCTGTATAATACAAGAACTCAAAAAACACCGTGTTATAAATGATATATGTGCTCACAGATAACAGAGTTTCTTAAGTGAGAAACTGGAATTCTAGATACCGGAGACATTACGTTTTCATGGGAGAGGGACTCCTAAAGTAGTATGCCACACCATGTGGTGGGAGAGCTAGCCATGGGAAGTACGATACTTAGAATCACAACTTAGGTAATAAATCTAGCCTGGCTGACAGGGAACAAAAATTATTATTATCCGTAAGTTGTTTAGTTGGACATGTGAAACGACTTAGCAGATTCATTTCAGTTTCCTATGGACACAAGCTCCTGTCCTGAAAAAATAATGTGACAATTTATGATGTCTTAAGCTAACCCTTCTTATTCCACTCTTGCACAAGTCTGGAATAGTGCACAAGATCTGGAACCATGTTTCACCTGAGGCTCAGTAACTACCAGCTGAGAAGTTGTTTCTGAAGACATACCATCCCTAAGCTACAGCCACCACAGAAGAGAATCACTTCACTTACCTTCAGCCTTATAAAAACCAGGCATCTAAATGACACTAAACATCCCAGTTCTCCCTACCACAGATGAAGAGGAACAGCGGCTTTCAGAGAGTGATTCATCTCATCCTAAGATGTGCAAAGGGGAACTTAAATTACTGCTCTACACCAGAGGCTTTTCTCTAACAGTCAGTGAGAAAAATTCCATCCTAATTATATGTCATCACATGGAAATTCATTTGAGTTACTCGAGTTTATTCACAATTTTAGTCAAGTGACTATGACGTGCCGTTGAGGCATCACTCAAGTTGCTGAAACAGCTTGAGTACTCTTTAGCTTATTACACACTTGACTAATGCTGAAAGCTTCGAGGGCACACCCTCAGCACACATGCATATGAATTCTTTCACAGCAATGTGGGAGAACTTGTTAGTCCTTTCCTGAGACACAAATGGAAGACTCACTGATCTTTTTAGAATTTACATATTCAGCAGAAAGGAGCTGAATTCCATACCTAGATCCAGGCCCCTCAGATCAAGACATGATGCATTGTAACACAGCATTTGGGTGAAAACAACTATTTCAGTTTACAAAATTGAATCAATGAAGTATTTTCTATTGCATTACATCTGCTATGAGAAAAGGGTTTGAGAAAGAGAAGAAAACATTTCAAAGAAAATAAAAGCCACTTGCTTTATAAGGGACCATATATTACAACAAACGAGCTTTCTACCATGCCAATTACATCTACAGGACTGAACAGGCTCGCCTCTTTCGGGTCCTTGTTTCACCACAAGAAGAATCCTCTGAATAAACAGGGATGAGAAAAGACCAAGGAGAACAATATACTGCCAGAAGGCAACAGTTACTAAAACAAATATCCTAGATTTCTTTCTCATTAAATTGCCTGCCTACTTTCTACCTTCAAAAACAGCAGATGGAGACATAAAAAATAATAATAATAAAATTGATTATTATTTGCAAAGAGATTATAGATCCACATCCACAAAGGACCCTGCTCCACAGCCTTAGCTGTAATATTGAGTAAAACTATATATTTAGCTTCACAGAGCTGTGCAACAAATTTCAGAAATCACCACTATGTAAGTTGCTGTGGTTCTGAGACAATTAGCTTAGAGACCTTTCAACACCTTTAAATTAGCATTTTATTACACATTGTTATATTCAGTTAATATTACCAACAAAAGATTGAAACAACAGACAGGTTTGGGATGCTTTATGCCATTCTGTGGCAGCAGAGTGGCTATACAAACACCTAAAGTATCTAGTTATACATGCTTTATTTTTGATTTTCAGCTCCAGATTATTCAAAGACAACACAGAGATCCTGATTCCAGATCTACAAGGGATGTCTACTATACTCCACAGCATAAACCTTTTTCCCCTATGTGTCCTCTTTCCTTTACTATAACCTAAATAGGAAGACATTATAATATCGCTTTCTCTTCATGCCCCCCTCTACATTTCTGCCTTTGTGTTGTTGAATTCACATGACCTATTCCAGACCACCTTTACAGGACAAGGCATGCATTGTGGACAGAACAGCACAGGGTTACAGGAAAAAAATGAAAATGAGGATCACATGTTGTATCCACACATAGTGGCTTCTTTAGGGGAGGGCAAGAACCCAAAACCATGCCACAAAAACTGCCTTTTTCAGTCAGTCTTTCACAGGCAGAAATAAATAACCTAAATGCAATTCTGAGTATATGTGTAAAAATACCTGAACGCAGGGATTTCCCTTGCTAGTCTGTGGGAAAGACACAGCTATAATTTCTTTTTGTAATACTTGCAAAGTATTTGTACGCTACAGTGGCGGGGGACATGAAAGCAGAAAACAGCATACTATAGTATGGGAAAAGAACAACAACACAGGGTAAGGTAGAAATCTAGAGTTAAAATTGGTTAGTATATGCCAGTGTGTTACAGTGGAATAACCGAAGAGTGGTTTGGAACTTTCCTTGGAAACTATGTCAGACAAAGAAGATATGCAGAGGTATCAAGAGTTTTTGAAACTTCCATGCTGACTCTAGATTTCCACATCAGCCACTGACTTTACTAGGTTCTCCCATCCCAGCAAGTTCAGCCAGTTTCATAACATGGATATATCAAAAGAGAAACACACTAAAATAATACTGTAAAACAAAAATAATATATTAAGCATTTAAATTACTGATGCCAGTTTATTCCCTGTTAAGATTGCATCTCCATGTAATTTGACTATTATAGAAAATATTTTCTGACAAAGGTAACTTTTCAAATACTGATTAAATTATGTATGTACTTGCTCATTTGTTGTCCTCTGCAAGTTAGATCCTGTTAAGGCTTTTATTTCTTCTTCGTGAATTGTAGGAAGCTGAGGCTCAAACAGGTTTGTTATTTGTGTACAGTCATCATCTTGCTGGGGAGTACTAGATTCTGAATTTAACTGCTCTTCCTCAGTGGTACGCTGTCTCTTGCTTGGCACTACAGGACTGTCAGACTGTATTACAGATCCTGACAAGGAATTCAGAGCTGTCACAAGCTCTACTGGAAGGGCATCACTGTTCTCATCTGCTGATATATCACTGGAAAAGACATGACCTTGATAGTCTAATATGTCATGCAATTGGTTTATCGTTTTAGGACTCTCAGAATCACTGAGAGGTCTCAACAAATCACTGACTTCAAGTTCGGCAGTCTCTATGCTCTGTTCAGTGAGCACTAGTGGTTCCATGAAAATATTTCCTAGGGTTGCCAATGAAAGATCTGTATCATTATTGCAGGATTGTTCTTTTACACTGTTATCTGTGTCAATCACAGTCATGCAGGTTCTCTGGCAATCTTCTAAAACATGTGGAAATAAATCTTGCGGTGTCTGTTCCTTTGGAACTGCTATTATCTCCTCCAGAAAGGCATCTGGATGCAGGCTTGTTACTGGAGAGAGACCTTCATAACTTATTTTCTGTGAAATCTATG